>NC_088329.1:8577500-8890000 GCF_036884655.1 Musa acuminata AAA Group | reverse complement strand
TGCCTTGTGATTGGCCAAACCTAGGGGCCCATGATGGGCCCGATTTCCGCCGTGGTTAAACCGGTCCGATTTCATCCGGCTCAACTTCAATGACCCAAAGTCGATGCGTGATGGGCCCAATTGGACACTGTTTTGCTCTACGCCCCTTGATAATTGATCCAGCCGGTGGACCGATTAAACCGGGTCCAGAATAGAACCCGACGTAGCGAGGGAGCATTTTGGTACTTGAACAGGTCTGCTTTTCTTCAGATACCGTGGACGGCTGATGTTGCCCGACGTGACCCGCACTCGAGCCGGGCCGCGAGTCGCGCAGTGACGATCGGACGGTGGAGGCGATTGACTGCAGCGATCGGACCGCATCGCTATCGCCGTGATTCCCGCCATGCATTTCGAAGATGGTATCGAGGGAATAAATTAACGCAGTAAATGCGTGAAACACCGCAATAGCAGCTCTTAATTGGATTGGCAGTCAAAACCACAACGGTAATTATTGCGTTGAAACTTCCAAGAGTGGAGTCAAATCTCACCCCAAATATAATTAATTGCCTCTGCTGCCCGTGAGTGGCAGCCGGTAAGGAAGGGCAAGGTGGAGTTTGGGGTTTAATTATGTGACAAGTACGAACACATCATATAAATGCGTGGATTATGTAGAATAATGGTGAGTGGGTTAGAAAAGGGGGATTGGGTTGGGAGGGCGTCGGCGCCTGGATGTACGGGTAGCAATCAATCATATGACTTGATGGATGTGATGGATGGACTTGACGTTTGGGTAGGGATGGGAGCATGCAACGTGGAGGACGGGAGGCCGAAAGAGATGGTTTGGGAAGGGAGATTTATGGCGTCTCGATGGGTCCTTTTCGCGTTCAATTTGGGCGGATGGGGGGAATCGGGAATCGGCACCGATTTAAACATGCTGACGTGTTGGCGGTCCAATTCGAAGCAATGATGACATGTTGGGTTAGGCCGACTCGTTCCTTGTAGCTCGGTAGCTACACTCGCCGACAATTCCATCTCAAGCATAATGGATGACCTATTTATACATACATACATATCGTACCCGTCAATCATCGATGCAACCCCACGTTACAAAGATAATAATAACAATAATAATGATATTAATAATTGCTTTTTGTGGTGGTTCTCCCATCCACGTGCAGAGACGGAGGATGACCGGTTCACTCTTTCAAATGAGAAAGTGGAGTGCGATTGAATTACAAATCCCTTTCTCACTGAGCAATCGAGAAGAATCAGTCAGCCAGCAAAACAATCCACTGAAGCTTCTTCCCCTGTACAAATTTGATGGACTATCCAATCTTTAAGAAAAAGAGAGAGAGAGAGAGAGAGAGAGAGAGAGAGATGGTTCTGTAAGCAAACGCATGTGCAAAGTTCTGGATGGTTCTCATGGTCAAAGCATATGTTCCGTGATGCCTCTTCGTGCTGCACACACATGGAAATCAGGTATCGTGCAAGCCATCCGAGAGAATCTCGTAAAATAGCCAAAAGAAACGCCTACGGGAATTTCCTACCCATATGCGTTGATATTATAGAAAAGGACTGATCGAATCCATGCATCACAATCTCTCCGGCTTTTAATTCGTAATGTTACATCACAATTCACCGCTCGACCAAACGGTAGTAGGATTTCTCATTTCGGCGCCTAACAACTCCAACATGTCACGCACATCTGCCAGTCCATCGGGAGATTGGCTCCCTGACACAAACACTGCAAGCATGTCCCTCGTTTGAATCCAGCTACAACCAGGAGACTTCTTCACCCCTCGCTCGATCATAGCCCGCCTCACCTTCTCTGCTTCTTTCCATTGCCCATCGACACAGTACAAGTTGGACAGCATCACGTAGGCTGCCTCCTTCTGAGGCGCCAGATCGATCAAATCCTTCCCCACATTCCTCCCGATGCTAACATCTCCTCTAGCTGCGCATGCACTAAGCAGAGCCTCGGATGAGCTTGCAATCCCGACGTCAACAGCCTTCGAGCAGCTCTCGAGCAGCGCAGTAGCCTCTTTCAGCCATCCAGCTCTCCCGACCATGTCGACGACGCAGGTCACGTGTTCTGCATCTGCTTGCAGTCCGTGGACCGACTCCATCATCTCGAAGACGGCTCTTCCCTGCTCGACGAGGCCCGTGTGGCTGCATGCCATCAGCAAACCCATGAAGGTAACCTTGTCAGGTCTAACATCATGTGCCGACATTTTGTCGAACACTTGGAAAGCCCTCGAAGGCCACCCATGCAATGCATAACCCAACAACATAGCGTTCCAGGATACCAAATCCTTCTCGCGGAAGCCGTCGAACACTTTGCTCGAGCTATCGATGTCGCCGCATTTGGCGTACATGTTCACCAGGCCATTGGCCACATAAAGGTACTCATCAAAGCCGCTACGGATAGCACAGCAATGGACCATCCTTCCATTCCCCAGAACTGCCATGACAGCACAAGCGTGCAGCGCAGCTCCGTAAGTGAAATCGTCGGGCCCAAGTGAGTTCCTCGCCATGTCCACGAAGAAGGCAAGAGCCTCCTCACCGTATCCCCTCCTCGCGAACCCTGCGATCATTGTCGTCCACGAGACAATGTTGGTCTCGGGTGCCCTTCGGAACAACGAAAGAGCCCCTTGCACGTCGCCAATCTTGATGCTAGCGTCGATCATTGCATTCCACGAGATCACAGTTGGAGAAACCATGCATTCGAAGATCTTCAATGCATCCTCGTGAAAGCCGAAATTTGCATACAAGCTCAGCATCGAATTATTGACTTCGGTGGCATCGTTCCATCCTCGTCGGACTGTGACAGCATGAACCATACAGCCAAACCGCGGACTCGCCATCTCAGAGCATGCGTTGATGAGGCTCGCGAATGTCGTCGCGTCGCCCTCGGATCCACGCATCTGCATCTCCCTAAAGAGCTGGAGACACGACTCGCTTTCGCGCAGCTGAGCATATCCCACCATCAGTACATTCCACGCGACGGTCGTCTTAAGCGGCATGGCGACGAACAACTCGTGCGCATCTTTTCCTTGCCCGGAGTTGACGTAGGCGTGAAGGAACGAGCACCAGGAGACCTCGTTCCGCTCCTCCATTCCCTCGAAGACCCGCGCAGCGTCCGCCGGGCGCGAGCACTTGCCGTACATGTCGATGAGTGAATTGGAGACGGGCAGGGAGGAGAGAAGGCCGACGCGGAACAGGAGGGCATGGAGCTTCCTACCGCAGCGAAGATCGCGGAGCTCGGCAGCGGCGGCGACGACCGCGGTGAAGGAGAAGGGGTCGGGTGGCGGACCACAGGATCGCATGTGGGAGAAGAGGGTAAGCGTCTGGAGGGGGCGGCTCGAGTGGAAGTAGGAGGTGAGCATCGCGTTCCACGCGACCGTGTCCCTCTCGAGCATATCGTCGAACAGCTTGCGAGCGGCCGAGATCCGCCCGGATCGCGCGAGACGGACCAGCCATGACGTGGTGGAGATGAGATACCGCCGCTCCGTCGAGACATTCCGGCCCATTCAACACTTGGTCAGGCATGTCTGCGTCGACTACCGAGCGATGCCAGCGAGCGCTTCTGGCCGTCAACGATGGCCTTCGCGATTATATAGCGCACAAACACCATTGCGCATGTACACAACATGAGCGGTCGTTTCATATTTAACGATGTAGAAGGTGTTCACGGGCCTAAGGGCCTAATCTTGTAGCCCATTTCGAATCTATAGGCTTGTCTTTGGCACGGCGCACCAGTAATCTATCAAGATTTAAGATTATTTGATAAATTACTCATTATTAACTTTTTATCGAATGATATCATTTTTCTTTCATAAATATAAATTTTTATTTTTATTTTAAAAAATAAATTGATTTAGTATTTTATAATTCTTTTATTTTATTTAGTCAAATTTGACTTAGTTAGAATAAGTTAGACATGATAACAAAATATATTCGATTTTTATATTTTTAATAATTAAATATTATAAAATTATTTTAAAAATAAAAAAATATTATTAATCATTTTATAAACATAGCAAGACAGATAAGTGAAAGTTTAAGTTAGTTTGGTTGAAGTTGCCACATTTACACTCAGAATTGAATTAAATCATAAAATCTATCCAAAATATTTTCTACTTCCATAATTAAATATCATAAAATCTTAAAATATAAAAGTTAATATTAATCATTTAATAATTATGACTATGTAATTTTGTGAAAGTTTGAGTTTGTTTAGTTGAAGGGGACTCAGTTACACTCAAACTTATATTAAATTATATTTAAAATTAAATTAAATTATACTGAATTTATTTTTAAATTAGTAATGTTTTTTTAGATAATTTTAGGATATTTATTAACAAATATTTCAAAATTTATTGGAATATGATTCTAACCATAATTGTCTTAAATTTTTTATGATGAATTCAAGATATTTTTTTAAAACAAAATATTTTAATGTATTTTTTGAAGAATATAAATTAAGATAAGGACGTTGTTACAAAGAAATAATGAGCAATGATGCATGTATAATCAATCATACATAATCTTTGTGATCATAAAAATTACCAAATATATTATTTAAAGATTACCAAATATATTGTTAAAAATATATATATAAAAAGGTCAGTCTTCCAATGTGAGACAGGAAATGACCAAAGATACACACCGCCCAAAGAAACAAATCGCTCGTTCTGGAAACTCACAGCGAATGCTATCCCGATCGCTCTCAAAGGATACCTGGACGGTTGGGATGCAGGAGAAAAGGAACCGATCCGTGTGCGTCCTCTCTGCACCAATTGTAGCCTTCGATCGCCTCCTCCCCTGCCCTTTTGCCCGACTATAAGATGCCACTTCCGAACCCCCTCACTCTTCGCCGGATTAGATTAGAACCCAGGTGTGTGAAAGGTGGTGCGGCGTAAGCGTCGGTAGCCATGTCCGCTGAGGAAGGAGCTGAGGTCGTCGTAGCTGCAGCAGCAGCCCCCGCCGTCGAGGAGGAGCCGGTGGCGGAGGCCCCCGTCGACTCCAAGCCCGTCGAGGAGAAGACAGGAAAGGAGAAGAAGGTGAGGGCCCCGAAAGCCCCCAAGGAGAAGAAGCCTAAGGGTTCAAAGCCTTCCACACCGTCTCACCCGCCTTATTTCGAGGTTAAAACCCTCACCTTTCTGCCTTTAATCTATTTAGCGTTTCCTGTGTACGAAATTAGATTCTGATTATATTCTGCTGGTAATTAGATGATCAAGGAGGCCATATTAGCCCTGAACGAGAAGACTGGATCGAGTGCTTACGCTATTGCCAAGTTCATGGAGGAGAAGCACAAGGGAGTGCTGACGCCGAACTACAAGAAGGTCTTGGCCGTCCAATTAAGGAATTTTACAGCAAAGGGGAAGCTTGTAAAGGTGAAGGCTTCCTTCAAGCTAGCGGAAGTCGGAAAGAAGGATGAGAAGAAGAAACAGAAGAAGGACGAGAGGAAGCCTGTGAAGGAGACGAAGAAGCCGAACGAAGCTGCAAGGAGGACAAGGGCTTCTGCTGATGCCACAAATAAAGCCACGAAACCTTCTTCCAAGGGGAAGAGAACCGGGGTCAAGAAGGCGAAGATGGCCGCTGCTCCGAAACCGAAGCACCCCAAGTCCATCAGATCCCCGGCTTCCAAGAAAGCGAGGAAGGCCACCGCTTGATGATCCTGTAGATAGATAGTTGATAGGGCTCGGTTGCTGTTACCTTTGTTCATAGTTTGGGTCGCCGCTTAGTCGACAGTTGATGATGGTGTGTCAACTTCACCCTCTTGTAATGCAATCTTCGTGTCGTCTTGTATGGTTAATCATGCTGCAATGTTATGGCAAGTTGAGTTGATGCTAAAACTCTGTAGCTATACTTGCTTCGATTTTTTGAATGTGAGGTACTGTCTTCAAGAATTTGATATATGAACGTGGAAGACGATGATATCATCCTTAGATGGCTCATAGGTGGTGATGGTTTCCTGTGGGTTGTATTGGTGGGCCATGATGTGACGGGTGGAGCCCATGGCCTTGCCTTCCTCAAATCACTTGTCTCAAAACCAATTGGGCTTTGTTGCCGCCTCGACTGCGCCGTAATCTGATCTTTGCATCCGCATCGATGCTCTTCACCACAGCCCCCACGCGATCCTTCCGTCTCTCCCTCCCTCACTACCCCCGTCCCCGCGACGCCGTTCTCGCCTTCGCTGCCAAGCTTCCCGAGCGGCGCGCCGTCAGGTCGCAGGTCGGCGTAGGGGCATCGGAGGCGGCTGCTGCCTCGGCGAGGCTCGCCGCTCTCCGATCGGGCCACGTTCCAGAGGACCGAGATCCTCCTCCCGCTACGAACATCGCGGACGAGGGAACCTACGATGGGGCTCCCGGGGCGCTGAGGGGGTCGGACGTGCTGCAGGCGCTCCAAAAAGCCGTCGCGAAGAGAGAGGCGCGGAAGCTCGGTGATAAGAAGAAAAGGAGGAAGAGGGCGGCGACCGACGGCAGAGGAGAAGCCTTCGGCTTCGACCACGGCCAACAAGTCCGGCCGGTAGAGATTAGGAGCGACTGGGGCCAACGAATCGATGAGTTGGAGAGGCGAGTCCAAGAGCTGCGATCGCAGTACCACTAAGCCGTGCTGTGTATCGCTTTCTCTTCCTCTTATGCGGTTTGGATGTTTACATTTCCATTACTTCAAGTTTGCAAAGTGGAAACAAATCTTCTACGTTTTATTCAGTCTCATATGCTAAAATAGATGTAAGAATGGTTTGAACGGATTGGGAGGAAGATCTTCCCACTAATTTCAATCTTAAATGCTTCCTGAGTAGGTTTATGATGAATGTTAATTTCATTATATTATTATTTTCTCTTTACCATTTGCAATCGAATTAGGCTGACTTGAATCCTGTGAACAGCAATCTCAGTGTCATCTGACTTGAATCCTTTGGAAACCCAATGTCTAAGATAGGCTGAACATGATACAGAAATAAACAATTTACGAGTTTCTCTGCAGAGGTGACATACAATCTTGCAATCCCCTTTCTAATGTTTCATAATTGTTGCTTGTTACTGTATGTCATGCCAATTAAGTCCTGACCATTTTCACTTTGTGGCTGCAATAGCTCTCCCTATCCGGAATATTCCATAAATGATTGGTTAGGAACATGCCCATGTTGTCCCTTCCCTGGCCTCACATCAAATACCGGCAGTAATCTCACCTCGTAGCAGCTAGACTTTGGTCCATGTCCCAAACTCATCCTACTTTTCTATGGTGGAAATTCCTTCACAAATCTGTACCTCATGGCTTTTTTGTTTCATGGAACATCTGGAGAAACACTTGCAGTTGAGCCTCTGGACTCATCTGCATCAGATTTGCAAGGATCCACCTAGGTGCATACTCACAGAGAGTCTCACAAGATAATAGGCTATGGAACTGTTGTGTATGCCCACTGCCAAGCTTCCTGTCACAAAATGGCGTGGTGGACGCAGTTATTCTTTTCGTTGTGCAGGGATAGCCGAGCCAGCAGGTGTTCCGGCACCAATGGGACAGAAGACACAGTATAAAGATGGGCTCTTTGAGAAATTATTCATGTCTCTCTTTGCTCGGAAGATGGAGAAGTTCGCGACCAGTGAAGTGTCGAAGAAAAACAATGCTCTCTGGGATATGGACTACGAAAGATTTGTGGATGTCTCAAAGAGGGTGATGATAGGAAGATCCAGAAAACAGCAGCAGGAGGTGGTGAGGGAGGTTCTCCTATCCATGTTGCCCCCTGGTGCTCCAGCTCAGGTGCCAAAGATGATTTTGATTGACAAAAGCTTAGAGTTTAGTTGTTCCACTGGCACCCCGCCTTCTTTGCATAGATTGCTAATTAAGTTTAGGATAGGAAATGTTATTCTAGTAGTTTTAGCAGAAAATATGGATAGTTGCTTTCTCCTAAGCTCGCTTTTAATACATGAACTATTTTCGGAGAGAGAGTGCTAGAGAATTAGTACTGGTTCTGTTGGAATGGTGAACAGTACTTATTGGTTTATTTGACTGATTGCAGTTCAGAAAATTGTTTCCTCCAACAAGATGGGCAGCTGAATTTAATGCTGCTTTGACAGTGCCATTCTTTCACTGGTTAGTTGGACCATCTGAGGTACTTATGATTTCTTGTTAAAAATTTAGATTTGGAATATGTTATGTTTCTTGCGAACATTTTCTTGGAGGTTCAATAGTCAATATAATTGCTTCTTGTTTTTGAAATTTTTTTCGATATAAGTGAGATCCTTAACAACCACCATGTGAAATCAGCATTAATAGTTTGTTCGAATTCATGCATCTGGGACTGAATATGCTACTAGAATTATGACTACTGCTCTGGGTAACATAATAACTTTGTTACATCTGCTTCTACTGTGATCTGAAAACCCTCACTTATGACAAGCTATCTTGATTACCATTTTCCAAGTGTATGAAGTTGAATGTCTGATGGTATTAGAAATATTTACATGAGCAGAGTTAAATTCTTATTGCAGTTGTGCATATGTGCTAGTAGTTTTACTGAGCGCTCAGTATTTTCCTCAGGTTATTGAAGTGGAAGTCAACGGTGTGAAACAAAGAAGCGGAGTACAAATAAAGAAGTGCAGGTGTGCTTCTCTCATCTGAAACATAATTTCTCTGTTGGATTTTATTAGTGTTTGTTCATTCCAATCTTTAGAGACCATATGATAGAAATAGCTATGAGAACTCAGAACATGCGATCTACTGGTACCGATAAGTTAAAGAAGACATTTTTTAGTTGTCATTTATGCTTCTGTGTAGGTACTTGGAGAACAGTGGATGCGTTGGGATGTGTGTGAACATGTGCAAGTTGCCAACTCAAGATTTTTTTACAAACGAATTTGGGCTTCCCTTAACTATGAATCCAAGTATGCAAAGCTTCTCCACATATTTCGTTAGTTGCATACGGCCTGTCTTTCCATTTGCTAGTTTCTGTTCCCGATGATCTTCGTGAAACAACCTATATCATTATATACAGAAATCTTCAATCATATATGAACTACAGTTTAACATTTCACTTGATTAGGGTACTTATTATTTGTTAAAGTTCCTGTTGCCACAGTTTCTTAAGCTCTATCCTTGCTTAGTTGTTCGATGAAATGGTTGAACGTAATAAGTGTCTACGAACTCTGAGTGACATTGTTATTGTCTTGGTGAATCTATTGGCAGCATCATGACGAATGGGCCTCTTCTTGTCTTCATTATGCCCTATCAGTAATTTATTTTTTGATTGCTGCTGGTCATTTTTGCAATTTTTGGTAATTAGCAGCGGTTAACTTAGGTGACAATGTTCTACTTGTGACGTTTCTGCAGATTTCGAGGATATGAGCTGTGAAATGGTGTATGGTCAGGTTCCTCCTCTCTTTGAAGAAGATGCTGTTTCAAAGCAGCCTTGCTACGCTGATATGTGTACGTCAAAGACATCATCACACCAAATGAAAACACTTGAATTCAGCATTCTGAACATGAGGCATTTTTGCAGGTTCTGTGGCCAACACCAGCTCTCCAGTCTGTCCTAAACTACAATGAAGAACATAGAAGCCTAAATAGATCAGCTTTTCGTTATCAACCTTTCAAGCTCATTCAGTTTGTTCTGCATATGTTATAATCTTCAAATATCTGTTTTCATACCTCGCGCTCGGATGTTCTTCCGAAGATGACGGGATGGAAAAGCAAGCGAAACTTACTATTCAGAAGATATGGAAATCTGTTTCACCAAAACACATTTTCCAAGTTAGGCCATGTTATCAAAGATGACGAGATGAGATAGCATATTACTTTGTGTATATGTTCTTATTAGGATCTTCCTAATCGATACAAAATATGTACAAGAATTCCGGCCATAGAGACCAGTCACAGGTCCATAACAATGTTTGTGTAACCCAATTTGTAGTGCTACCGTGCCACAAAGAACAATTTGGAAGTGACTTGCTTTTGAGTTGTATGAAAACATGTCTTTAGACATCTTAAATAAAACAAACATGTCGTTTGAGAGATTGCATCGATCTATAAGTTAAAAAGTATTTTGAATCATACGCATTTTGAATAAGATATGTCAAAGTCGTAATTTAGTCATCTGGACTCTTAATGGGATTGAATATACGTCAATCTAAACTCCTTTTACTTCGAATCATTTATAGCCCTACATGTGGGTGGTGATTGATGTCAACGTTCTCACTGCAATCGATGAGCCGAAGCTTAAATCAAAAGGAAAGTCAACATGTCAACCAAAGATAATATTATCATTATTTATGGTATTCGATTCTACCGATCAAGTAAAACTCAATCAAATAGTCAAAAAAAATCCAAACAATTCCGTGGATTCCTCCTCGGGAGTACAAAACGAGGGTCGGTCAAAGCCCACGAAGCAACCACTCGGCCTTCCACCGACACAGCGCCTGTTTGGTAATTTGGATTGATCGCTCGCAGCGTTCCCCGACGGATTCGATTCATTAACGTTGCAACCGCACCTTCCTTGATAAAGCCAAGCATCGCCGTCGAATAACGCCTTCCCAACGTGTGAGAGGCGTTCTTCGGATCTCTCTCCTCTCCGCTCCGCTCCTTTCCCTTCTTCCTCTTCGCCTATACCAAGACCTGCATCGGCGACCAGGGGGCGAGGAGAAGAAATTGAGATCTAGGAATCGAGAGAGGAGGTGAGAATGGCGATGGAGGCGAAAGCATTGGTGTTGGCGATGATGATCATGTTGTCATGGATTTGGGCGGTGAGGGCTGAGATCCGGGAGATGGAGGTGTGGTCGGACGCGCGGTCCATCATCCCTTTCGACGAGTTCGGGTTTACCCGGTGGGGCGGCCTGGAGCTTAATGTCACCGGCATCGCCTTCTCTTCCGCATTGGAATCGACGGCGGCGGCCGCGGGCGACATGGACTTGTCGCAGCTTGGATTCTTCCTCTGCACCCGGGACGCCTGGCTGCACGTCCTCCGCCAGTTGCAGGACCTCGACATCACCTGCGCCCTCCAGTCCGACCTCGTCCGCGTCGTTTATTCCTTCGATCGCCTCCTCCCGCCGCCCAACCCCTCCGGCGTCGCCGTCGCCCGCGCCTCCACATTCCGCCTCGCCCTTAACCTCACCGACAGCCCCGGCCAGTTCACCCTTGTCTTCGCCAACTGCCTCCCCCAGCTCCGCGTCTCCATGTCCGTCCGCTCCGCCATGTTCAACCGCCCCGACCCCTTCGATCCCTCCCGTCGCGCCTATCTCTCCGCCGGCGCTGCCGCCCTGCCCCTCGTCTACTCCCTCCTTTTCTTCGCCTACGCTGCCCTGGCCACCATCTGGGCCGCCGTCCTCCTCCGCAGGCGCCGCGCCACCTTCGGCATTCACTACTTCATGCTCGCTGTCGTCGTCCTCAAGGCCTTCAACCTCCTCTGCGAGGCCGAGGACAAGTCCTACATAGAGCGCACCGGCTCTGCTCACGGCTGGGACGTCCTCTTCTACATCTTCAGCTTTCTCAAGGGGATCTCCCTCTTCACCCTCATCGTCCTCATCGGCACCGGCTGGTCCTTCCTCAAGCCCTACCTCCAGGACCGCGAGAAAAAGGTGCTCATGGCCGTCATCCCCCTCCAGGTCGTCGCCAACATTGCCCAGGTCGCCATCGACGAATCGGGACCCTACGCCCGCGACTGGATCACCTGGAAGCAGGTCTTCCTACTCGTCGACGTCATCTGCTGCTGCGCCGTCCTCTTCCCCATCGTCTGGTCCATCAAGAACCTACGAGAGGCCGCCAGGACTGACGGCAAGGCGGCCGTCAACCTCATGAAGCTCACCCTGTTCCGCCAGTACTACGTCGTCGTCATCTGCTACATCTACTTCACCAGAGTGGTGGTCTACGCTCTCGTCACCATAACCTCCTACCGGTACCTGTGGACCAGCGTGCTGGCTGGGGAGCTTGCCACCCTCGCTTTCTATATCTTCACCGGCTACAGGTTCAGGCCCGAGGCGCACAACCCTTACCTTGCGATTGACGACGACGACGAGGAGGAGGCTGCCGCAGAGGCGCTCAGGCTGGATGACGAGTTCGAATTGTGACGCAGAAATTGCAGGGGTAATCATCCAATGCACTTCCTTGATGGGTTGTACCGTGTGCAGAACTGCTGGGGAAGCTCGAAGATGGAGGTTGGATCTACTCTTTGTCTTGTACTCGTTTTCCTTTTCCTTTGCTATCTTACAGTAATTGGATTTGCTAATTCGATGTCACAAAAAATCTGGTCTTCTTATTTAGCATCAGCATCGTCACAATAGCATGTAGCTACCCAATTATCCATGCTAGTAATGTTACTGTGTTCCAATAACTATCATGTTTCTCTGCCAGTAGAAATTTGTTTGTTTTCTTTTCTTGACGCTCTCGAGGTGTTGGTGGCTGGATAACTTGGTCTTTCCTTGCTAGTAGAATGGCTTAGATGTTCTAATCTGACTACAGAAAGGAGAATCTGAGTGCTCTATTATGGTGTTAATATTATGTATTATATACTGAGTTGTGGAAGCATCTCATCTAAAATATTTAATTGTTGAACTTCATGTGAAGGTACCAATTCCATGACATGAGCTTCTCTTTTTGTGATTATAACTGCCTCCTGAATTGGCATACAATTGTGCATCTTGTTAGATTGCCATCATCGTCCCTTTTCTTTTCTTATCTACACTAGAGGCCTCAAGAAATATAGAGAAAATGTATATGAAAGAGATATTCAATAACAAGGAGAAGGAAAAGGATTGAATAGAGAAACTCTTGAGGAGCATTTGTTGATCTCAGATGTATCATATCAATGGAAGGGGTGACTCATTATTTCGATGAATCATTTCTTCGAACAGACGAAGATTTTGTAAACACTTCCTCAAAATCTCACTTATCAGAGTTCATTGTGGAAGAATCTTTTGAAGAATTGGCCATGATATATTTGATCCATGCATAATATCATGAAAAATAGATACAAATTTGTGATTGCATCGACAATGAGCCTAAAAAAGTATCTAAAAGGATGAAATTTAGATATTTGCACCCTCTTAAAGCAAGGAATCGTGGCGGAACAAATTTCATTTTGAGAGATTTGAAAAAGCATCATCTCGTTGAAAGGTTTTATACATCTTCAACGTATTTCTTTAGAGATAGACTCCATTTTTTTCCTCTTTTTGGATGGTGAATAATTTGCAGAACATAGAGTGTGAATCAAACCCATGTTTGAATTGAAACTGAGATACTCTTGCAAGTTCTTTCCTTTTGAATTAGATAGATTCATACCTGAAAGAGGCTGACAGTAATCTTAACTGAGTAGAATAATATGTGGTAGAATTATGATTTCTTATGCTATAGAACTTTCCTCATTTTTCAAGGTATTAATTGTCTATGCTTAGGTTGTGTTGCTATCGTAGTAGAATTACTATATAATGGCAATATAGCATCTTAGATTGTGGAGAAGGGTGCATCTATCGAATAAGTCTCTTTTCTTTTTTTTTTCTCAATCGTTCTGTCTTCTATTTCTTTCAACAATACCACCTCTTGTTTAGATTCAAGCAATGACATGGCCTTTGGGTATCCTCGTATTATGTTTCACAAAATTCTCCAAGGTTTCACAGAAACCATGGTTCAATCAACCATCCTTGAGATCCAAGGAGGCTGAATGGAATCGGAGGTTTGCCTACCTTCTTATCTCTTCGTAAAGGGCCATGCAGGAAGCAAGCAAACATGCACAGAGGAGACCTGCCTACTTGTATTCGGTTCTCAGTCTTAAGGAAATAATGAACTGTTCCTTTGGAAGAATCCGTTCTTGTGGAAATACGATTACCATTGTTGTGAACTGATGAAAGGAAATCTGCCTACAAGTATGAGGTTCTCAGTCTTAAGGAAACAATGAACTGTTCCTTTGGAAGAATCCTTTAATGTGGAAATATGATTAATTGTTGTGAACTAATGAAAGGAAATCTGCCTACTTGTATGAAGTTCTCAGTCTGAGGAAATAATAAACTTTCCTTTGGAGGATTCTTTTCTTGTGGAAATATGATAACCATTGTGGTGAACTGACGAAAGGAAATCTGCCTACTTGTATGAGGTTCTCAGTCTGAGGAAACAGTGGACTGTTCCTTTGGAAGATTCTTTTCTTGTGGAAGTATGATAACCATTGTGGTGAACTAATGAAAGGAAATCTGCCTACTCGTATGAGGTTCTCAATCTGAGGAAATAATGGACTGTTCCTTTCTGAACAGGATGAGTTGTAAGTAATAATGCAGAAAATTTAGGATCCTCGTTAACAAGCTTTAGGTATGAATCTGCTCGAAAGAATGATTGGGAACACTCAAGTCACCTGAAGAGACAGCTTCAGTTGCAGGGTATGTATTTTAAATAATGAATGTGGACTGAGTCAATAGATATGAACTCTGTCGAGGGATAGAGACACTGATCTCAATGAATAGACAGCGTCTAGAAGCCGCCCAGTAACACCTCCATGGCAGAGCTATTGAGCTGGAGCGAGTCGAATCGGACCGAGATCAAAAGGCTCAATGAAGCTCGGTTGGGTAGGCCGAGGGAAAGCCTCGAAAGCTACTGACGCTCGGCCTGGACAAGTTTTGAACGAGGCCCGTTCGATGGGCTGCTGAGTCAACTCACCGGCAGTCATAACGCCCCAACGAGTCAGCCGCGTTCGTTGACTCAATGGCGGCATCGCCACTGGCACCTTCACGGCACGAGGTGATAATTATATATGAGATATTATGCGCTAACTTTAGACATGTAAAAGTATATTTATTCTGAAGGCAGACGCAGAGGTCACCCGAGAACTCTGCACATAAATAACAGCACGGTCTTTAAAGCGGGACTAAGTATAACATGCATGGATGCATGCACGGAAGGGAGCACGAGAACGTGCGTCCAAACGCTGACCTAACCGACAAAACCGAGTCGCTCGGGTTGGATGAGCCCAAAGCTTGTCCGGCGCCACATGGGAGCGCGTCTCAAGTCCGAGCCGGATAACGCCGAGACGACACTTTGTCCTATTATGTCCCCTCCCCGCGCTAAACCCACGAGGCAATGACGCACCAGATGACCAGATCCGGGGTCCCACCCGTCCCCCGCCCCAACGCGGGTACTTTTGGCATACGTCGCGGTGAGGTGATCACAGCCACCAAATAATAATGTGTACTTGTATTCACTTCGATACTCCGCGAGTATCTCAGTCAGCTGATACTGCTTTAGAGAGAGAGACAGAGATGACGTTGGCGAAGTCCCGAGTCATTCGGGGATGTTGACACCGCACCTCCATCATGTATGTGGGTGTGGGTGTGTGTGTTAACTAATCAATGTAATATATGTGTATGTGCGTGTGTGTGATGGGGAACAATGGGGGGAGGAGTAAAGGAGATCTGTGTTGGTTATAAATTGTTTTGTGTCGGTCCCATCGATTTGTATTAGGTAGGTGATGGAAGGGTGGTGGGCCCCCCCCCCCCCCCTGACAGCGCCGTCTCTCCCAACCCATCGCCTCTTCTCTCGCTCGTTGTTTTGCCCTTGTCGTCGTCGTCGCCGTCGATCTTGTTGAGGATGTACCGTTTCTGTTGCTGGTGCAGCGATAGTCTTTTACGCAGTGGTTACGGAGGTGACAGAGGAGGAGGAAGGGGAGGAGGAGGAGGAGGAGGAGGAGGAGGAGGAGGAGTCAATCAAAGTGATACTAGTGATGGCGGTAGTTGTCTCGCCTGTGCCTTTTCCTAAAGATTTTTAAGGTCAAGTGTCATGGTTTTTGGATGTTGCCTTCTCCCCCCTTGCCCCATCTCTCTCTCTCTCTCTCTCTCTCTCTCTCTCTCTCTCTCTATCCACCCAACTCGGCCAACTATTCTCGCTTTAGGGACCACCGGGTTGATCGTTCTCCACATTTCTCTCACGGGGTGGGTGGCTCTTCTCTATTCCAGTGGAATTACCCCACTAGAAGTAAGAAGGGGAAGGCCACTGAATGATACCACCTTCCTTTTCATTCGCCTCACTCGCGCAGTGCTAAATAAATAAGCTCGCTCCCCCGCTGCTTTCCACCCCTCGCCCCGCCCCTCCCTCCCACGCTCACTTGTTTGCTCTTCACTTTCCCTTCTCTCCTCTTCATCCGTTCCCTCTTCCTGCTACTTCCTGCTTGGTTTCACCTCGCCCATCGGCCGTGCTCAGCCATGAGCATCTCTGTGAATGGCCAGTCCTGCGTCCCCCCGGGCTTCCGCTTTCACCCCACCGAGGAGGAGCTGCTCAACTACTACCTGCGGAAGAAGGTCACCTCCGAGAAGATCGACCTGGACGTTATCCGCGACGTCGATCTCAACAAGCTCGAGCCCTGGGACATCCAAGGTGACATTTCGATCTCTTCTCCTTCGATCGATCGAGCGTCTCGTGTCATGGACTTACTTCCTGTTTCCATACCCTAATGCGCGTTGCAGAGAAGTGCAGGATCGGTTCGACTCCGCAGAACGACTGGTACTTCTTCAGCCACAAGGACAAGAAGTACCCGACGGGGACTCGAACCAACCGAGCCACGGCCGCTGGGTTCTGGAAAGCCACCGGCCGTGACAAGGTCATCTACTCCAGCGTCAAGCGTATCGGGATGAGGAAGACGCTCGTGTTCTACAAAGGTCGCGCCCCTCACGGCCAGAAGTCGGATTGGATCATGCACGAGTACCGGCTCGATGACCACTCCGACCTCCTCTCTCAATCCAACGTACGTACGTGTACACGCATGCACCGATAGTATTCGTCGGCAGATCTCTGCACTGCCTTTTTGTCGTCACCGTATGCATATGCCAAACTAGTGGAATCCGTTTAAGATATGCTCTCTCGTACGTTATCTGTGACTTAGACCTCGAGCGCCATGGGAGAAGCGACAAACCAGGAAGACGGGTGGGTGGTCTGCCGGGTGTTCAAGAAGAAGAACCACCACAAGAGCATCGGCAGCCCGAACAACTCCTGCTCCGTCACCAGCGACGCCAAGACCCAGCTGCTGCACCACCCGGGCAGCGGCGACGACGCATTGGACCAAATCCTCCAGTACATGGGCAGATCGTGCAAGCGGGAAAGCCATGGGACGAGCATCAACGACGTGAACCCGAACAACGCCAACCGGCATCTCAGGCCGATCGAAACCGTCTTCGCTTGCGGCCTGCAGGAGATGTTCATGAAGCTGCCGGGTCTCCAGAGCCCGTCCGTCCCGTCGCTCCCCGATACCTTCCCTCTCGACCACTCTTGCGACAACCAAACAAGCTACGGCTCGTCGGCGGTGCTGCACGCGGGCGCGAGCTCGGGCAATGGCTACTGTGCGGATCCAGCCGTCGGGGACTGGGCTGCATTCGACCGCCTACTCGCCTCGCAACTCAACGGCCCATTCGAGGAGCCGAAGCCGCTGCCCTGCTGCGACGACCCCTGCTTCACCTTCCACTCGTCCGCCGGTTACCACCATGGCGGCGGCGGCGGCGGCGGCGGCAGTGGCGACGGCGATCTCTGGAGCATGACGCGGACGACTTCGTCCCAGTCGGACCGCATCAGCCACGTGTCTATGTAAGAGAACGGCGGCATTGACTCCGCCGCTGACACAAACTAGCGAGCGACAGGGCATGCGGACGGACACTACACTGTCGCTCCCAGCACTCAGTATACATTAAATAAGGAGAGGAAACGTCCTATTGTATAATTTGGGATGCGGTGGTACGTAAGTGGCGATGTTGCCGTTAGGATAGAGAAGAGCAGAAGGTTTGGAGTGCGTAGTATGGGCGTGGGTGTGGTGTACGTGCTCCTCCTGAGTTAACCTTTTCAAAGAGAAGAACGCATGATGAGTCTGGATTCTAACCATCTCCTTGGTTGGTTGGATCCGTCGAGAGATATCGGTGGGCATCTTGTTTGTCGTGACAGCGAGAAAAAGGTGGGGAGGGAAAGGTGAGGGAGGGTTTGGTCCCTCCAACCCTTTCCTCTCCGGCGAATGGGAAGAAAAGGAGAGGTTGGCGTATGTTGGGTAGTCATGCACATGGGGAGAGCATAGCCGCCGTACCGTGGCTCCTTTCTTGTTTCCCGCAATAATTTCCAGAGAGCGAGAGCCAGAGAGAGAGAGAGAGAGAGAGAGAGAAAAGGAATCAGTGATGAGCTTTTGGAGTAGCTCGAAGAGCTACGGGGGAATAGCCAGCAGCCATGACAGAAACAGCTCGCCTATGTCTTCATGTGAGAGGAAGAGTGCAGAAACGAAAGCATCATGGGATCTAATGAGGAGGGAGAGGGCCCGATGAGAGGACTGGCTGATTCCAAGCCATCACCATGCATGCAAACGAGTGGACCTGCGTGTGTTGTGCGCATCAGAGACACTCACGTACACCGAGTGCAGCACTCGTCAACCACGGTAGATAGATTAGATGCAGCGCTATCGTTAGGCCGAAGTAGGAAGCGATAAGGTAGGGGAGAGAAAAAGAGAAGGAGAAACACTCACACAGCTTGTTCTTTATATTTAACGATCGGTTCATCTCTTGCCGCTGTTCTTTATATTTCTAACGATCCTAAGAGCTTCCATCGAACCCGACTCTATTTTCAAACCCAAAGAAAAGATTATGGAAGGTTAGATCTCGATGTGCATCAGATCTACTGTTAGATGCCAATCACCACACTGTACATACATGCTTGCTAGGGTTCCGATGAATGATAATACTCGAGTCAGTTTGGAGCAAAGCACCGGAAAGGAAATGCTGCACCTGTTACATCATCTTCCACATACAAGGACATGTCCACAGGGCTGTAAACGTGGCACCAATAGGCTTTGGAGGGTAAAGAAGACAAAAGAGAAATAATACATGCACATGAGAGAGGAAATTAGGGTTACTAAACCCCCGACATAGCTACGTAAAAAAGGACTGGATAAATCCCTAGCCGTAGGTGATGTAAGTTTGCATCGAGGCAGACCGAGTCACGTCGGATTCGAATTATATAGAAAAATAAACACTTATTCTTTGTTTGAATTCACGATCAAACAAAAGAGTTTGCCACGTCAGCCAAATATTACAATAATTTGTTTCTCGACTATTCCACTTAACGTATGCATCGTCAACAACAACAACAACAACAACAACTACTACACCCGATGAGATCAGAGTTTAGAATACCTAATATCAATCTTCTCATAACCACCTTAACGGTATTTTAATTCCTTTTATCAATCGTTTAGCTCTTGTTTGACTCCTCGAATGAGGTCGACCTGCTTCTACGTGTTGCTGAGCGATCGACTTTGGAGACAATAAACGCTAATATGGAGATTCGTGGAGTCGATAATGATTTTTCGATGCTCAAATTAATAATAATAATAATAAACTTATGTAGGAGAGATACTTGAGGAAAATATTTTAAATTAAAATTTGACATTGATATTTTTGACGTGTCGCCACGTGATTGGCATAGAATCGAAAGCGCATGGTTTGGGTGGTGGTCCTCGTGAGCCGGCCTCGACCGTGCCCGTTGCACAGGAGGTTCGATGACCACCACCACCACCTGCAGCATGGGACACCTGCGAAGCAAGCTGCTCCGTCCTCCCCAAAAGGCAAGCCCTCCTCCTTGGGCACCGGCCGTCGTCCCCCACCTCGCCGTTACACGTATCAAGGCAGAGAGAGCTTCCTTGTCCTCAACAAAGACACCTCCTCCTCCTCATCCTTCAACTCATCCATCCATCCCAGTATCCGCATTGAGGTCGGACGTCACAGCCACTCATCCTCCCCGACCCTCCGCTTTGTGGCGATGTCCCGCTACCTACCAACTGCAACCGTTCCAGCGATACGTCTCCGTTACAGGTATTCCTTCTCATGGGTTGGGGCCATCGTGCTCATCCCGCACGTGTCAGGTGAAGCAAGGGGCGAAAGGATTTGTCGTCGCGGCAGCTATGGAGTCGGTACATGAGATGGTGCGTGCATCGTGTATCTCCCTCCCTCCGTCCCTCCTGTTCACTGTGCAGGCCGTCGAGTGATGCTTCTCTTTCAGCTAACGTGTTTCACGCACCCTCCTGTGCGGTGCAGTGCGGTGCAGTGCCGTGCAGTGCAGTGCAGTGCCTCCCTTTCCTTTTTGACTATTTGGCCCGGCGGTGGGAATCGGATCTCCAGGGATCCGCTGTTCCTCAGACGCCACTCCCCTTCCCTTCTTCCTATCATTCGTCTGCTTTTCTTTGTCCTTTTCTGTATCAATTGTGTTCACCCAATCTCTCTCATCGCCGCTCCTCTCGTGATTTGGATTCTTCGTGACACTTTCAGATGCTGTCATTTAAGTTAACTCGGCTACCTAATTTGAACAGTAGGAGGTCTCACCGAAACGGGTTAGATGAGATGCACATTTGGGTTAGTAGAAGCTTGAAATTTTATGCCAACTTTTGCAAGCAATCAGTGTGGTGATTGATATCAGCTATATCTGTTAAGGAAGTTTCTCCCACCAACTAAATGAAATGAAGGAAACATCAAACACACGTGTCAGAAATTTCTTCCACCAACTTAATTATTATAAATGCAGGAGGAGCTTGATGCACAATAAAAGTGGAGGAGAGTTATCATGATGGTTCGTTAGTCTCGCTCGACATGAAGTTTCCGCCATTGCCTTTTTTGACATCCACGGTAAAGATCAGGTGAGCTGATGAGGATGAAGGAGGGAGAAGGAGGAGCAGGAGGGAAGGACCCGCCCCTCCTCTCCCTAAAGCATCAGCTGATTCCATTCATTTCATGTCGATTGAATGCGGTGGGGCCATGAAAAGAATATTTCCGTTGGCCTGTTCTTGTCTTCCACCCTCCTCCCCCCCCCCCCCCCCCCCCCTTCATTGCATCAATTCCTACTATGAGATCCGTGAATTCATGGAGACATGCTTTCCGGTAGCCACAAGCTTTGAGTTCGGCATGCCATGTAGAGAGTGATGTCTCAGACAAATCTAGCATTTGATCCACTTGTCCTTGCAGCAACAAATATCAAATGATGCTTTATAAGTGTGTGGGTGAGTGCCCGCGCATCTTTAGTGTGCAGAAAGAAAGGCATGCAGGTTAGATGTAGCATCACTGGTGTCAAATATGTCATGGCAGTATGGTTTTGATTTCCATTACATGTCAATATCTGCTCTGTGATGCAAGTAAAGCTTGCATTATGAGAAGACACTTGCTCAACTTTATGTTCTACAGCAAATGGCCGGATGCTACAATGCTTGCAGACCAACAAAATGCTCGACAGAGTACGACAGCTCAATTTGGAGTGATGGATCGATAGTAGAAATTTTGATTGCGACTCCAAGAGTATCTGCTTGATGGATGATACAACAAAAAAAAAACTCCAAATTTCTAATTCTAATTGTAGAACACCGAAATTTATATCATTAGAACAACACACGCCTTCCATGGTTTCTCAAAACACAAACAAAGGTCGTGTTCTGCTTTAGCTGGCAGCTCCGGGGTTGCCCGTGGGCAATTGGGCAACCAAGGTTTCGACAGGGATCTTAATGACATCCCACCTGATGCTGATATCAGATAGATACCGACTGATACTGTACATGGCACCCGCCACCACCAGGCCACCGCCGCCTGTTGCCAAGAACCCAAGAGGAGATGATGCAACCAGAGTCATTGCAGCTGCAAGGGACGATATTTGCCCACTTCGTGTGGTGCCACCGGAAGATGCATCCACCAGCAGCCCGGTTTTGCAATACATGGCAAAGTCCTCACAGTTGTTGTTGAACAAGCTATACGTGCCGAATCCATTGTTACCGAGGAGATATCGTGCTCGATGGAGGACGACTTCGGGGGGATCTGAAACTGCAAGCGTGCAGGTTCCCCCACGAGCTTGAGTGATGAAGAAAGCTGGAGTTACGGAGTAACGAAAGAGGCAGAGGTTAAATCCAGCGAGAAAGCAGTCAAGGCATGATTTGGTTACTCCATTTTGTCTGCTCTGATCAACACCACACCTTTCACAAACAGGTGTGGAATTCCTCCATGGAGAGGAGGAGATGGAGAAAATTCGGTTTACAAAAGTTCCTGTTCCAATTTCCTGTCCTGCTGCCCCTGTGTAGTGAATCACCATGCCATCCCCCACATATATCCCTAGAAAATAAAAAAAAAGTAAAAAAAAGACCAGTGATCATATGTTATTATCATACTTACAACAAGACATGAGAATATATGACTAGTACAGAAAGTAACATACAATATTCACAGAAATTGGGCATGTCAGATTATTTAGTTACAGAAAGCACCAAGCCTTCTTGGAAAAAGAGAGTCATATAAATAAAGGTTGAAAAAACAACCTGATGTGAAGCATCTAATTAATAGGACGATCGCTATGCAAACTCTCTCACAGACCATCTATCACTCCACTTCCTCTATTTCCCCTGTTCAACAGTACTCTTGTAGTTGTTTTGTAGTTAAACTTACAATAAATGGTCTCTGACATCAACAAAAGTGTTTTGCCTTCCTCTTAACCAGAGAAAATACATCAGAGGCATCATCACTCATGTTTATTATTGAACAATGCGTTCGATATTTATGTGCTCTCTAGGGGAGAATGTTTTCGAGGGCTTTCGAAAGGCTTGCAATGTAAATGTACAGCAGAGAAATATGAGTAGAGACTGCAAATAGTAAAAGGAACTTGACTGGAAGCAAATGCAAGGCATCACACAGGAATGAGTACATGAAAATAGAAATTTCTTGATAGAACCAAACCAGAATCCAAGAACTAACCATTTAGCTTCAACATCATGCAACTCAAGTTCAACATTCCCGCTGCCAAATTTGGATAAGCAAATCACCTTAACATTAGGTTTAAAAAAATAATGAATTTTAGAATGACTTGTGGTGCGTAATGGTTCAAAGAGGGACTAGCATGGTTAGTAATTTTTCACTACTGATGGATAGACTCTAGTTGGGCGATCAGTACATCTAAAACTAGATAAGCAAGACTTTCATATGTAGGATAATTTTTTTTCTTTTGGAAACCAGTATGGTAAAAATTCCAAGGATGCTTCCATGAATTTTAAACAGGCAAAGTTCATGCTTGATGTCGCTGGTAGAAATACAGTATAACAGTATAACAGAGAGCAGGTCGATAAAATGATCTATCGGCATTAGCAATTGACCTTTTAATGATTTTGAGGCTTTGAAATCTAAACAAATTGCAAACATTTGAAGAGCTTAAATAGAAGGCTCCCAAGATGGGATAATGGTAAAGGAGATGCAATCCAAGAGTGCAAGGTGAGGCGATTGACAAAGTTCTAGAACCTGGCATGCCCACTCACACTATACCAAGAAAGACCGAGGATGAAGAAAGAAGAGGAGCAGACCATGATGGGCGTAGATGCAGGCGGATCTCCATGAATAGATGTGATCGCCGGGAACCAGCTGCTCCCTCTCGATCCTGTTGGAGAAAACCCCTGTGCTGGCTCCTCCTCTATCTCCCCTTGAAGCGAGGCTAGGTTCCATATGTCACGGCCCGATATGCTTTTAACTCTGTACATGCATAACTCACCACTTCAAAATCCACAATTATAGAAGTAAATATTTTCTTAAATATAATATTTTTTTGTAGTTACAATGATAAATTTATCAATTGAGAAACCTAAAACTTTTTGGGAATGCTACTTAAAAATCAAAAAGTCTACTCGACTCAAGTCTCAAGTCTAATACAAGTCAATAGATTGCTCTTAAAATAAATATAAAATAAAAATATATCAGCAATCCATACTGAGTAGAAAACTCCAAAGGCTTCAATAATCACAAAATATTTTCAATCATTATATACTAACACTTTCATATGAAATGAAAGTAAATCATTTCTTCAAAAAGTCCATATATCAAATAAGAACTTATAAATCATTATTAATAACAATAATTCTTATGCAATAAACAAAATCATACATCAATCTCATACAAATATATTTCAATTGTCAAATGACATCCACATATAACATATGCATACATCGGACAACCGACGGTGCACTCTACCAAGATGTATCACTGCATGGATAGTTTTCATATTCTCCCAGAAACGGATGGAGAGAACTCATATTGCAATACCAACAACAAATGAAGTAATGTCCCTAACCTAACTCCAAGTAATACATGTTCTTTCCCACAACGGATGGAGGATCGTCTAGCCATCATCTCTAACGACCCACTAATGCTGAAGGAGATTACCATATCAATACTAACATGCTTGCTCTTAGTAAGAAAACAAAGTCCTCATCATTAGTTATCATAACCGTTCATTTTTATTTATTTCGTTCATGCATGCAATCAAATAAACAATATAAAATATCATGATAGACTATGCTTGGTATATGACCTGAGAGACTTAGTCTATTAAAGGCTTCACACTAGGATGGACTTGTAGTTCTTTTCGTGCAGTACTCCTAACATTGATAACTCACCATAGCCATTTTTACCTCATGATAGCAATCAGACATAAACTATGTATCATATCAATAATGTTAGTGTCAAATAACATTTAAACTTAAAAACCATTGATTATTTTCAAATTTCTTTATATAACTTTAATTAAGTCTTCTAAATTTGTTAAATCATAAAATCATGAGATGTCAATCACTCTACAATCCATAATTGGCCTAAATTATAAAATAATTGATTTAAACTGACTAAGATTTTAGCTAAGACCCAACTGAACCAGCATCAAATTAACGCAACATTGGTCTACAATCACCCTAAACCAACTCAGTTAGACTTCAGTGCACACAATTTGGGCTAAGCCGATTTGAAAAGGACAAGATAGGTTCAGAATCACCCTGAATTGGCCAATCTGGCTTGGTTAGGTCAAGATACAAGGATCGAACCAAGGCCACGAGCTGCCCTACACATGGGGCATAAGCGTTGTGGCCCCTATGGGCCGCTAGCATGGCCCAGTATGGGCTGAAAACATGAGCTGCACGTGCCACAAACTGAAGCGGACAGCAATAGGCTGGGTGCAAAGCTGGGCTGCCCTTGGGCCGTGCCAACACATACCAAGTCAAAACAACCGAGCCACGCGAGGCCTCACTGAGCAAGGCCACTACAAAATGAGGCGAAGGCTTGGGTCCAAGCCATGCAAACCTAGGGTCATGCCAATCACAAGCCAACCCCCACACTACAAGCCATTAGCCTGCTGTCTCAGCACCCTGGTTTAGATCAGATGGGGCCTGAATTTACCCAGGATAGGTTGACCATGGGCTGCATGGACTGGCTCGGGTTGGGTTAGCCTGGCCCACCCATGGACTTCTCAATCTCAATTAGGAATTCATTATCTTCTCTTTGTCAAACATAAATTAAACTGTCAATTAATTGATAAATGAAATAAGAAAATCTAATTTAAACATTAAATATAATGAAGTTAACAACAACAAGCAAATTAATTTAATCAAATAAATTAACATGTCACAATGATTAACTTAATTTAAAGAATCATGCAATACTTTCATGAAATTCATTAATTTTTTTATTTATTAACCATGATTCAATATTTAAACTAATTAAAACAAAAACATAAAAAAATGTAAGATTAATTCAATATCTGAGAATTATTGATCATAGTTCAAAATTTTATAATAATAAAGTTAACAAATTTCATGCATCCATATTTTTTAAAAATATTAACAAAACAATTCAAGAAAAGGTAGAGAATAAAACTTACTTCAATATAGAGTTCCCGCAACTTTTTACAGTATTGATGAATATTAGAGAGACTTGACCAATATTATATTCGAGGGGTTCTCTTAAAAAAGAAAGACAATTTATCTCAAATTTATTAATTAATTAGATTCCTAACTAATACATTATATATTAATTAATTACATTCCTAGCCAGCATGTTATATTTCAGAAGAGGGAGGGTTTCCCTCAAAGAAAGAAAGATATTTTGTTTCGAACAAATTAATTAAATTACTAACTTAGCTTAGATAACTAAGGAAGCAGATTTCAATTATTAACCAAGGAAACAAATCAAAGTGAATAAGGTAAATCCCTGATTAAAAATTCCCAATTCAGGAAATGGGAGAAAATATCCATTGATTACAACAAAAGAGCAAGTGCGAAGAGACAAGAAAGGGACAACAACACGCATTTTTTCTTCGCTTAAATGTGAAGCAGGCCTTTTTTGCTTCGCTTAAATGTGAAGGAAGCCATCTCTCCCTCTTTCCTAGCCTCCCTCTTATTTGATTTGCTTCATAGGATCTTGCCGGTCGTGGCTGATAAAATCCCACCACACACGATGGAGATCTCACCGTTCCCTATGAAACCGCAATATAATTGGAACTTGATAATGTGATTTTTCTATATGTTTTGAGATATATGACCCTTTAACTTATATTTTATTAAGTTTTGGCTTAATATCTTTATTTGTTCAAAAGATCTCATTGCAGAGATGATCTCATTATTGCCAATAAAATTTTTTTCGATTCTTAATGACTTTGATAATGAGACTTCAGGTGAGATGTCAAAACTACGTGAAAGTCAACTAGTTAATAGCTCACGGTCTGACAATCACAGCCACAAATTAGACTTGAATAACTCATTTTATTGTAACGAAAACTACGAAAGTAGTGATGTTCAACAGTAATGTTATTGTTGTTTTGGTAGACTTGAATAACTCATCTACCCCTCCACTTCCCATGTTCAACAGTAATGTAATTGTTGTTTAGTAGTTCAACTCAAGACAAATGATTCATGACAATCAAAATTTCTTGGACTTCCTTCTAACCAGCAAAAAAACAACAGAGGTATCATCATCCATGTTTAGTCTTAAACAATGTGTTCCATTTTGTGTGTGCTCTCTACAGGTGGACGTGTTGGAGGACTTCTTTAACAAAGAAAAAGACTTGGAAAGTTTTGCAATGCAAATGTAAGAATTAAAACAACATTACATACTGCGGATAATAATAGGAAGACTAGAAGCAAATGCAAGACCTCACACAGAGAAGGAATGAGTACATCAACTTGAATGGGAAGTCCCCAAAATAGAAATATCTTGAGAGTACGAATCCAAAATACAACATGCAACTCAAGTTCAATATCCCCAGTGACAAAATTGGATGAGCAAATCACCTTAACATCAGATTTAAGAAATCATGGATACAAAAACGACTTGTGGTGCATAATGGAGCAAATAGCACTAGTGTGGTCACTAATTCCTCACTCCTGGTCGATCGACTCTAGTTGGACAATCAGTACATTTAAAACCACTAATAACAAGAATTCCAAGTATGCTTCCACGATTGATGTGTCTCGTAGAAAAGACAGTACAGGAAACAGATAGCAAATCTACAAAACGATCCACATGCGAAGACGTGTTACATCGGTGATTGACCTATAACGACGTTAGGGCCTTGAAAGCTGAACGAATTGCACACATTTAAGGAGCGATTGATAGAATGGCTACCAAAATTAGGATATTGCCAAAAAAAAGCGCGATTCAAGAGGGCTAGGCTATGAGATCAGCGAAACTATCGAACCGAGAATGAAGAAAAAAGGAGGAACGGACCGTGATTCAGGTAGATGTAGCCGGATCTCCAAGAATATATATGATCGACGGGCACAGGCCGCTCCCTCTCGATCGTGTTGGAGAAACCCCCATGACGGCTGCTTCCCTTTCTCCCCCTGCGGCGAGGCTAAGGTTACAGAAGAACGGGTGGGGGAGAGAGGAGGAGAGGGAGGGCAAGAGGGCGCTTTCTTTTTCTTCGCGTAAACGCGAAGGAAGCTATCTCTCGTCTTCCCTCGCCTCCATCGGGTCGCTTTGCCTCGTACGGTATCCGCCATGGAGATGTCGCGGTTCCAAATGGAACCATCGGAGTATTCCTGACCGGCCACGGATATCGATTACAGGAAGTCATCAGAGAGATGGACGGTGAGTGATGTGACAAGTGGGGATCAATCAGAGCGCGTCGATGGTTTCGAGATTTATTTTTTTTTTTTCTGAAAATGTATACATATCTATAAAAATAAAATAGCATTTAAAATCATAAAACTATACATTATTATATTAATTCACAATATTAAGATCAAGATATGTGTCTCAATTACTTTTCATTGATTCACGATTAATATTTGTTGCCCTTTAATTTTAATTTTATCGATGGGATTTTTATTTTTTTGCTTGTTCACGCCATTAATCGTGCCATTTATTGAGACCGCTCATTTATCATATTTTTAGCCTCTCACTTAAATTCAATATCTTTCACAATCAAAGTGATTTCAGTGATACGGGTTGGAAATGTCGAATGATTGGAGCTCAATAAATGACATTATTTTTCGGACCATGTAACTGTCTTTGGATTACCAAATAATGAGCAAATGCATCATTATCTTTAGGCCATTTCATTAATGCGTTGTTATGGCCACTGCACTAATCTCAGCATCATAATTCGCAATAAGTAACAGTCTTTATCTATTACTATTATTATTCTTATTATTACCGTTAGAGAATCGTTAGTTGTCGCTTCTATCTGCTTCATTGCAAAAGAGTGAAGCGATAATTAACGCAATACATATTTTATTATATATATATATATATATATATATATATATATATATATATATATATTCAAATACCGATGTCGAAGGATCTGACGTGCATCGTTTGACCTTTTGAAGGTGTGAAGTGGCACGTTTCGTGCGTTTGACCCACGAGGGTTACTTGTTGGCCATGGCTTTGACTTTTTGTATTAGGTGCATCGGCTGGCCGGCCTCCTTTTCCTCGGCTCTGATCTCTCTGTCATCTCCCACATGAAGTAATCCCATCAGACATTTCTTGATGATCGTGATGGACTGTGATGCGTCCTCACACCGGTACTGATATGAATCGGTTCCTGAATGTTAAGTGTACAACAGTTACGTAGATGTGGGGAATGAAGATGGTAAGCAAATCGAATTGAGACGTCTACTTTAGCAGGAAAAAGAAAAAGAAATCGTCGCTTAAAGGAAAGGATAAAAAGATTTATGTCGGGTGGAATACTTTATCAACCTATGCACACCTTCGGCGCCGCCCACATCACCTTTGATCGGACGGCTGCGGTATTAGGATGGGGAGAATGGACGGTTGATCGATGTGGAGTTTCTTGGATGCGAAGGATGGCTCTTTTATTTAAACCGATGGTTGACCGAGATTAGTACAGGAGATGATCGAATCACGCCCGTCCATCTGAAGGTTAAGAACCGTACACCGTACGATTCTGCGGCTTCGTCGAGACATTGCCACGCGAAGAACGAGGATGAGGCAGGAGAATAGTAAAAGGGGGGAGGAATGGGTGGCGATAAGAGAGAGGGAAAGGTCACAGGAGATCCGCGGAGGCTGTGACGGACGAGCCGCCGGACCAGAATACCATCCAACTCTTCGTCCACTCGCGCTGATCATAATAAAGGCGAGTTAATAGGGACGAGGTGGAAACAAAGAAAGGGTGAAAGGCTGAGAACGAGAGAGAGAGAGAGCGAGCGAGCGAGAGAAGGAAATCTTCCACCTTTTCCCCGTATTATTCTCGATCGCCTTCCCTCTCGCTTCATTTGAAACTGCCCTTCTATTCTTGATCCACTGTTCCTCTCCATATATCTCCTGCTCGTGTTTGTATAGATTCACGCCATCCTATATTTCAGGGTGAGATGCATGGTTTGGTCCACTGATCGATCCGTATTCGGTAGGGGAAGGGGAATGGCGTTAACAGCAGAGGCGACGGCGGCGGCAAAAGCGGGGTATGTGACGAGAAGAGGGGAGAAGGGCGGCGGGCCGGCGCCGTTGTTCCGAGCGGACTACATGTTTTGGTGGGAGCAGCAGGGGGAGTTCATGGAGCGCCGGCAACTCTTCCTTCGGAGCTACCACTTCTCCCGTAGGCAGGGCCCTCGTGAGCGGGTGCGCCGCACCCTGCTCCGCGTCCGCCGCCTCGTCTGGGCCCGCCTCCGCGCCGCCCGCCGTCTGCCTCGCCTCCTCTGGGCCAAGCTCCGCGCCGTCTTGTCCGGCGGCGGCGTCGGCCGCAGGAGGCGGCGCTCCCACCGCCTCGGCTCCGTCCAGTTCCAGCGGCTGCCACACCGACGCAGCGCCAGCAACAGCAGTAGCGGCTCGTCCGCCGAGTGGTCCAGCTGGTGATCCATTCGACGCAGCGCCAGCAACAGTAGTAGCGGCTCCTCCGCCGAGTGGTCCAGCTGGTGCCCGCATGGATCACACACGGAGGAAGCAGTAACGTCAGCAATCAGGAAGCGGAAGCAGAGGCTGCCGCTGCTTTGTTGTCATCTACTGTTCTTTGACTTCACCTACTATGTATGCTTTACCTGCTTTCCATATCGTCTCATGTGAACAAACATTACAGTCATGTCCTTCTCTGCACCGGAGTGCGAAATATTGCCGGCCTGCTAACGTCGTTGGTACCGAGGAGCTTCCACCACCAGCTTCTTCTTCCTATCGCATCAAAAGTCGCGCCAACCAAACAAATGGAAGCATCTTGAATCGTTTCAAAGGATGTAAATCTAATCCAACGATTTCCTCTTGGTCTTCGGTCACATTACTGAGTTATTTATTCGCGCTATTTACTTGACCAACCCGATAATCGTCCACCAAATTCTACCTCGAGCTCAGGCATGAGAAAACACGATGTGGACCCCTGAGCTCAGGCGTGGTTTATTGCTCTTTAGTGCCGTTGGTTGGCGAGTGTCTTTGGTTTTGGAGCGTCGGTACGGACGCCGTACCTTCTGCTTTCTTTTTCGTGTTAGATGTTGTCGATTGGGTTCGATGAATTGGGCCTTGAACTTGGGCTCGATCAATCCTCCGAAGGCACCTTACCTGGACGACTGTGGACCCTAAGCGTATCATGACTCATTAAACAAATCCAGCATTAGAATCTTGTATTAACTAAATACAAAGTACAAACAATGTGTGACGTGCACATTCGTGCAATATAAAATTCAAATTAATAGGAAGTGGAATAAGAACAAAAGAATTCGAATGGATGAAACAAGAAGTCGATCTCTCTTCGATATAGACCACTGATTGCCACTTGGCAGTGCAGGTCTCAGTTTCTTCTCGGTCTCGCTGCCACCGTTGAGGTTGGAGATGCGGTGGGACTGATTCGAGATGATCTGCCCCAGAGAAGGACTCTCGGAGAAGATGACTTCGTAGCCATCTCTTAGCCCCTCCATTTCCTGCACGCCCAACAACAGGTTCCAGAAGATCCCGCCTCGGCAGGCACCTCCGCCGCGGGCCGACGCGTAGATCGCGTCGTACACGGTGGTGTACAAGGCGGCCTTAACGTCCCCCGTGCGGTTCGACAGCCTCGAGGACTTGCCGAACTCCGATATCAGCAGCGGCTTTCGCAGAACCGCGTCGGCGTCCTCGACGTGCGACTGAATCCAAGACTGGAGGAAAGCCAACTGCGTCTGCTCGGTTGATCCCGGCATCCTGCAGTCCACAAACCTTCATGCGTGCAGCAAAGCCAACTACGTCGACAGATCGGTGAGAGAAGACTGTGGCTTACCACATATCAGGGTAGGCGTGGATGGTGGCAAAGTCAACTCCTTGGACTTGATTATTGCTTATGAAGTCGGTACCCATTTCGTAACCAAGGTTGATCTTTTTCCTCTCGGGAATCGTCTCCCCGTAGAACCCTTCGAGCCCGACTTCCAGCAAATGGTTGCTGTCGATGGACTTCACATGAGCAGCCATCTCCTCGATCCAAGCCTGTTCATATTAATCAAGCCAGACTATTTTGGAGAACATAAGAAAAAGGACAGATTAGATTCATGGTTTTATTTACCTGCAATGTCCGGCCAGAGAGATCGGTTTCGCAGCGCGGCTCGTTGACGAGTTCCCATGCAAAAATGGCGGCCTCGTCCTTATAGGCTACTCCGGTTATGGTGTTAACTCTGGTTAGTATTGCCTGATCCATTCAAGTGACTAAGGCCGAGGCCTCCATGGAGAGAGAAGAGAAGAATGTAGAGAGAAGGCAAAAGGGTTACCCTGACATGGTTCTTGTAGTAACTCTTGACGACTTCGTCTCTGTAGAAGTCATCGTCAGAGCTGAGGTGACGCCCCTCGTCTCTCGCCCACTGGATATACTGCGTTCTACCCCCAAAGCTCTCAAAGTTGTTGACCAAACTCAGTACCAGATAGATCCCATACTTCTTGGCCTCCGAAATCACGAAATCCAAACCCTGCAACGATGTGAGCGATCCATGTAGATCACATTGCTATAGAACAGGATGCACATATACACACAGAGGTTGCTTCTTCCGGATCTTCACAGGTAGGAGTGCCTGATGCATCCATCCCTTCAAGCGTGCATAGGATACCTGGAACATGTCCTCGTCGTAGACGCCGGGAGAATGCTGCAGGGGTTTGTATCCACCGTCCCGGAAAGCCCAAGTCCTGGCCAGTGTGAGCCCATGGGTAGAAGCCTCCTGGAACGCAGAAGAAACCATGCTCCGTCCCTCCTCCGGGAACGACGCCACGTACATCAACCAGTAAGCATTGAATCCGTTCAAGCTGAACGGGCGGCGGTTCACGAGGAAATGAGTCATGTTGGTCCGCACGAAACCCGTGTCACCATGAGCTCTGCTATCTCGAGAAGCCAAAAGTGTCCACAGAAGCAAGCTGTAGACGAGGACTTCCGTATGCATCTGGGAGAGACCTACGATTTCTGTTGAAGGACCGTGAGTTGCTGTGAGTTCTTATTTGTGTGTGGCGTGTATTTGGACTTTCTGAAGGACCCGAGAAATCCTTCTGCTCAAGAAACGAATCCAAGAGCTAAAAGCTATCCTATTATGGTCTCGGTTTCTATTACAAACAACAAAGACTATAAATCTGACAGACAGACAGACACAGAAAGAGAGAGAGAGAGAGAGAGAGAGATGCTGCAATCACGGGGAAACTAGATCTAGCTTTAGTGTGTGTTGCGTCATTGAAATCAATGGCGCACCATTCTGATTTATAGAAGGACCCGATGAGCTGCAGTTAATGGCGGGGAGGGCAGGGAAAGTGGAGATGGAACGGTAGGTGACAAAAGGCGAACAAGAAGAAAGAAGTGCTAGTACGACTCGCCCAACTTAATTGGATGCTTCACAACTAAGACAGGTGTTAAGAAGGCAACGGGGGCTTTGCTTCGTCCACTGGCTTGCAGCTCTCCGTTTCCAGGAATCGTCAGCGGCGCGTCGCACCACAATTTCGTGGTCGGTCCCGGTGACTTATGACTAACTGACTCGGCCATCACGCGGAGTACATGAAGCCGCGGAGAAGCCATGCATGCAGTGCCACGCCACAAGTAGCTGCATGCCCTTCTTGATACGCCTTGCCACGTGGACCTAAGGGGCTGGTCCACGCAGCTGGTGAGGACGTGATCCCACATGAATTATAATATCATATGGGGGCGTCGGCATCAGTTGCCGTCGCCGTCGCGGTCGCTTTCTCTTTCCCGACCTTCTCTTCTCTGCCACCCACTCAAAAAAAGAAACAAGACTGTTAGCTTCTCCACGGCATCATTTACTTAGCCATTCTTCTACTCGGTTTCATTCCCGGCAAGTCCGCCGGAGTTCCCAGTCGTTCTCAGGCCGACAACCTAAATTCACACCATCTTGTATGCTTTCCTTAGATTTAGATTTGTTTACTTACCTTATAAGTGATAGGATTGATAACTACTTTTAAAATATTTAATTATATTTAAATTAATTGATAAAAAAAAATAATTAAATTAAAACTTCTTAGTGAATTAAGATTTATTTCTATAAATATATATATTTCGTCTCAAGATATTAATGAGAAAAAAAATCAATGTATTTTAGTTGCTTCTAAGGATAATCTTTGATATTTCCAAAGAAAAATTAAAAAATATTTAAATCTATATGAGAGATGAATAAGAAAAGTTTTGATTTCATATATTAAATAATTTATTTTTATTATTATTAATCTATATATTTTTTTTCTAATTATTCACTCCCTCGCTAACAATAAGTATCATACTCTAATTTCACAAGAGGGATGGAATTCTTCTAGAATTGATTTAGAACTTTTCTTTAGATAAGATTAGGATTAAAATTCAAAATCTTCATTTTGAGTTGTTGCCGTGTACACAACTCCTAATTGGAGGCCTATTTAAAGCACCTATTCTATAAGCCTTTTATAGAAAAGTAATAGAATTCTCTGTTTTCTCTCTCTTCTTTCTTACGAAATTGGTCATTACTAACTCGGGCCAAAAACACATATTTCCTTCTTTACTGCACATAATGGAAGTGGAAGTTGCCGCAGCTCTACGCTAAGAGAACGCAATTCCGAATCGGACTTTTTGGGTGCACGACATCGAATTGAGTTTGACCACTGACAATTACGATGAGTTCGGGTTTTACTTACCAAAACCTGATCGAGGGTGGAGACAAAAGGAATAGTACACGGATTGCCACGCCTCCGTCGACGTCGACCGTGGCAACATCTCTGGCCGGCACCTCGGCGAATGACTCCCCGCTATCGCCTCCTGCGTCGACGGCGATCCAGGAGCCAGCACACTGAAGGTACGAGGGCGCCGAGGATCGTGCACATTAGTTCCGCTGGATCTCCCGACGACGGCCCGTCAGTAGGTCACGCGATTTAGGGTTCGGTGGGGGTGGGGGGGGGCAAAGAGCCACCAAGAAGACGACCCTATACATCCGCCTGCGTGCCTCGCGGGGGCCGCGGGACGAGAGCGCCAGATGTTCGTCTGGAGCAGACAATTGGATCTGCGTCTTGAAAACATGGAATGGTCCGGAGGCAACACCTATTGCGATACTCCTCCCTCGACTTGGCCGCCTTCATCCGGCCCTTTGCCTTGGAAATCTACTTCTCCTTTTGGCCCTTTCCACTCGAAATCTCCGTCACATTTGGGCCCTTCCCCTTGCGATACTCCTCCCTCGACTGCACCGACCTCATGAGCGTAAGGTAAGCACAAGGCACAAGTACATGAAGGCCGGATGAGAGAGAGTTGTTGGGCCGGGCCGGTCCGTGCCCCTCCTCTCGAATCCTAAGGTATGCTATCATGAGCCGGGCCGTGCCCCTCCTCTCCCCCCGCCCGCCCCATCCTTAGACGATCTGGAACGCACATTAATGGCGGACCGTGGTTCGTCGGAAAAGTGAATTTAATCTTGCTTTCGTGTGAGGAGGGTAACCTCGGGCCAACATAGGTTTAATTTTCAGGCTTTCTTATAAAGTATTTGCATCTTAATATTCTTGTTCAAATGGCTCTCATGTTAAAGTAAACTGACGGAAGTGGATGAAATAAAATTTTATTTAATTAGATAAAATATATTATAAATTTAATTAAAATTTGATTATGATGATCGAAAAATAAATTTATTTATGATAGGATTTCTAAAAAGATAAGTGACTCTCATTTTTTTTTTTTGCCTATATCTTTTGTTATCGTTTATAAATAGATACGATCTCCTAAGAACTATAATGATATGAGATGTATTTATTATCAATCGTCTTGTCTCTATTTCATCGTTTATAGACATTTTATTAAATATACAAATAGAGAATAATATGAGTTTTATTGTCCTTACAGGTCGATATCGTTATAGCTTTCGGATCCGACGATAATGTACTTGTGAATCAAACGAAATTTTTTTGAATAGTATCGAAAGATATGCTATTTTGATTCTGTTAGTAAATTTTATCTCATAGTAGCATGATTATAGTTTTTATGCTTACAATTATTTTTAGAGTCTATTTCAAAATCAAATATCATATATTATAAAAGCATTAAATATGTTTTGTATTAGATCTATTCTTCCCATTTGTGGTGATCAAATCTATTTATTTTATCCTAATATGCTTTGTATTAGATCTATTATGTGTTTTTCCCATTTGTCTATGAAGGATCATCAAATCTATTTATTTTATCGCCTTGGTCATCTACTTGCAAGTGATAAAGGTTTTCCATCCACATGAGTGGAATTGCAGATGGAAGCATGTTGCTCGATTTTGATCAACTGGTTGTAGTGAATAGCTTATCGTTGACTGCAACATTATAGAGAGTAATAACCCACTATAATATGTCAGTATACCATTATTAGTTTTGTTCACTTGTGGGTCAAGGGATCATAGTAGGATAGGATTGTTGCGACAAAGTGTGGCAATAGGAAGGAATAAAAGCGCGATCATCAATAACGAGCTACGTTGATGTGGGTCGGAGCTGGGTTGACACAATTACTATTGGTCACATGGCTTGCGAAGGTGGGCACTGAGCAAAAGACGATGATGTATGATGGCTGCTAATCTTGCCACAAGCAACAATATCGTTGCCTTTGATCAACTGTTGCACGTTAGATGCATCGCAATTCACAGAGGCTACGATGACATTGTTGGTCATGGTCGGCATCGATGGGTCGTCAATTGGCCATAGAGATAATTCAAGGCAATTGTGCATAAATAACGGATGACTACGCGCAACAAAGGCATTGCAAGCGGTGGCAACACGTTGTCAGTCAACCGCGTGAGAACATTTGCGCACACCTCGACGATAATAGGGGTCGTCGGTTGATCACATTCTTCAACAACCATAGGAGACACATAGGCGATGGACAACCACACACTACAATAGTTGCATGCGTCATGTAGGCTATGATGATTGAGAAAAAGAAAAAAAAAAATTAGGGTTTTTCAATTGTTAAAAGACTATTGTCCTTTTTGAACCCATTTACTTCTGGTCAATATCCCTTTATAGTTCTAACTTTCAAAATTTAGATATTTACTATATATCCCAACAAAATTATAGCTTTATTTTCAAAAATTAGATATTTTTTACTTATGTAATGAACTATAGAATAAACTAATTTGATCAACTTTAATCAAATATTTTAATTAAAATTATTTATGATTGTATTTTGACTACTCAACTATTCAATCAATTTTATTTTGACTGAATTTGGAAATAGTTAAATCTTGATTAATTTTTTTATTTTACTTAGTTTTAATTTTGACTAACCTAATTGGGTTGATGTTTAATCCAATTTTGAGCCTAACTAGATAGAGTTTACTAGTTTAATTTAGAGTTCCATACAAAATTTTTAAAAATTATAATTTATAATTTTCTCATATGAAATATTATAATTTTTTTATTATTTATGATATTTAACTTTTAATTATTATTTTGGATATTTATTTAGTTATTCACATGTATATGTTTAAAATTATGAAAAAAAAAATTTTGCTTAAAGATATTATTTATGTTTTATCATGATTATATTCATTGCATAAGTTTTTTTATGTTGATTAATATTTAATATTTATTATAATTATTTAGTTGTTTTTATATAAATCAAATTAAAAATATTTAGTAAATATTATTTGTAATTTATATTTCTAAGTTTTATTTAACTTGTATCTACCAAAATAGTGTAAGATGATACGTTCATGTGATATGAATTATAATAAATATTTATTTTAAATTATACTTTAAATTATTATATTAGTCTTACAGTCATCCTACACTAATAATTTATGAAATTATATTAAAGAATTGATCCTAAATTATATTAATAAAAAATAATATTTATAATGACACACATAATTATGGGATTTATATAAACCCAAATGAGAATTTATTTTAAATAATTATATAATATGATATGATGATACTATTTTGAATATCATGGTAATTTTAAATTGTATATTATTCCACAAGGATAGTATTACTTATCCATAAATAATTTTTTAGCGAACACTATATATATCAATATTTTACCTAGAGGTGAAATATGAATAATATCAATAGTTCATCATATTTTAAATTTTTAAAATATTAAATTTATTTTATATTTTACTATGATACTTCCTTCTGCACTCTCATTCTTCTCGTGTCCTTATACTCTGGTTCAAATTATTCTGAATGGTTAGAACATGTATGGTTCACACTATGTGTATGAAACACGTTCTAAAATTAATAAAGGTTTTTTTAAATGATATCAAAAGATGCGTTTTTTTTTATCTTGATCTATTTTTATTTGATTTCAATTTTTTACACAATTATAATATTATAATATTTTTATATTTACAATTGGTATTAGATCTATTTTATATTAAATTTACTTATAAGCACACTTTGCTTTGGAAAAGGTTATATTTAATCTTGTTTATACGATGCTCTAATGATTCATTTGTGTTTATCGATATATTTTTCTATCTAGTTTGTCTTATTATATGTTTACGGGTGATTCAAAATTCTTCGCTTTATGCAAGTAGAGCCGGGGATGAGATGCTACCCGTATTTGATTAGTGGGCTACCTATACTAGATGGGCACCGCTAATTGTGGTGGTTGCCACCGTGGGATGCGGATGCCTTTGAATGGCGTTGTTGTTGCCTATGATAATAGGATTTGGCCACAAGTGATGCAGCTCAACAAAGGTAGTAGTGTTATTGGGCTTTGGCCTCAACCAACAACAATAAGGGCGATGAAGACGGTTGCTAGCAAGCATCGATAGCGGCAAGCAGCAACCTCCAATGGTTGTTGGCCTTTTTGGGTGTCAATCAGCAACGTACGATGGTGGTTGACATCAGATATGGAGGTAACACATTTGTGCATGCCAATCCGGGGGTGGTAGCATTACTACATCATTGGGCAATGTTGGTCGCCGGTGAAGAGCTGTCAACCATAGATACCAGTGCCATGATGTAGAGTCACTAATATACTATGGAGTGTTTGGATCAGTGATGCACAAGCGACAAATAGTTATGCATCGTGGTGCATTACGGTGACCATAAAGCCTCGCATAAGCAGAGGCTAAGGCAATTGAGAAGAAAGAAATGACATTAGGATTTTTAAATTCAATAAAAGATTATTTTACCTTTGTAAATATTTTAATTCCAATCCGTGTTACCCCATGATAAATTTATAATTCGAAAATCAAATATTTTTGACTTATGTCCCCAATTGTAAAATTGATCAATTTGACTTGTTTTAATCAAATTTTGACTAAAACCCAATTTTTGCCTTTTTTTTTTATCAATCTATTTTTAAATTGAATTTTGGTTGAATCTAATTTTGATTAGTTTGATGGGATTGACTGTTCGGTTTAATATGGGCAACCTAATTTTTTACTCAATTTTGGGATGCCCAATTAAATAAGATTGATTAGCTCATCTATCTCATTTACATGATTAAAAAAATATGATATATTCATAATTTTTATTATAATAATTAAATTTTAATTATTAGTTTTAGATATTTATATAGTTATTTACATGCATATGATTGTGAAATAATATTTATTTTTCACAGAAAACCATGATGTATGTTTTATCATAATTACAATCGATAGATGATTAATATTTAATAATTATTATGGTTATTATTTTATTATTATTGAAGTATTTTTAAATAAATTATATTAAATAAAATTTAATAAATATTATTTATAACTTATATCCCTAAGTTTTATCCAAATAGTAACCATTAAAATGGCCTAAGATGATAGACATATAGAGATACAAATTATAAAAAATATTTTTATTAATTATAAAATATTTTTAAACTATATTTTATATTTTTTTATTGGTATTATAGTCACGAAAGTGGCTTAGAATAATAATTTATAAAATTACATCAAAGAATTAGTCATAAATGATATTAAAATAATAATAATTATAATAATACATATAATTAGAAGATTTAGATAATCTTAAAAGTGAATCTACTTCAAATAATTATATAATGTGTTAGGATAATATTATTTAGATATCCTTATAATTTAGTAGTATATATCTAATGGTAACAATACTATTCCATAAGAATCATATTAGTCATCTACAAATAATCTTAAGTGAATATTAGATATCTCACCCAAAAGTTCAATTACTATTATTTCAATAGTTCATCAGAAATTACTATTATTTGATATTTTATAATGGTATTTCTTTCCATACATTGTCTTGCTTATGGTGTTTTTGTATTTTCTAATTTAAGTTATTCATAATGGTTATAACATGTGCGGTTCATACCAGATATATTAGATCATGATATAGGATTACCTGTTGAAAAGTTTGTAAACTTACCAATCAAAGCACTATGAAATAAATTAATAAAAAAATTCTTACAAAAGATCTAATAGACTCAGTCTAATATTTATGAGAATAACAATTATAAATAACATCAATATATCATTATTACCTATGATGCATAAGAATATTATACGGCTATTGAAAACATATTTAAATCTATTAATAAACCATTGATTAACATATAAATGAAAGAATCGATTACGATTTCATAACACTTGAGGGATTCATGATCATATCATTGATATGACTGATAAGACGACAAAACGTAAAAAATTAGATATGAATGTGAACGAGTTTTTCGAACGTAGTTCATTCTTAATTTTCTTTCTCCTCAGTTTAGCACATTCAAGATTCACCATAATATAAATAAAAATAAATATGATTTGAATGAGCTGACTAGTATATTATATTTAAAAATAATTAAGATTAATTAATAATAAAAACTTATAATAATTTGACTACCAAATATTTAATAAATTCACTATCTGGATTTTATGAGTTATGATATTATTTTTCTTTCATAATGATAAATTCAGTATATTTTATGATTATATAATAATTAATTTTAGAATTATGTGTAATGATTTATACAGAATTAATTTGAATATCGAGTTTATAATATTATGTTGCGACCCGAACTACCTCTGCGGTCGATCGACAACCCGTCGATGTCGACTGTGGCTAACGACATTGTCGTAGCCTTTGTGAATTGCAAATCGTCTGCTGTGTAACAGTTGGTCAAAAGCAACGGCATTGCTGCCTATGGCAAGGTATGGCAACCATAGTAGGTCACTGCCTTTCACTCAGCACCCACATTCACTAGCAATGCGAATGAAAACAAGAAAGCCATCTAATGACGGAGGTTGCATGTCATCATGCAGGTTCATAAACAAGAAAGCCACTAAGTGTCGATGAGTATTTTATGAGTTTTAATTATGATTATTTTGATGTGATGAAAACAATTGTTGTTTTTGAAATGTTTTGAGCAGATTATTTTGAACTCTGGTTTGATTTTGGTGACAGCTCTGACTTTGTCTAGTTTAACAATTCATTATCATGTGATAGGATTCAGATCACATTAGGAATAGGTTGTGAACTTTGAAGAGATCATTGTGGGGGAAGGGATGTCAAGAAGAAACAGACTCATCATCCAATAAGACTCTCTCTCTCTCTCTCCAAGCAAGAAAGAAAAGGAAAAGACTCTCCACACCAACTATCTATCCACTAATGGCTGGCTTGGGTGATTTTGTAGCAATGAGATGAGAAAGACAAGACATTTGCAGCTACGATTCTTTCCTCGAAGCAATCAGACTAATTCTAGTAGCCGTATGCAAAGGGAAATCTGAAAGGACATCAAACTTGAAACAAAAGACTTGATTGTTTGGGTGATACAAAGTGCAACACACGCAATAATCAAACAGAGCCAACGAGTTTTGTATCATAAACATCTATTTACACGTAAAAATCTGTGAATCACACAACTGTGATCTATCAGAAGTCTTCCTTGTTCCATGTCAAAAGAATTGCCTCCCTTCTCCGAATCAGAAGCTCCCCACCAAAGATTCTTGTTGCCGGTGGCCAAAGTTAGATGCGTTCAGGCTGTGCAGGAATTCTCTGGTGGAGATCCTTACCGTAAAGATCAGGAGGATGAAGCTGCTGTTCCTCGTACCAAGAATTCAAGCCATTGACTGAGACTTGGCTCTCTTCTTTGGTGACACCGAACAAGCACTGGCCTTGGCTTTGATTGGTTGTCGTCGATGCGATGGTGCCGTTAAGGTACTCCGACCATTTGAGGTCCTCCGGCTCTGTATCGAATTGGATCTGACCCTTGTTCGGCAGCAGTTCCAGCCACTGGAAGATGCCGCTGTCGAAAAGGGTGCCGCTGCTTTGGAGCTCCAGCTCGTTGCTGCTGTCGGCGCTGTTGGCGCTGTTGTTGCTGTCTGGCGGGAGACTGATCATGGGCTTCAGCTCCGCTGACGACGAGAGCATCGATGTTGAGATCGATGGGACGACTGATGGGAGCATGTCGTGACATAAATCAGCGTCGGCGTTGAGCAGCCTGGTGTCGTGGGTGAACCAGAGCGGTGGAGTTGGCTGAATCGGTGGCCCGATTGGTCTCGTGCCATTGGCATCACAGCAGGCGACGTAATTGGATTGCTGAAGAGGAGCGTATCGGGTTGAATTGGGGCTCTCGTGCCTGCTGCTGACGACGAGCTGATCCACGAAGAACTCTTTGGTGGGTATCGCTGGATCTTCGGACACTCCCGTCCCCATCAATGGCGGAGTTGGCTCAGCCTCCACCGAGGCGGGGGCCAGGAGCTGCGGGTTTCTGGATCCGGAGGTCTTCTCGCTGTTCGTGGTTTCTCGGTCTTCCCTTCCGTCGGTCTCGCCAAGTGGCTTGTGGGTGCTCGGGTCGATGCCTCTCTGCCTCAGCTTCTTCTTGATGCAGGAGTTCCAGTAGTTCTTGATCTCGTTGTCTGTTCTTCCCGGCAACTGGGCCGCGATCTGAGACCATCTGAAGGCCAGAAACAGTAGGTCAAAAACACGAGAGCCGCATTAAATCTCGAAGGATTAGCAGAACGGCCATGCGGAAGGAGGTCGGCACCTGTTGCCCAAGGCTGCGTGGAGGTCGACGATGAGGTCCTCCTCCTGCTGCGAAAACGTGCCCCTCTTCAGATCAGGCCTCAGATAATTTATCCACCTCAATCTGCAGCTCTTCCCGCACCTCTGAAGGCCTGAATCAAACACCCAAGTTGCGGCCCTTTTTATCTCGTGCACTCGCACATTCTTCTTCCAGTAGCTTTCATGTCAAGGCAGTAGACTCACCTGCTAGCTTGGGGACAGAGCTCCAGCACCCATGGCCGTACTTGGTGATGTGCCTCACGAGTTTCTCGTCCTCCTCCGGAGACCACAAGCCTTTCCTCAGCTTCTGCTTGTAGCAGCAAGCGTGCCTCCCCATCCAGAGTGAAGCCCCGGTGCAATGCCGCCGAGTCACAGAGCCGGAGAAGATACAGCGGGGAGGCAGAGCAAACGAAATTTGGTAGGGCAAGGGGGGAATGCACAGAGCCGGCTTGGTGCTGAGCTTAAAGGAGGATATGGTCGCTGTCGACTCTTTATATCTGATAACTCAAGGAGAAGACTTGGGGAAAGTTTTACTCCCACCGCAGGGAGGACAAACAGCAAAGGTACCATATGCTTCAGTGAAGATGAAGGCAATGCATCCGGTGGTTGGATGGGACTCGGAGGGATCCAAATCCAATTCCACCACCGCTTCCGTCCACTCTCCAACATTAAAGAAAAGCTCACCCACCCGGTTAGTACTAGACCACCTTTCTTCCTTCCGTAAAAGGACGCCACCGCAGAGGTCCCATGTAATCCTGTGTCAGACGGAAAGAAAGCACCCCTCCACAGTCTCCAGTAGCATCGTAGTCGACCGACGAGCGATGTCACTCGCTCCATTTCTACTGCGGGGACTCAACAACCAATCATTTTTTGTCATGTGTGGGGAGTATTGCAGTGGGGTCCGCCTCCATTAGGAAAGCTTCACGTCCTTGCTGTTTCCAGCCTAGTGCGAGGGGGCCACCGCACCACGACGATGACTAATCCTCCCTCCACATATAACTCGAAGAGATCCCCACCCTGTTGCATGTTCTCATTGCAAAGATCGGGGGGAAAGGGAGGGAGAGGAAAAGTCCATGAAATCCAGTGCACACCAACTTAGTCAAGCCAATTAATATCCAAGCGTTGCTTTAGTCTATTTGGTCTCATTAGCTGTCACGGGGTGTCCCCCCACCCCCCCCCCCCCCATCAGCCGCCCTCGTCTCCCTCCCCGCGTAGGATAAGGAATCCTCCTCTCGTGTGTACATATGCGCATACATGTCTCGGAGCGTCGCGGTGTACCATTTGTTTGTTATGGATCCGATAAGACCGCGTGATCCAGTAGCTCAACGGATCGGGTAAGCGGGCGGTGCCTCGCGAGGGTGCGTGCGGCCATTCATTCACTCTCCGACCGCGTGTTCCAGTAGCTCAACGGATCGGGTAAGCGGGCGGTGTCTCGCGAGGGTGCGTGCGGCCATTCATTCACTCTCCGACGACGACGACGACGACGACGACACAGCCCCGTACCGGTCGGCGGGCCCCGCGACGCCGACGGGCGAGATGGGGGCGGGGGATAAATGCCCACGTGGGGTGCCCATCAGGAGGCCACCGGTGGTGGACCACAACTCCCATCGCGACGCGTCGCACGACCTCCGCCACAAGAGCGGCCACAGGAGACATCCTTGAACTCGAAAGCAACGGGCTTCGCTGCTCGATCTCGGGCCGCCCGATGCGCCTCGTGATTCGCACCAAAGGAGAGTGCGATTTTTAAGGAAAAGCGGTGTCCTGGCCAAATATGATCGTATCGTACTTATTGACGCGTTCTAAACTGCTTATAAATACTACAGCTGTGACGAAAACAAAACCCAATTCCGAATCAATCACTGCTGTCGGTCCAATTAGATCGGTGGAGTGCTTAAGGTTGCGAGCGCCGTCGATGTGATGCCAAAGTTCCATTTCTGACGTCTAAAATATGCGGTCAAATGCCCCAATCATTCGAAAGAAATAATGCACTCGGTAGTGTGTGAGAGACGGCCATTAAGTTTACCACTATACCGCCACCGACAGAGAACTTTTCTTTTAAGGATTTCTATCGCTGTCAAATCTATTTTTTTAAGGGAAAAATAATTACTGTCATAAGCATCAACACCAGCACCTGTATTAGTTAAAGTGTCAATTCTAAAAGGCCAATGATGGGTTTTATTTCCCTGTATATTATATATACAAATACACTGTTGGCTTGTCAAGTCAGTCCTGTGGTGGCGGCGAAGGCGTGCAGGGAATCGTTCTTCGTCATCCTCCCGCATACAAACACAAGGGAGTAAAGAAAAGCTCCGGCCTGCTGTGACTCGAGACGCTATCCAATTGCAACCGTGGGCACGGACGGAGAGGAGGACGACAGCAGCAGCTCACATCCTACGAAAGAATATGCGCCGCGACAAAGTCAACTGTAGCAGAAGCAATTATCGATGTCATCTCATGCAATGACCGATCATTGGAAGCCAACTCGATGCTCTCCCGTCGATGATTAATGGTTTCTGCACATTGGTGGGTCTCCATGTCTTTTGTTTCTTCTCGTCGCGTACGACACGCTGCAAGAAAAATGGACCGAGCATGAGATCATGACCAAAGAATTAGATCTCGTTACACGTATTTTGAGTTGAATTATACTCATTACCCGAGGAGATCAATCATATACTCATATACTATGGATGTGAAGTCATCGTGGACTTGCACAGCCGGAAGAACAGTCTCCGGGTGAGGAGGTAGTTCTGGATTTGTTGGTTCAAGACCGACCCCAATTCGATTTCATTCCGGTTCTGAAAATTCAAGAACCGGAATCACCAATTTCGGAATCAAAACAGTGGATTCAGGATGAAGGGAATCATTGCCGTCATTAAATTTACTATCGTTACATTGATAGCAATAGCACCGATGATAGTCTACGTCTTCACATGCCACGCTCTGCTTAGATGTCTTGAAACATGGAACTTGGCTTTGCTTCATAGCAATTACTATAGCACGACGACTGAAAGCTAACGATTAACGCTCGAGTGATTCCAGCAGCTCAGGGTTCATCCGCCGGTGGACTCTGTGGATGAACTCTTCGGCCTTCCTGTCGACGTCGAGCCCAGAAACCCAGCGTCCGTGGTCTTCGTCGGTGCGTCGAACCTTTCGCTGCCACGGTTCCATTTCCGCCTCGAACGAACCTGCTTTGGGTTGCCACGGCCGACGCCGATCGGGTTCATGGCCCTTCCGCCGTTGCCGTGGCTCCGCTGCCTTCTCATGCCCCCTCGTCTGCTGCCTCCTCAGCCCAAAGAAAGCAAGCAGTCCACCGCCCATCTCTCCTCACCTCTCTCGGGCTCCTTGCTAAGTGCAGCAAGGGGGAGTCTGGAATTTATAGCAGGAGAAAGCTGCTGCGACGGTGGGACGGTGGAACGACGATGCCTTACTGAATCAGGATCCATTAAAATTAATATGAACGGAGTGAGCAGAGGGCGGTGATGCTGGCTGATCATGGCAGAACCGCCTCGAGATGCCATGCCATGCCGTCTTGCTTTTAAGACTGTGGACGTCTTGGTCGGCGTCGTGCACAAGTAAATGGGAAGCTGCACACGCTGTGATCCCCCCCCATTGTCATTTCATCAAACACACAAGGGATAATATCAAAAAAGATAATTTAACGACATGAAATATAAATAAATAATGCTTAAAATAACATCCGAACTTATACAAAAATAATATAAAATCATATATATATTGATTTTTTAAAGTCTTGATTAAAGTTATTTTGGATCAATTTGAATTGGTATTTGACTGAAAATATATCAACTTATCAAATAATTCATTGTGCTTTGAATCTTGATCGAATTAGGCAAATTGATGGCCAATTAGAGACTGATTTTTTTTTATTGCTACACTATTCCATCAAAATACAGAAAATTTGTTTGTTACACACCAACAAATTGTTAAGATCCGAGCAGTACTAAGAGGGGGGGGGGGTGAATTAGTGCAACGGTAAAGTACGATAAACTTTTAACGATTTAAACACTTTCGGAAACTTCGTACGATAAAAGTAACGTTTTCGTTTGAAACCGTTTCGATTGCGTTTTAACTTGAAGGGATAAGTAAAACGGAGACAAAAAAGTAGAGCATTAAAGTGCAAATGGTTTGCAGTAATGTAAATGACAATAAGTAAATGCAAACCAGAGATCACGCCGATTTTACAGTGGTTCGGTCAAATGACCTACATCCACTTGCGAGGCCCCTCTTTGATGAGGTTCTCACCTTCCACTAGCAAATCTCTTGAAGGGGAAGGGTAAATACCCATCTTACAACTTTTTACAAGCGGTTCATTCTCTTACATATTTTCAGCAAGAAAGAAGGAGGTGAACACTAGCAAATTAAAAACAAGACTAGCAAAGATTTTTCTAAGACCTTTCTCTCAATCAATTGCTTCTCAAAAAGTTATAATCTCAGCTGAGATTTGAGGGGTATTTATAAGCCTCAAAAGGATTCAAATTTAAGCTCCAAAACTTGAATTCTCTTTGGGTTCCCGATGCACACCGCCTGTCAGTGTCAAACACTGATAGTGGACGAGCGGTGCCACCGCCAGACCCTTCGGTTCACTGGTTGGGCTTCAAATTTAGCCCAAACCAAGTCTAATTTTGGGCCCAATTGGCCCCTAACCAGGATATAAGATTATCTCTTAATCCTAATCCTAATTATAAGTGAACTACATAACACAAAAACATCCTAAGCAAGTTTTCAACCGCGAACGTCGAGTCTTGTTCCGGCAAGCTTTCCGACGAACTTCTTCCGACGGACTCCCAGTAAGCTCCCGAACTTGTGATGACTTTAACGAGTAGCCGAGCCTTCTCGGTGATTTCCGTGAACCTTCGACGATCTCTTCGGTGAACTTCCGAAAATTTCGACAGGTTCCCGATTTCTTCTCGGTTGGTTTCGGCAGCATCTCCGACGATTCTTCGGACTCTTAAACGTCCATCGAACTTGACTCCGGTATTCTTGCTTTGTGTTTTCTGGTTATCGTAGTTAATCCTGCACACTTAACTCAATAATATGGATTAGATCAATTAATCCATCAATTGATTTTATCATCAAAATCCGAGATTCAACAATCTCCCCCTTTTTGATGATGACAATCAATTGATGACAGAGTTAAACATAACTCCCCCTATCTATATGTCATATAATCGATCCTATTGAATCCAAGCATAAACCGATAAGTTCTAACCGTAGAACTTATCATTATTCTCATTAAGCATAAGTAAATGAGAAACTTCGATGAAAATCATTTTCAAGTCGAATGATAAGAGACAATTTTTACTACGACAGGAGATAAAGATTTTCAACATGAATTTCATGATATACATGTTAGACATGCTTTCAATATGATCAATCAATCTTGCGATATTCTCAAAGATTTTGCAAGGCATATAAGACATTCACTTTTCTCCCCCTTTGTCATCAACAAAAAGGGAATGAGACTTGAAGCACATAATTTGTGATTATAACATCAGGAATTCAGCATTGATCATAAAAATTTTATCATTCAAAATTAAGTATGCTAAAATATTTACACAGAGTTCATCTTAAAGGAAAATTCAGCATTCATCCATTTTATTAAATCTCTTCTTTCTATAAATAACAAAAATTATAGATGTACAAGGAAGAGATAGTGATGAAAAAAAAAAAATTCAAGTAGTAACTCCAATAAGTCAAGATCATAATTCGAATACAAATCGATTCAAATTCAATTCGTCAACTTGAAACTCATAATCAAGCCATCAAAATCAATTTCGAGATTCACAACATATCATAAAATCATTAGAGAAAGAATACAACATTAAGATTAATCATTCAAATTTGCCAAAAATACTTATCCAGAATTCATCTTAAAAGGAAAATTCAGCATTCATCTAGAAGCATATATCCATAATTTTAAAAATACATTTAAAAAGAAGGTTCAATTTTCGTTCAAAAGATGACTAGCTTGGAACTTGAGATTAAGAGTAAACAGAACAGAATAAAAAGATACATCAATCCTTAGGAGGTAATCCATAGTGCTGATACATAACATCAATTTTTTGATTTAGTTATCGTAATTCCTTCAAAATTTCAATTTGCTGGAGTTGAAATTTTTTCTTGCTGCGATTTGAGTTGGTCTTGTTGGAATTTGATCTGAGATAGTTCTGCCATAATGAGTCCTTCAGAGGATGAAACAGGAGCTGAAGGTGCTGCACCAAAGGGACTAGGAGGAGGAGATTCATTTCCCCTAAAAATTGGTGTTTCTGGTTGTTCTACTGGTGGAGGAATATTATCAATCCTTCTAGGTTGCCTTACCCATATTCCATTGTTAAATGTGCACCTAAGTCTCTTTAGTAGATTTTTATTGATGATGTTATATCTATCACTTTGAATTGTTTCTTCATCGGGTGGGATGCAAATGTCATAGGCACGAAGAAATCTAGTGATTAACCCCCCATATGGCAATATAATATCTTTAGCTGTAATATCCTGCATGTGTTGCCGTATTGAGTATCCAAAACAGTTATGTTGACCGGTCATAATCCAATACATAGTGCTTATCTTTATTAGACTCATTTCATCAAGATGATATTACTTAGGGAATAGTATGCTTGTCATGATATGATGAAGAATCTTAGAGTTAAAAGGTAGTAAGTGTTCGCAACTCTTTGGCATTATTCCAAGGTTCGAGTTTGCAAAAATGGTTTCGACAGCTTCGGTGTAAGTTGCTCATATTATATTAACATCCCATTTTCCTCTAAAATAGCAGCCCTTATCTTTTTCATTGATTTCAATTAGTTCACAAATAGAATTATCAGAAATCCTAATTTGTTTTCCTAAAATGTAAGTGCTTAGGCTATCGTTATCTACCCATAGGTTTGCATAAAAGAGCCTAACTAATCTAGGATAAATTGGTTCATCTATTTGTAAGAGAGGTAGTGCCTCTAGATGAGCAAACCACCTAATGGGTTTTAAGTCTCCTAGTTCATCGAGATCAACATGTTTACCCTTATGAATATATCTTGTTTCAAAATTTGGAAACCTAAGGGCTTCTTCTTTGGATCTAAAATGATTGTGGTCATATGAATCTCCTTCAATCCTTTTCTCTTTTGATCTCTTAGGAGCTATTGTCTAGACAAGATGATAAGAGAAATATGAAATTGTAATGAGTAGGTAAAACAAGAAGAAAGGGAAGGGAAGATTTTACCTTATGGAGTGTTTCTTGGATGATGGAGAGCTTGGACCAACAAGAATCCCTCTCCAAGGTTTGTAAAGGTTAGGATGAGGGATTGAGAGAGTTTGGGAGAGTTGGAGCAAGGCTTCCACGGGTTGGGGGCGGTGTCACCATCGGCCCTAACCATTTGGGATTTATAGGGTGTCTCGGGCGGTGCCACCGCCAAACCGAGTGGTGCCACCACCTGGCGCTCGAGCGCTCAGGTGGTGCCACCGCTGGCGTGGTGCGTTAAATTTTTTTTTTTTTTTTTTGAGGTGTTTGACTCAAGATAGGTTAAGATAATGAGTTGTACTTCATTATATCATCTTGAATCGAAGGAGAGTGATGAAGTCAAATCCATAGAAGAACGAAAAAGGATGAGACATTTTTCGAAAAATATATTCAAACAAGCTTATTTTCAGGGATAATTTAACATGCCTAGTTCCCTTCTAATAAATTCAAATTGGTCTTTATTTAAGGCTTTTGTAAAAATATCTGCCAATTGATGCTTTGTGTTAATAAATTCTAAAACAACATTATTGTTAAGGACACGATCGCGTATGAAATGATGCCTAATATCGATATGCTTAGTTCTAGAGTGCTGAATTGGATTTTTGGTAAGACATATGACACTAGTATTATCACATTTTATGGGAACATTTTTGAAGTGAATTCCATAGTCTTCTAATGTATTTTTCATCCAAACAACTTGTGCACAGCATGCACTTGCAGCAATGTATTTGGCTTCCGCCATAGATAGTGCAACGGAATTTTGTTTCTTAGAAGTCCAAGAAACAAGTGCATGTCCTAAAAATTGACATGTTCCGGATGTACTTTTTCTATCTATCCTGCATCCGCCAAAATCGGCATCTGCATAAGCTATTAAATCAAAATTTTTAGATTTTGGATACCACAATCCTAAATTTGGAGTTCCTTTAAGATACCTAAATATTCTTTTAACACTTTTAAGATAAGATAATTTAGGATTTGATTGAAACCTAGTGCAAAGTCCTACACTAAATATAATATCCGATCTAGTCACGGTGAGGTAGAGTAGACTACCTATCATTCCCCTATATGTTTTTTGATCGTAATTTTCACTATTTTCATCCATATCTAACTTAGTCGCAGTACTCATAGGGGTGTTTATTGCTTTTGAATTATCCATGTTAAATCGTTTTAACAATTCTAATGTATATTTAGATTGGTTAAGAAATATACCATCACTAAGTTGTTTAATTTGTAATCCTAAAAAGAAAGTTAATTCACCCATTAAACTCATTTCAAATTCATAACTCATACATTTGGCAAATGATTCATATAGTGATTCATCAGAAGAGCCAAAAATAATATCGCCAACATAAATTTACACAATAAGAAAATTATTTTTAAAATGTTTAATAAACAATGTAGTATCAACCTTGCCTTTGGTAAAATTATTTAAAATAAGAAATGAACTAAGCCTTTTATACCAAGTTTTAGGAGCTTGTTTCAAGCCATAGAGAGTCTTAGTCAATTTGAATACATGATTAGGAAGAAGAGAATTTTCAAATCCGGGAGGTTGTTCGACATATACTTATTCGGAAATAAAACCATTCAAGAAGACACTTTTGACATCCATTTGAAATAGTTTAAAATTATTACTACTAGCATAGGCAAGGAGCATCCTTATGGCTTCTAATCGAGCCACGGGAGCGAAGGTTTCTTCGTAATCGATACCTTCTTCTTGGTTGAAACTTTTGGCCACTAATCTAGCCTTGTTTCTAACCATGATACCATTTTCGTCTTGCTTATTTCTAAAGACCCATTTAGTACCAATGACTAAATGGTCACTAGGTCTAGGAACAAACTTTCATACCTTATTCCTCTCAAATTGATTCAATTCCTCTTGCATTGCAATAACCCAAAAATCATCTTTTATAGCCTCGTTAATGCATTTAGGTTCGATTTGAGAAAGGAAGGCAACGTAGCACAAAAATTCTTGAAAGAGGAACGAGTTTGAACCCCTTTTAATGTATCTCCTATAATTAGCTAATTTGGATGAGCATCTATATACTTACATTCCTTAGGTAAGAAAATTTCGGAAGAAGGTGCATCCAAGTTGCTATTTTGAGGAGAGGGTTCATTTAAATTCAAATTATCAAAACCAAGATCATCATCAAAATCATTTTTCTTTAAATTAGAAATTTCATTAAAAACTACATGAATAGACTCTTCTATTACTAAGGTTCTTTTGTTAAAAACCCGAAAAGCCTTAGAAACGGAAGAGTAACCAAGAAAGATGCCTTCATCGGATTTAGCGTCAAATTTTCCTAAGGCATCCCTTTCATTCAAAATAAAGCATTTACAATCGAAAACTTTAAAATAGGAAATATTTGGTTTTTTGTTATTCCATAATTCATAGGGAGTTTTTGATAATGATGGTCTTGTTATGACTCTATTCATGATGTAGCAAGCCGTATTTACGGCTTCGACCCAAAAATACTTAGGTAAACTATGTTCATTTAACATAGTTCTTGCCATTTCTTGTAGGTTTCTATTTTTTCTTTCAACTACTCCATTTTGTTAGGGATTCCTCAGAGTGGAGAAGTTGTGATTGTATCCATTAACTTCACAAAAATTTTGAAAGTCACGGTTTTGAAATTCGCCACCGTGATCACTCCGAATTGATGAAATCATGAATCCTTTTTCGTTTTGAGTGAGTTTACAAAATTTAGAGAAACACTTGAAACAATCACTTTTGTGAGCTAAGAAATAGATCCAAGTGTATCTAGTATAGTCATCCACAATTACAAACGCATATTTGCTTCCCCCTAGACTTGTCGTGTCAATTGGTCCAAATAAGTCCAAATGAATCAATTGTAATGGTCTAGTGGTGCTAATTTGAGTTTTTGGTTTGAAACTAGTTTTTATTTGTTTACCTAGTTGACATGCATCGCATACTTTGTCCTTAATAAACTTTATATTTGGAATTCCTTGCACTAATTCTCTAGATGAGATCTTAGATATTAGTTTCATGCTTACATGGCCTAGTCTCCTATGCCAAAGCCAAGCATCATCATTTAAAGCGGAGAAGCATATTTAATTACTTAGTTCATCAAGGTTGATGGTGTAGACATTATTTTGTTTTAATGCAATCATAGTTATGTTATGGTTTAGTTTTTCAATAATACACACATTTGATTCAAATCTAATGATATAACCTTTATCGCATAATTGACTAATACTCAAGAGATTATGTTTCAATCCATCAACTAGTAAGACATTATCAATATAAAAATTTAATTTGTTACCTATGGTTCCCTTGCCAATGATTTTACCTTGGTTGTTGTCTCCGAAGGTGACATACCCTTCTTCTTTGCTAGTGAGCATAGAGAAATGAGATGGATCTCCAGTCATATGTCTTGAGCATCCACTATCTAGATACCATCTCTTGCTCCTAGCTTGTGATGGTGTATGTTTCTACAAGAAGGGATTATTTTTAGGTACCCATTTTCTTTTGGGTGCCTTAAAAACTAATTTAACTTGTTCAACATATTGCATAGAATTGATCTTGGTTCCTTTAGGAACCCAAATTAGTTTGTTCGGACTAATTTTCTTGAATGGACATTTATAAGTTTTATGTCCATATTTGCAACAAAAGTTGCAACTGCTTTGGTGCCGAACATGTAAGACGGGGCCTTTAATGAAAGTGGTTGGATTTTGGTGAGGACTTCTCACAAATCCGATTCCACTTCTTTTAGGAACGTGACCCTTATTTGTAAGGATCATGTTCAAAGATTTGCTACCAACCTCGAATTTCTTCAAGGTGTCCTTAAGTAGCAAGTTCTCCTTTTGGAGAGATTCTAGATCATGGTATTTTATACATGGAGCTAAACTATCATGATATTCAGTTTTTAATTTATCGATATCATAAGTGAGACTATCATGCTCCTTTTTTAGCAATTTATATTTTCTACTAATTGTCTTACATTCATCAAATAACTCATGTAAAGCATTTAATAATTCATGATAAGGTAAATCTGCATCAATTAAATCTGTTACCTCTTCTCCGATAGCCATTAGGGCGTAATGAGCAACTTGCTCGGTGTTGGACTCCTCTTCTTCGAATGCGCTTGAATCATCTCACGTTGCCTTAAGCGTCTTCTTCTTTGATGTTCTCTTTTTGGCTTGAGGACAATCGTTCTTGTAGTGTCCCTGTTTTTTGCATTCATAGCAAATCACTTGGTCCTTCTTGTGTTCGAACTTATTTTTTGTATTATTTTTAAATTTGTTCTTTCTTAAATATTTTTTAAATTTTTGAGTCAAAAGTGCAATGTTATTGTCACTATCCTCATCACTTGATGTTCCTTTCAAGTGGTCTTCTTGTGATGTGAGTGTCGTATCTTTCCTGTTCTTTGGAAGGGAGTTCTCGAGCTCGTCATTTCATAGGTCATTAGAGACCCAATAAGTTATTCAAGAGGGAATGTTTTAAGGTCTTTGGCCTCTTGAATTACTGTAACTTTTGGATCCCAACTTTTATGGAGGGATCTTAAGATTTTAGTTACTAGTTCAAAGTTAGTAAAATCTTTACCAAGAGCTTTGAGTCCATTGATGACATCCGTGAACCGGGTGTACATGTCTCCGATGGACTCACTTGGTTTCATTCGGAAAAGTTCGTAAGAGTGCACAAGGATATTGATTTTGGACTCTTTCACTCGGCTAGTGCCTTCATGAGTGACCTCAAGAGTCTCCAAATATCAAAAGCCGAATCACAAATTGAAACACGATTAAATTCATTTTTGTCTAGTGCACAAAACAAGGCATTCATAGCCTTTGCATTTAAAGCAAAAACCTTCTTCTCCGATTCATTCCATTCGCTCATCGAAAGAGAAGATTTTTGAAATCCGTTTTCAACAATACTCCAAAGCTCGAAATCCATGGAAATGAGGAAGATCCTCATACGAGTCTTCCAATAAGTATAATCCGACCCATTAAACAAGGGTGAACGTGTGATAGAATGACCCTCATGCATGTTGGAGTAAGCCATCTCTCTTGGGTATTAAACCAAATATAAGAGTAAGCCTAGCTCTGATACCAATTGTTAAGATCGAAGCGGCACTAAGAGGGGGGGGGGGGGGGGGTGAATTAGTGCAATGGTAAAGTGCGATAAACTTTTGATGATTTAAACACTTTCGGAAACTTCGTACGATAAAAGTAACATTTTCGTTTGAAACCGTTTCAATTACGTTTTAGCTTGAAGGGATAAGTAAGACGGAGACAAAGAAGTAGAGCATTAAAGTGCAAATGGTTTGCAGTAATGTAAATGACAATAAGTAAATGCAAACCAGAGATCACGTCGATTTTATAGTGGTTCGATCAAATGACCTACATCCACTTGCGAGGCCCCTCTTCGATGAGGCTCCCACCTTCCACTAGCAAATCTCTTGAAGGGGAAGGGTAAATACCCCTCTTACAACTTTTTACAAGCGGTTCACTCTCTTACAGATTTTCAGCAAAAAAGAAGGAGGTGAACACTAGCAAATTGAAAACAAGACTAGCAAAGACTTTTCTAAGACCTTTCTCTCAATCAATTGCTTCTCAAAAAGTTGTAATCTCAGTTGAGATTTGAGGGGTATTTATAGGCCTCAAGAGGATTCAAATTTGGGCTCCAAAATTTGAATTCTCTTTGGGTTCCCGATGCTGGCGGTGCCACCGCCTGTCAGTGTCAGACACTGATAGTGGACGGGCGGTGCCACCGCCTGGCTCTCGGGTGCTGGGCAGTGCAACCGCCCAGTCTGGCGGTGCCACTGCCAGACCCTTCGGTTCACTGGTTGAGCTTCAAATTTAGCCCAAACCAAGTCTAATTTTGGGCCCAATTGGCCCCTAACCAGGATATAGGATTATCTCTTAATCCTAATCTTAATTACAAGTGAACTACATAACACAAAAACATCCTAAACAAGTTTTCAACCGTGAACGTCGAGTCTTGTTCCGGCGAGCTTTCCGACGAACTTCTTCCGACGGACTCCCAGCAAGCTCCCGAACTTGTGATGACTTTAACGAGTAGCCAAGCCTTCTCGGTGATCTCCGTGAACCTTCGACGATCTCTTCGGTGAACTTCCGAAAATTCCGACAGGTTCCCGATTTCTTCTCGGCTGGTTCCGGCAGCATCTCCGACGATTCTTCGGACTCTTAAACGTCCATCGAACTTGACTCCGGTATTATTGCTTTGTGTTTTCTGATTATCGTAGTTAATCCTACATACTTAACTTAATAATATGGATTAGATCAATTAACCCATTAATTGATTTTATCATCAAAATCCGAGATTTAACACAAATGTGTAATTAGGTGAAGAATTTAATGTGGTGATAGGGTCACCACTCCACTCTTCCATCTCAACTCCAATTAGAACCAGAGTTAAAATTCTCATTTCTTTCTCAAACGAGTAAGGGTTTTGCCTCAATCAGAACATGTAAATTAACGGTATCAAATCATTTAGAAGTTGACTTTGACTCCGTTTGGAGAATTTTAAGATACAATTAATTTAGAATAAAAAGATAAACCAAGTGTTTACAAACAAGAAATAATCTTAAAATTGTCTCGACAAGGAACACCAATCGTAATGATCAATTAATGGATATTTTTATAGATTATTATATAATAATATTTGGTTTGTACCAACAATGATCACCTTAGACTTAAAAAGCTTATTGAGAAGCAGATAATATTTCCTCGAGGCAGTTAAAGAAATCTTTAAGCAATTAAGAAAAATCCTTCAGAATGTGTATAACCTCCCTACCGCTGAGTGTGTATAAATAGTTATCAAGAGCTTACTATCAAAATCAACTAGGCAATTACAACTTATACATTTCATAGTTTCTTATACAATTTCTATCTTTCTATCTTATTCGTTTAATTTTTAACACTTATTACTGATAATATATAAAAAAAATTTAAAAAATAATTTTACTATTTATCATCCAATAATTATCAATATTATCTTTTTGTTTATCATATGCCTCAATATCACTCGTGTTGCTCAATCAATTTGTTTATCGCATATTATCATGTGATCAATAATATTACATACAAATGATAAATCGTGACTCTCTCATCTCTCATCGCTCAACACTCCCTTTAACTCTCAAAGAGAAAAAGACGAAGAAAAAAATATTCACGTAGAGATTTTTTTATAATATTAAAAATTTTAAAATAAAACAGATAAAATAGTTTCTAGTAAAAAATAATAATAAAAAATACATTTATGTTTATTCATAAACAGTATTTTTTTATAACATTAAAATATTAAAAATAAGATTATAAATGGTAAAAAAAATACTGATAAAAAAAACTTAATGACTAAGTAAGTAGCTCCTATTGCAAGCGATTTCCACAATGCAAATGCATCACATTAGCCCTTAAATGCTAGTGTAGCAAACTGTATTGGTAAGCCAAAGGTTCAAACACCCAACCGGAGTTATGTACCGTAGTGAAAGCCATGGTCGTTTGACTAGGAATTCAAAATATGAATATTACAGAAAACGACTTCTATGAGAATGTTGTTGATTCGCAGCATTACACCTCACAACCTAAATGTCCAATAAAGCTGCCACCACTGATTCAACCTCATATTAATTATTGATTTCTGTTTTTTATGTCTCTAGAAATTATATTTTCTGTCTTTTTTCAGCTATTATGAATTTTAATAATGACATTTAAAATTACAAAAATAAGAATAATACATCGGATCTCAACTTGGGTTGGACACGTCCACGTGTCGGACTCAGGAACAATGTAATCTCGAATTCTTCGTGAGCCCGGTTCGAATCCGATCGAATAATTGACGCCAACCGGTCTAATTGGGCCTACCAACGCGCTCCCGCTCGCCTTCACTCGCAAGGATCGAGTTCGAGTCGTCGCCTCGCCGTTGCGTGACGCTACTGAACGTTGGGTGGTCCCACTGCCGTTGTGTGTCGGGCACGGAAAAGATCAGCTGCCTCGACCCAAGCAGGCAACGGAAAAGATCAGCCCCCACAGAGGCCGTTCCATGGGTACGCTGAGTCCCAGATCTTCCAAGCGTCTCTCAGCTACACGATCTTTTGCCTCAACCGCTGTTTGTTATGTGTAGTTAAATCGTCCCGCTTATATTATAATCCGACCGTTTCCTTCGGTCACATGTAACCCGCACGCCCTGCCATCTCCCCGGTGCTCACGCTTTCTCATCCCCTTCCCGATCCCAAACACCAAACTCCTTCCCCTTCCACGGCTAGCCTTCACCCACACGTCTCTTCTCGGTCGCCGCACGCAAGACCGCATCGGATGAGCCCATTCGCCCCCCTGATTTGGACACCTCCGCTTTCGTGCGCGTCCTCGTCGCCTAACTCGCTGCAATAAGCCGCTCTTCTCTGCTCTTCCCTTTTCTCCCCCAATTCGCCGCACTCGGACGACGACATCTCTCTCTCTCTCTCTCTCGCTCTCTCTTGTTCTTCCCTCTCTTCTCCCATGATCGCGAACCCTAATACCGAGAAGATCATTTCCCCGTCCTTGTGTTGATACACGGCAATATATGGCTTTGGTTCCTCCAAGAATCGCATCGAACCCTCGTCTTTGATGGATCCCGCCCCTGCAACCGCCTCGAAGACCCACGAGGTCCGCCTGGCGCCGCTCTTCATCGACCTCAACGAGGCCCCTCCGCCGCCCTGCGACACCCCTCCGGCCGACCCCCCTTCCCATGGCTTCTCACTCGATTCCCGCGCCCTCGCTTGCCGCTTCCACGCTTCCCTTGCACCCGCCCCCGGACCTGCCGCCGACTTCCCTGGCGAGGCTGGGGTCGGGAAACTTCCCCTCCCCTGCGGGGTCTGTGGCCGCCCCGAGACCCGCGGTGGGACGGTGGTCTGCGACGGCTGCGAGCGGGGGTTCCACGTTGGCTGTGTGAGGAACAGGCTGCGGTATCCGGCTGCGGCGGTTGACGACTGGCTCTGCCATGAGTGCAGTGCGAGCGGGAGGCCCACCAAGCGGTGGACACTCGGTGCCGCCAGGTTGCTTGATATCAATGCACTGCCGCCAAGCGAGGGAGATGTTGAAGAGCTACAGAGTAGCGGAAATGTTGGATGCAGGCAATTTTTCCTCCATTCTTTCTCTCCGTGCTTGAAAGATTCTTCTGTTTCATGCTTGCTCTTTCTCTTTAGCTACATAATTGCTTTTATTTTTGTCTACTTGTTTCTTAGAAAGGTCGGCGAACCATTTTTGTCATGTGAACAGAAATAATTGTTTACTTTACAGTTGCCAAATTGAAAGGTGGAGTTGACAAATTCTATGTTGCTCATAACAAATTACATAGTAATTTGATCAACGCAAGTAACAAGGTGACTACAACTCTATTCGTTGATCTGATGGTTTACGGTCAAAGTTTGTAGAAATTTATCAAGTGATTCTTATGTTTAAAGAGAGCTCTGGTAGCTAAAGTGAGAATCGCTTGGAGGATCACGGTCTTGTTACTTCATGGTTGAGTGTGTTATGTTAGCAGAGAAGAGGAAAGGGTGCTAGATGGGTTTCACAATTTTTCATAAACAGAGTGGCATTGATTGACAATCTTGGTTGACAATCTCAAGTCGAACATCCAAAAGTTTTAAACTAAAAGAAGGAGATTATTCTAGAGGTGATAAGAAGAAATCAGGGTCAATTGGAACAGATTGACATTCTCTTATTGATTGAAAATAAGGGATGATGGCAAAAAGGCTCAAAGGAACAAATAATAACATTAAATAGACAAGGAATAAATAGAGCAAGATGTAGAACATTAAGGGATGCTAGGGGGTTAACAATTGAAATGTGTCTAAAAAAAATGAAGAAGAAACTTGATCATCATTTTGAGCCCAGTAACACTTTTAATTGAGAAGATAAAGCACCATTTCAAATCACTCAGGAGAAGCAGAGACCAAAAAGGATGTTACAGAAGGCTTTCCTAAGCTAGTCTTTGAACTTTTACCCCAAAGACAGCTGGATTCCAAGAACTTTTGAAGTTTGAATCCTGATGAATAACTTCTTAACCAGTACAAAACTCATATTCGCTATTGCAACTAAAAATGAAAAAGGGTGTTTTTGTGCAGGAGTCCCCTCTTAACACCAGACCAGTTTGCTTGTTTTTGAATTTCAAACTTATGTGGCAAGGAAGCAATGTACCATAAAGAGTGAAAAAGAAACCCTAAGAAGTAATGATCCCATATTGGAGGTCCGATGCTTTGCCTTGCCCATATTTGTGAACTTGTGCCCTCCAGTTTCCTCCCAATTTGAAGGTTGGAGATTTGTTTTATGAAATTTATGAGGCAACTAGGTTGCACTTTTTGACATGCTTATTTCTTATATTCATCGAAAAGGAAGTTTTAATGTTGAGCAACTAGAGCCATGGATATAATAGTCTCTTTTACCGGCTGCACCTTCTTTGGAATTGCCACAGACATATAGCACCATTGACAGGTTTGTGAGAGGTTGAATGACACTTATAGGTCATTGATTCTAACCATAAATGCAATCTAGGTTGCATGTGTCTTTGAAGCGATGGAATTCTACAGATGCATAGTAAAGGGAAGAAAGCACATAAAAAACAATGCACCCAATAATCTCATAATTAGGAGTTATAAATGTAGATTTGCCCTACTTATTTGTGCTTGTGATAAAATAACTGTATCCGCACAAATGTTCTCTTGAACTCTTCTTTTTCTCCACTTTCTTTCTCTCTTTTACCTTATTGTTTTCCCCAGCTGGTTCAGAAATGGGTGCTGCAGTCATTGGTATTCTTTTAGTTTCAGCAAGTAGCAACATCATCGATTGTAGTGTACTGTTAGTGTCTGTGACCATGACTGAATGCAGGTTAGAATGAGCTGTTTTCAGTTAAATAATGGGGTGTTTGTGTTTGGTTTCTCTGGTTTGTTTTTGAACATATTTTTCTAGTCAAAATAGCAAGCCAAGCCAAGATTTCTTTTGACATTTTTGACAATTGTTTATGATCTCATTCCATTCATGTGCTGACAAGTTCATGAATGGCTTGTTTTCCACACAAAAAATTGAAGATTCTTTAATTGATCCTTTAAGTAACCTAGTCAAGATAGTTGTTGCCTTGTTGGTTTTGAAGCAATAAATATACCCTGGTGTAGTTACGAGCATGGTACCAAGCAATAAATTTGAGATATACGAGGAAAGGAAACAAGATGAATATGAATAGAACACGAGAGGCCAAAAACCCAACCTCGCTTTGTAGTCTTTTTGGCCTTATACCCTCATTGTCATTTTTTCTTCTTTTTCTCTCTTTTACTTTTCTTCTTCTCATCTTTTTTTGTTTTATTTGTTTTTTCGAGGTATGTTTATAATAGAGTTGAGAAGTGGGAATTTTTAATTTGAATCGGTTTCTTTCCAAACCTGACTAATCATTCACCTACTATCTTTTGCATAGGCCGATTTAGAAGGCTTTACTATGCACATGCCTGATGGCTTGGCTTTTGATGTAACATTTAATGAAGATAAATCAGTTGCATGATTGATGCTTGATGTGATTCTTTTTGCACTAGTTGATGTTAAAGTTGATTGAAATAGCAAGTTTATCTAGCTTGTGTAGCGTTTAGCTTATCATTGTTAAGAATGTTAACATATTTGTTTACTTGAGCAGAGTGAACAATGTTGATGTAGCTAATGTTAGTGGATCTGGTCAACCATTTCCACAACATGTGGGTCAGATAAGAAATGACTGTGACTCGGCAAAGGATACAGGAAGCGTGGATGATTTTTCAAGAATTACCGAAGGTACGCCATTATGCAACAAGTGATCTTATGGACTTCCAATGCCCAATGTTTTCCTACAATTTCTTTCATCTGTTGGTCCTGCTATTAGCAGTAGGGTTGGGTAGGTTATAGGAAATTTCTGCAGTCACTATAAATTGTATCGGAAAAGGTTGGTGTTGAGTTTAATTCACTACTTATTTTATTCTTCTATCTATTGTGATTCAGATGGAAAGAGGTTTGGATCAGGGAATGATGTTGCTCACTATCTTGGCATCAAGTCAAGCTACACTTATGTTGACATTGGTGAAAAAAGTGATGTTTCTGGAGTAGTGCAAAGGTCTTTGCCTCCTCGCCGAAGGAAAAGAGATCTTTCAAGAACATGGACTGCAACTAGTTCATCAGAGAACCAAGAGAGTGTGAGGGTTAACTGTAGCGGGGAGCCTTCTTCCGATAACGAGGTTATGGAATCACAGTTCTCTGATTTTAGGAGACCTTCAAGAGTTACAAATGCTTATACGGAGGAAAATAATGGCCATGGATCTCAAATGTTGAACGTATGTATTTTTGTGTTCCTTTACTGATGTTTTAATTCTTTGGTTCTGTTGACTTATCTCGAGTCTAGTGATTTTGGAGCAGCGACCAATGATGCAATAAGTAAATGCACTACATGTGTGTACGTACGTTATATGCCTTCACTGCCTGTATAAACATACATTATGCAAAGGCTTGCTTGTAGTTGAATGACCCTATGCTGGATGCTGCTGCTGGTAGCATGAGAAGGGTGGGTGGGGGGGGGGGTAGTATGCTGGTGGCACAAAGTTAGAAATTAGAGAGAGTCTTCTTTTCTGGTGGGTTAGGTATTCCATTGTCTTTGTTGGTGAAAAGTTGCTATCTAATGAACATAATTGACAAAAGGGGTCACTCCAATTTGACAATCTTGGTGGTTCCTTTTGATGGTGTAGGGCTGGCAGTAGATATACATGGACCAGACATGGCAAAACAACCCTTGATGTTGATGCATACTTGTATTTCTGTATTTATGCGTCGATCATGTTCATATTTGATGTCTTTGTCTGTCTACATTTACGCACTGATGTCATGTTCACAAGATTTTGTCCAATATTTGATAGAGCCTTGTCAAATTTGGGTAGGCTATTTAGGAGCCTTATATGAACCTTGTAAACATATGTTATGCATAAGCAACACACTAGATTCTTTAGTTTGTTATATCTTGTGGTTGCATGGTGTATCTTTTGTTTTCAGAGAGTTTATAAACTTTCTTGTTTGTTTTCTTTTTTCTTGCAACCAGGGTTGTCTCCCAGTTCAGTATGAGGATTTCTTTGTCATTTGTTTCGGAAGAATTGATTTGCGATTGGCATATCATAAAAACTGTCAGATCTGGCCTGTAGGATATAGATCAGTTTGGCATGACAGAATTACAGGTTCTATTTTTGAGTGTGAGGTCTCAGATGGGGGTGATGCTGGACCTGTATTTAAGGTACGAAGGCATCCATGTTCGGCATTGCCAATTCCAATTGGACAAACTGTTCTTTTGTATAATAATGCTAACAAATGTGATGCATCAGAAAGAACAGAAACTAACTGTGTGATCTTAGAATCTGATTTGGAGAAAGACGATGACATTATAATGCTCCTATCGGATCCAAGTTACTCGGATCTGGAACAGGTATCATGCTTCAGTAGCAACTTGTGTGGAAACTCTCATGGTACCTCCACACAGATGGAAGTGGATGAACCAGATGGTTTGACTAGCCACTCAGAAAAGTTTGATGATTCTTCAGTAAGGACTTCCACTTTGAGGGATGAAATTGGGGATTTCTATGTGGAAGGACGATCATCATTCTCAGTGTGGAAGATGGTCTCCCAAACTCTTGTTGACTCATGCCGTGAAGTGTATAAGCAGTCAGGTTCGTTGCAGTTCACCTGCAGGCATAGAAATCAAATTTCATCGTCCTTAGCAGATAATGGAAGACCAAGATTGGTAGATCATCTTGGTACCTTAGCTAGGTTTTGCAGTTCTGCTGGTCCCACTAATATGCCACAAGTGATTCAGAATCATACAGAGTTTGATTTGTCATGCCAATTAGTTGCAGAATGGTTAAATCAGGACAGATTTGGATTGGATATGGGTTTTGTAAAGGAAGTCATTGAAACGTTTCCTGAATCACATGCGTGTTCAGGATACCAGTTTCTGGCTAATAGAGCAGACTTTTCAAAGTCGATGACTGTTGCTAGTGGAGTGATCTTAGCAGTACAAAGGAACGGTGATGGAGGTGAAGATAAAGTTCCCTCATATGGTTTATACAGAAGACAGATAATGTTAAAACAACAAGATTTTGCTGCAGACCACCAATTAAGTGACCGTCAACCTCCACCAGGGAAACCTTGTAGCAGAAGGCTTCCTGCAGAGCTGGTTGGAGATGTTTATCAGGTATCATATTCTTTTCGACAACTAAAAAAAAACTGAGGAATACATATATATCGACCTGTTTCTGTTTCTATTAATATTACCCATAATGCCTTTTTTCCTCTTGTATCAGATATGGGAATTTCTTTGGCGTTTTTATGGGACTCTGGGTCTAAATGAACCTCCAACGCTTGAGGAACTTGAAGAAGAACTTATTGATCCTTGGCCCATTGACTCAAAGTATATGGAGAAGCTGGAAAAGGAAATAGAGGATTTTAGAGAACCAGATGGTCGGATCTCACTGTCGACATGTGAGTCTGGTTCAACAGCATCTGAAGTGAGTCCATTTATGTTTATTCCAAACGAAACGGCATCAGCAAGGGAAGCTGCTCAAGCTAAATTGGCATCACGTACTTATGGCAGATGTACTGGTGTAACATTGACTAAGATTCATATTTCACTGCTGAAAATTTTGATTGGGGAGATCCTTGGTAAGGTTACAGTTTATTTAGATCCAAATTCTGATGCTAGAGAATCAAGATCTAGACGTGGTAGAAAGAAGGATGTTGAGAACACTGTTGCTGTAAAAGAAGCTAAGACTGAAATACTACCTGCTAATGAACTAACATGGCCGGATTTGGCTCGGAGATATATTTTAGCTGTTTTATCTATGAACTTTGTTATGGATTCACCAGATGTCTTCACTCGTGAAGGTTTGAAGTTGGTCCGCTGCTTACAGGGTGATGGTGGTGTCCTTTGTGGTTCCCTTTCTGGTGTTGCTGGTATGGAAGCTGATGCAATGGTAAGAAAGTTGATGTCCGTTGAGTTCAGTAACTTTCAAAATTTTATCAGTGTTCAGTAATTTCGTCAAAGTAGGTTTTCTTGATTGTACTAAATTATTTGACTCTCAGCTGCTTGCAGATGCCGAAAGACAGATATCTGATTCTAGATTACAAGAAAATAAAGTTTTGCCTGTTGACCAGAAGGACTCTGATGCAGTCAGTACCTCTGAGCCTGCTGTAGTGAATGGGAACAATCTTCCTGAGTGGGCATTACCACTAGAACCAGTGAAGAAGTTGCCAACTAATGTTGGTACGAGAATAAGAAAGTGCATTTATGATGCATTGGATCGAAATCCTCCAGAATGGGCAAAGAAAATTTTGGAGCATTCTATAAGTAAAGAGGTCTATAAGGGAAATGCCTCAGGACCAACCAAGGTATTGATTGATTTTATTTAATTCTGTTGTGGTTTTTTCAATTTCATTTATTTTTCTGCATCTATGCTATTTGCTTGCTTAATGCTTTAACTTATTTTTGGACGAAATTTATGATTTATTTGCTCATACGAGAGAACGTTAAATTGTGATGCAATTTTGGGTAATCTTTTCCATATGTTGGGTAAGCATGATAGAGTTGATCCTAATTTTCAAGAATGTGGTCGACTGGAGTTGAGTTTCTTTGTTTTGTGATCATGATATTCTTTAGTTTTGGTGAGCTTGAAGGCTGAAACAGTATCTACTAATATCACCAACCATGCACATGAATTTTTTTAAACTTATGACTAGAAAAATATTTTCATTTATTTATCTTGCCTAAACCTTTTATTTATCTCTTATACCATTTTCTAGATAATCGTGCTTTGTGCTACTTGTAAAAGCAGAGAATGAATGTTTGAAGCATGGGAACTAATGGCACAGAAAAGACTATATATCGATATAAGTTTTTTTTTCTTCTTTTACATGATTATAGTCTTTCTTTTGATTATCCTTTTTGCAATTTTTCTTAACGTATATCATAAATCAACTTGGAAGCAGAGCCAATGAGTAACATTGCTTTTGCAACAGGTTATGGGGATGTTGTAGATTGGAAATTCGAAAGAAGAAAGATGTGGAAAAGGCCATAAGATTTGCCATCTTTTCATGAGTCGTAACATGTTAGTCATAAAACTTTGAATCATTAAGGGGATGGTAATGTTTGATCTTCCTTTCAAGTAGTGAGTTGCTTGAAATAATGATGCAAAAGACAGTTATAGTTTGTCAAAAATTAAAAGTGAGAACACAATAACCTTATTAGTGGTGTATGGCTTTTATTAGTCGTGAGATGAAGGGAAACATGAGACTGAATATCTAATGGGTGGTAAAGAATAATGTTACCATGATTACTCATCATGACTTGGTCCTATGTTTCTTAACTTACTATACTTTTTTCTATCAAGTGCATATGATGTGAAATCATGTCATCAGTATGCTGCTTTTTCTTGTTGGTTTGGTGCAGAAAGCTGTTCTATCTGTGTTAGCAGAGGCATCTGGTGGAAAACACCAGCAAAAATCTGAGAAGAGAAGTAAAGAGAAAAGCCCTATATCTTTGTCTGATGCTGTTATGAAAAGATGTCGTATAGTACTACGTCGTGCTGTTTCTGCTGATGAAGGGAAAGTTTTCTGCAATTTGCTTGGTTCTCCCATTGCGAATGTTAATGATAATGAAGATGAAGGTGTTCTTGGATTTCCTGCTATGGTTTCTCGTCCTTTAGATTTCCGCACAATTGACTTAAGGTTGGCTGTTGGGGCTTATGGTGGATCACATGAAGCTTTTCTTGAGGATGTCCGGGAGGTATGCGTATACAGTTGCTTCCTTTTGATGAGATTTTTGAAAGAATGAGGTTCAGACTTGAGACTGTTTTTAATGGTCCTTAGTGTGTTATTTTTGCTTTTACCTGAACTCTCAAGGGAAATTTTGTAGTATTGCATCTACCACCCATGTTTGATTGATTGTCATCTCTCCATGCCTTTTTTTTTGTTTTTGTGTTACACTTATGAGGTCTACCATGTTAATTCATTAGTCCATTAAATTCTTTTTTGTATTTTGCAAATTTGCAAAGCCATCCCTAAAATTTGGAGCTCCTTCCAAGAGATAATATGTCATGCATATTTTATGACAAATATTGATGCCAAATTAAGGACTATGGTCTTTTCATGCTGATCCTGTGTTAACAGGCTGTTGTGGTTAGTGCAGCTGGTACTTGAAATGTGCAGGTCCACAATAGTGTCAGATGCATTTTAGTTTTGACTTGTACTTCATTCTTTGCCAAAACAAAAGAAGATATGCTGATATTTCTCTTTAAACTTAAAAGATGGTTCTGGAAATGGTGTATGAATTATTGAAGTCATAAGGGAAAGAGCAACCTAGAATGAATTGGTGGAAAATTTTATTTAATAGCTTGATATAGACGTTGAACATGTTGAAAAATCTATGTCATTGTTGTGATAGTCAAAGTCTAATTTAACTTTCTTTTGTTATAGTATATGACTATATGTATGCAAATTCTAGCTATTTAGTATTATGGGTGATTGAGTGTGGGAGAAACAAGTATTTTTGATAACTTCTAGAAGATAGAAGTTATTTCTGATAACACAATTATTGTAAAAAATACATCGCACAAAATAAATATTTGCATATTAATTTTATCAATTTGGACAAAATAAATAGTTACTAGTGTTAGAATTGTCCAAGTATGTTCAGTGAGTTTTCTATAACTATGGAGTTACATGATGGAGTTCATAACTTCATATTTCTTTAAACAGTGGTAATAGATGGATGTATTTGCCAGGATAAACCTCTATGGTGTTGTATTTGCCAATGATATAGTTTTTGTTGATGAGAGTTCAAATGAGATCAATTTTAAACTTGAATTATGGAGACAAATCTATAGACTATTGGTAATAGATAAATGTCTCAGACTGAATATATGGAATACTTATTTCAGTAGTACTAAGAGAATTGAGGATATAGTTAGCCAAGAAGTTTTTACAAGGAAAAAGTTTTATGCATTTCAGATCTGTTATCTGGCAAAATGGAGAGGTGATGGAGTTTTACTTATAAAATAGAAGTTAATTGGTTAAAGTGGAGAGGAGCATGAGTGATTTGTGTGATCATCAAATGTCCTTTAAATTTAAAAGAAACAGTGATTTAAAAAGGCACTCGAGCGCTCGCCTAGGTGCTCGGGTGAGGCGAGGCGAGGCAAGGCCCAAGCGCGTTGTTTAAGGGCCAGGTGGCACGCTTCAATGAGGCGTTGCTTGGGCGCTTCAGGTGAGCGCCCGGTTGTTATAAGGTGATCAAACCGCTTAAATTTGCATTAGTTGGTTCGATTAAACCAACTAACGCATGCAGTTATATCAGCGCGCGACCCCGACTCCCAACTCTACGCATGCTTCTCTCTCTGTTTCCGTCGTTGACGATTTCTCCCTCTGCGTTCGCCGTAGACGATTTTCCCTTTGCCTCTGTCGCCGACGGTTTCTCTTGTTGCTTCCGAGTCTTCCTTTGTTGCCGATCAAGTCTCCTTAGCTTCTGTTGTTGTCCGCTGTTTGCCGTTGTTGTTTGCTGCCGCTGTCCACTGCCTGCTGTTGTCCGCGACATGACTCCGCTGCCGCCGCCGCTATCCGTTGCCTCCTACTATCTGTGACTCTGTAGCTTCCGTTGCTGTCTGCTGCCTGCGACTTCTTACCGACGACTTCTCAGCACGACTTCTTTGGTCTCTACTCTTCCCTACTACTGTTAACAGTAAATGTACTATTAACAATTAACAGTATATTATTAATTATCATTCAAAATAATCTTTATTTATTAAATTAATAATATACTATTTAGATTTTAACACAGCTAATCTTTGTTTTTAATTTAATATCATATTTTTATTTAAATAATTATATTCATTAATTATATTATATATTTTTATATTTTAATATTTTAGAGCGTTTCGTTTCGCTTGGGCGAGTGCCTAGTGCCTTTTAAATCATTGAAAAGAAATACACAAGAAGGTTGTTAGAGCAGCCATGCTATATCGATATGACTGTTAGTCTGTTAAAAAAGAAACATGCACAAAAAGAGTTTGTGTAGCTGAAATAAGAAATATCGTCTTTTATAATCAAGTCATAGGTTTCTGGCATGCTGTATTATGTATTGTTGATTTCTGTTCTTATACTTGAAACCTTGGTAAGGGAAGAAGTTGGATTCTTAACAATTCAAGGTTTAAATCAAAATGCAGCAACACCTGATAATAAGAATAGTGAGGTGTACTCAGAACGTTGATGCATGTTAATTATTTTTTCTTTGTTGTCTCCTGATGCTTTGGTGTAAAATCCTGTGTTTTATTATACATTTATCTGTAATAAGACTCATATTTTATGTGTGTTAGCTTAATAGTTGATAGATGCAGAAAATACAAATAATTTTGGTTGCTCCCAGAGTATCATGAGATGGATTAGAACTTTACATGAGTTGGACTTCTGGAATGACTGCATAGTATAGACATATATGTGCTAACCCATTAGGCATAATGTCAGGGACCACATATGCCCATCCTCCTAGCATGTTATTGGCATATAGGCACACAGCTGAAAACCTTGCTAATTATCATGGAAATTAAACTGAGATGTCAGTCATTTTTTCTTGGCAGGTATGGCATAACATATCCACCGCATATGGCGATCGGCCTGATCTTATGCAGTTGGTTGAGACATTGTCGCAAAAATTTGAATCATTGTATGAGAAAGAGGTCTGTTGCACTTTTTTCGCTTTCCACTTGTTTCTTTATGTAGTTGACTTGGTTGATGAAATTTATGATTGTAGTTCACAACTGCTATAACATGATCTGATAGTATAATTCAAAGATATTTTAGCATTGTAATTGGATTTGAGATGAGTATAACTTTTTACCTAACACTTTAACAGTGTGTTCTCTTAGTACCAGATACTTCAGCGTATGGAAACAGTTGATCATTGTTAAATCCCATAATTTGAGAACATTTAATATCTTACTTTTACTACTCGAGTAATGTTCAGGCATAGCATGTCTAGCCAAATAATTCGTTGGTTTCTGCACTTACACTTCCATTAATTAGTTGGTACATCCCTTTGTGTTCAGTGATCATGTATCAGCATATTCATGGTGTTTCACAATCCACCAGAAGCACCAAGGTGTCTTATGAAAAAATTATTATTTTTAAATAATTGTGTTTGTAATTCAAATTATGCTTCTGTATATTTCCTTTGGGCCAAAAGCATCATTTTGGGTCTAATTACCTTGCTTTAGGCCTATTCAGCAGTAGATTAAGATTTTGAAGTGGGTATGATGGCTTCTGCAGGTGCTTATTCTAGTGGAAAAAATTGCTGATCATGTGGGTAATGAGCCTTTAGACACTGAAAAGCGGAAAGAATTGTATAATATTATTCTTGCAGCAAATGAAATACCGAAAGCTCCTTGGGAAGAGGGAGTTTGTAAAGTTTGTGGCATTGACAAGGATGATGACAGTGTTTTGCTATGTGATTCTTGCGACTCTGAATACCACACATATTGTTTAAATCCCCCTCTTGCTCGGATTCCAGAAGGCAACTGGTATTGTCCATCATGTATCAGGATTCAATCCAAGAAGCAGGATCTAGATCAACACACAGAAGTTACCAAACGCCATATGAGGAGACATCTGGGAGAGGAAGGTCGTGCTTTTCAAGAGGCTCTGTATCAGCTAGCATGCACAATGGAAGAAAGAGAATATTGGGAGTACAGCGTTGAAGAGGTTAGCTTACGTGTGCCTTTCTTTGATCTGCAAACACTGCATTGTTATTATTAGGTTTCCTTTCTACTCTGGGATTTTCTGTCTTTTTGTCAGAACAACAATTTCTTAAAGTACCATCTTATACATGATTTCCAGACTTAGATTTTAGACTCTCAGTAGTTTTTTGGTTGTAAATATCAAGTAAACATATGCAAGTTGTTTTCTAAAAATACGTGTTCACATTTAACAGACAATTTCAGACTGTTGTTTCATTTTCTGTGCAAACCACTCATTTTTAACTGTTTCATTGAGCAACTGGGTACACAGGAACTATTCATGCAACAAATAGTGTCGTCAAAAGGTGCTAGGCACTAAAAAGCGCCAAGGTGCTGAAACGTCCGAGGTGTTAGCACCTGCCCGAGCAAAGTGAAGTGCTTGCCAATTTATTTTTTTTTAAAAAAAATAATTATCTCACAGGGTGATGTTTTATATCTAAAAAACGGGTGACGTTAGTCACTCGCCAATCTAACAAGTGATGTTTTAGATCAAAATAGCAGCAGAGGTCATTTGCAGGAAATGTTTATCTCATAGTGCTAGTTCAACAGAAGATTATTTCAAATTGCTGTTTCAAGTTTCAACAAAAAAATAATCTCAAAGTGATGTGATTCCAAAAGTTTATCTCAACTTACACCTCGTTATGCATTGCGTGCTCAACAACAGCAAACAGTAAAGCATACAACAAAGATAAAGCATGAAAGGAAGAATTAAAACAACAACAAACAAGAAACGGAGAAAGGGATCAAAACTACATCAAACAAAAAGGGATTGCTAAGAGTGTTGTTTCGTAGTCTTGCACAGGATAAAGAGGAGATGGAGAAGATGCTGGTGGAAAGCTTTTAGTCTGGAGTGGGCCAAAATAAAGGCAGAGGAGAGAGTCTCTGGCGGAGAGCAAACGCTTTGGTGGGTAGCGGAAGATGCTTTGGTGGCATAGCCTTGGGTCTGGTCAATAGTTGGCGGAGGAAGCAACACCACCGGGGGAGAAGAATTGATCAGCAGGCAGCATATGGTTTCCTTCTCGATTGCAGAAAGGGATCAGGCTTAGTCAGGGTTCACACTGTGGGTGGTTGTTCTGGGCAACGGTTATGATGGAGGAAGGTAGTGGTCGGTGATGGCGTATTGGCAAAGGATGGTTGTGATCAACATAGGATTGCTTCATGAAAAGGGATTGGGTGCACGTGGGAGAGGCAAGGAGTGTATGAAAGGGTTTAATTGGTTTGGTTGACCAATTAAAGCTAAACAAATGAGTATGACCACAAACCAGGCCTCATTTAACGCAGGTGCACGTTTGAGCCGCTCGACCCGCTCGACGCTTACGCTCAGGCATGCGTCTGGCTGCGTCTAGTTGTAGGCACCCGCCTGGCCCACCATTGAGGTGCTTGGGTGTTGCCTTGCCCTGCTCGGGCACCTAGTCAAGCACTCAAGCGCCAATGACTTCCATGGCAACAATATACTGTACGTGCTGGTTTTAAAAATATAAATTTCAGGCTTATATAATTACCTGTGATCATCTGTTTTTGTATGTTTTGTGACATCCTTGGATCGACAGTTTTTCTATTTAATTCATGTTCCGTCTTCCTTGATATTGTTATAACATTCTTTAAGGTAAATGAACATTATGTATAGTATTTTTGTTTTATTTTGTTGATGGATGGTCATGTGAAGATTGTCCTGACATGCTTCATGGGACTATGTCTTGTGAGGTAGGTTATCTGTTGCCAGTATTACTATTGTATGCCAGCCTGGCACATTGAATTGCTGTGCTGACATGGGTACAATACAATGAATGTGTTGGTTTGTGTATTTTACTTTTTGGTCCTAGATTATGTTTGTTGATGTTCATATAATTATGGGAGTTGCATGATTCTCTTTTGGACCTTGAGCCAGTACACTTTCCTTTTCATTATCCATTTTGGATGAGGATAAGGAATATGTAAGAAGCAAACTGTGCAGATAATATAACACATCCTGGAGAAAGTAAGTTTAATTCATGATTTATACTGCACAGTTTTTATCATGTGGGTTAGACATATATGGTTGCCACTGGCCATATTTCATTGCTCAAGATCATTTCTATTTACTCTGCACTTAGAATGCCATCTGATAATAAAGAATTCAGAGCTGATGATCAGTGACATGATGTAACATTACCTACCACACTATGTAATCTACGTCTCCAAACTTCTCTTTGTGTTGCATATATTTATCATCATTTAACAAATTGATGACTATTTTTGAATTATTTGGGTATGCTTTCTGCTGGATTCCTTTCTTTTTGTGCTTATGTGGCCATGTTTTGGTACTTTGGTTCCTTTTGAGTTTGTGATAATATTTTTGCTGTTGATTTTTTACTGAAGTTGTTGAAATGACATATCTGACATATTCAATCATAACAATTCGAACTGGCATTTACTTGTGGATGTGGAATTATGTTTATACTCACTCAGGATTCATTTGCAAATCATGTGTGCAATTCTTTGTCTCTGTTTTCTGTTTTCCATTAATTTAAGAATGTAATTTTCAAGGCAACAACATCATGTTAATATGCTCATTGCTCCTCTTGGGGTTTTTAATGGATAAATACTACTACACAAAATTTATCAATTGATATATTCTATTATTTGTGAATGGCAGAGAATATTTTTGCTGAAGTTTCTGTGTGATGAGGTGCTGAACACTGCACTTGTTAGAGAACACCTCGATCAGTGCACTGAAAAGTCAAATGATCTGCAACAAAAAATACGGACTCTAGTTATGGAGTGGAGAAATTTGAAATTTAAAGAAGAACTATTGGCCTTGAGTATTGCAAAAGAAAGTACGAGTAAATTTAATGAACCTGGTGATGTTGCAAGTGAAGAAGGAGAAGCTAATATGTACTCTGGCCATGGTAGGTTAGTTGAATATCAGCAAAATGTTAATAACTCTTCTGTGACTGATTCAGGAAATCGACTGAAAGGTGCATCTTTCATTATTGAGGGCTGCCCTGGAGAAGATGGGCGAATTGATTTCAGCAAGAGTGTGGGCCAGTTATTTAAGAGTAGTGTGATAGACACCCATGCTGATGGTAGGAAATCTCAAGTTCAGTCTGGTGAGAGAGATGTTTTGGAAGAGCGTTCAGTGCCTGGTAATCTGAACCCCAATACAACCGTTGGTAAGGAAGATCAAATTAATGAACAAGATGAACGATTATTACTAGTTTCTGCCCAACAAGATAATAAGGAATCAACGGAAGAATCCATCCATGGTTTTCAGCATGAAACTGAAAAAAGGGAGTTGCCGGTTAAGGAAAGCAGCTTGCTTGGTAGACCTGATTTGATGCAAGCTATAAATATGAAAAGGAATGCTGGAGTGCTGGCCAATGCTGATAATCTTCATGGTTCTTCTCTGGGTTCTGACAGTGGGAGGTTACAATCAAGGGAGAATTATATTACAATGATTACGGGGTTAGTCAAAACATCTGGAGAATTGCTCGCCTCTAAAGGTGTTCTCCAGGAAAATGCTGATGATGTTCTTGTAACTTCTAGTGAGCATGGGTCCAGTGATCTTGGAATGGGTGGTTTGAAGAATGAAATTTCACACATTGAGGAGTCAATATTCAGTTTTGAATCTCAGCTTATGATGTCATCTTTGAGAAGGGACTTCCTTGGAAGGGACTCGTTTGGTCGATTATACTGGGTTATAGGTAGACCTGGTAGGCATCCTTGGTTGGTTGCTGATGGAAGTATAACAGTGCCACAGGAAAGAAACAAAGTTGAAGATTTTAAGGACCCCAAGGCTGATGTTCTTATGGATATGGTCTCCTCTTGTTCAGTACTCATGAGGACTGGACCAGGAGGATCAGATGCATGTAGTACATCTACTTGTGATATGCATGATCGGAACTTTTGTTCATTTTCTTTGTATGAATCTGACAATGAAATTCAGGAAATTACTAGTTGGTTGAGTGATGCCGACCCTAAGGAAAGAGAGCTGAAGGAATGCATTTTGCAGTGGCAAAGACTTGTACATCAAGTGACCAATCATATTTCTAATAGTTCTCAACTAACTTCTAAGGCTTCCACTAGCAAGAATTGCACAGTCGCTCAAAGTTTAACTACAAAGGCCATGATGATCCTTGAAGCCAAATATGGTCCTTTCTTGGATCCAGAAGTGAGTGAAATTCCAAAGCGAAAAGGGAGGAAAGCAAAACAAAATCATGAGGAGAGAATGTACAGATGTGAATGCTTAGAAGCCATATGGCCTTCTAGACACCACTGTTTGTCCTGTCACCAATCATTTTTGACTGCAGTGGAACTCGAAGGACATAATGATGGAAGGTGTACCCCTAATAATCCTGTATCTGATGAAAGTAAAGAAAATGATGATATAATAAGAGTCAAGGGAACAAGATCTGAGAGCACTAGGGGAAAAGAAAATCCTGATGACGTTGATTTTGTTGATACGTCAAAGAACAAAATTGTAGATGCCAGCTCCAATCTTGTTAGAATTTCAAGGAAAGCATGTCCTTATGATTTTGATGAGATCAGCAAAAGGTTCATCACAAGAAACTCTAACAAGGAGTTAGTGCAAGAAATAGGTCTTATCGGGCTAAATGGACTTCCGTCCTTTGTCCCCTCTCCGGTTTTCTTTCTGAATTCTGCATTAGTGCTGAACCCAAGCCTGAAGTCCGATACTAATATGAATAGTGAGTTGGCCTTTGCTTCAGAAGGATGGTTGCTATCATCCATGCAAAGGGGAGGAAAAGGCATAAGTGCAACTCAGGATGAAACTGGAAAAGGAACCAGACAAGCCAACATTTCTGCTCATAATTTTCATGGTAATGTTAATGATGAACAATCTCAGAGAACAAAAAAATCGAATACAGGTTCTGGTGATGGTGAAGAAGCATCCTCTATAACTAATAAAATTCAACGATCTGGCCGCAGCTGCACAGTTCCTGAGTCATCATTGAGGCCATTAGTTGGGAAGATCTCTGAGATTCTAAAGCGTCTCAAGGTTAATTTACTTGATATGGAGGCTGCCCTGCCAATGGAAGCACTGAGACCATCAAGGTCACAGATGCCGAAAAGATGTGCATGGCGTGAGTTTGTGAAGTCTTCAGAGTCCATATTCGAGGTGTGTTGAGTTACTCTGGTGATTTTTTCTTTTCTTTGGTTTTCACTTGTTTTTCTATTGCCACGCTGAGGGTTTTAAGGTTTTATGGTCCAGAGTGAAATTGTTGGCAGCAATAGTGTTGTCAGATCATTTATGCTGTTTAGGTAGTGGTTAATTAACTTCCTTTCAGTTGGAATGCAGCTAAATACTTTTTTCTTTATGCAATGTGGACTGTGTTGTTCTTTACAAGCTGGTGCTATTTCGATCTTAGGGCTGGAATATCTGTTTTGCTGTGATTAGCAGCTTAGAAACTTTAATTTTAACTAATGCTTTCACTAGTTGTTTTGGAGAAACTGAAGTTTCTTTTCTGCAGTCACCTGCAAAAGTATTCCATTCTTGTCTTCTGATTCTTTATTAATATGCTTAAGACGAATATTGTATCTTAAAGGATCATGATAATCTGAAACATGTCTTGCTTTAGCACCACTATTGTATTATTGCTAATATTTAGTCATCTTGTACTCTTAGAATGCCTAATAAAGGTCTGAGATTGGTGGTTATTTTAGAGATCTATGCCATAACCAATTGTTTGAACTCTTCAGTCTCTTTAAACTATGACCTGCCACTGACATGTCTTGGTAAATAATATGATAAGCTCCACGAAATACTATTTGAGTGTATTGGTACTTTTCCACTATGGTTTATTTTTGGGGGCCAGTTGGTTAGTAGGAATGTTTGGATTTGAGATCAGTGAATTTGGTTACCTGAAGATTTAAAACTTTCTGCTCAGCGTTCTCAATTGATTTTCCACATTGGCTGCTAATGTGACTTTTCTTCAATTTACAGTTATTTTTTATTTTGCTTAGCTTTTACTTTTTTTAACTCAAAACATATTGATACAACTATGGCACTGTTTCTTACTTGTCCTGATAGTTGTTTTGTTCTGCCAATAATGCAAAAAGGCTATGGTCAAAGTAAAACTGTACAATTGACTTACTATTATAATCCTTGATTATGTTTTCAAGGCATTATTGAGGATTTATATGGTCCCAGAAGAACTATACTTTTTGCAGGCATTAATGAGAAGCAGAACACTGCATGATTTTTTTTTTGATGGTAAGCAATCTTGAGATTAATTTGTAATTTTGGTCCCCTTTTAGCTGCGCAAACACCTCTACCTGCCCCTCACATTTGGTAGTCCCACTTACACTGTATTTCTATATTCTCCCGTTGGAAATTTGTATTTATGTCCGCACCCCAACCCCGCTGCTGGCCCCTAGAAAAAGAACATTGCTGTTACATTATTTCATATTATTTTTGTTGCAACTGGCACTTGTTAATTAGCACATCTTCCATGGAAATTCAGTAGGTCCTCCTGCTCATGACTTTTCATTGCTTAAAATCCTTGTTTCTATAAAAATAAAATTTCTGTGAGCATTTGCACTCAAATCGGATATAAAATGCAAATGCCACCATTACTGATTTTAATTGTTGAACACTGACAATATGCATGGTACTGCAGCACCATGTCATGAGTGACCTATGCTCTCTCCAAAAGTTTTGGATAAGTTAACGTGTAACTTAAAATTTTCTTAGGAACACATTGTTTCACTGTGGTGGCTAGCGTGAGTGACAATGCATCATAAAGAGTTACTTAATACAGAGTTCATAGGAAAACCTCCTTTCACTGCCCTTGTTCTGATGAATTCTAACATATGTGGATTTTGTCAATTTACTAATGTTGTATTTGTAGTTTTGCATCTTTGGAAAGTTTGTATGTGAATCTTACCGAGATGTAGATTGGAAGAGCTTTTAGCTTGAAAGGCATGATATTTTGTCACAGGGTGTCATTGAAAATCTGTGATCTTGCTAGGATTCTGTGCTAGGAAGTTCATAACATATGCAACTGATATATTCTAGAATATCTGCAATCTTATTTCTCTCTTTTGCTCTTTCTAGATGGTTCAAGCAACAACCCTGTTTGAAGGCATGATCAAGACAGAGTACCTGAAAAATGGGTGGTGGTACTGGTCTTCTCAGACTGCTGCAGCAAAGACATCTACGGTTGCATCTCTTGCTCTCCGCATTTACACTCTTGATGATTCTATCATCTATGTGAAGGACCAAGTACCTGGTTCAGATCCCACAGAGAATCTGAAGCAGACAACCAAGACAGGAAAGAAAAGGAAAGATATTGAACTATGATCATAGTGTTATTCTTGGAAATGTTAGTGCAGAACTTGAAAGTTATGGATGTGGCAGCTTGATAATTTGTAATGGTTTTTATCAAGCGTCATGACCCTCGTAAGATATAAACTGAAAAAAGAATACGGTGTTACTGCTACCGGGGTATACGTGAACATATATTTGAAAGTACAGCTGACATCACTTATATGATTTTTGCCTGGTTCAGAACTAGAGATCTATTTTGATGTCTATATCTCAGATGGACCAGGAGAAGGGTAAGCTGTCTGAGATGGTGCAGTAGCTTCATAATTTGGTAACTTGAGAGGCAAACGTTTTGCCAAGGAGATTGACTGTCAGTGATTCGTACATCATACAAATGCTGCCAATATAGAGCTGTAGTTTGATCTGATTTAAGTCAAATATGAAATTGACCAATTGTTTCTTTACATCTCTCAGTCATATCCTTTTCCCCCTTGACAACATTCATGATGTTAGGGCATATTGTATTAGAAGAGGGTAGATAGTTTAATCTTTATTTGGTGTACCTTGCATCATAGGATATAAATAAACAGGTAGTGCTACTTTTCTTTGTGTTTCCTCAGATAGCTGTATCCTTGTTACCATTATCTGGTAATTGCCTTTTTCGTCTTACATGGAAATGCAGATATTGTTTTGTAATTTAACAAAGATGGCTTGGTGTTTTATACAGATGCTTCACTTAAGTTGGCTAATCCGGGATGGAGATGGCTAATTGCATTTCAAGTACCTTGTCTTGCATGGATGAATATTTGATATCCTTGGTATAGTTTTCTGATTATGCAGATAATTGGTATAAAAATGGTTGGCTACAAAGAATCCAAATTGACGATGGTGCGGCAATTCCTTCCAACCCTCTGGCATGTCATCACTTTAATCATAAGGTAATGAGACCGACCATTTCCAGGTAACATACACCAGCTTAAGTTAATGAAAGTTTTGAAATTTATTAATGTAATTTGTCATCATATTTTGTAATGCTTTTGACGATTGCCACAAAAAATTAATGCGTAAACTGTTACTTGAGATTGTGATAATTTGACTAAATCCGCATGGTTGAATTCATGTTATGATGAAATGAATCCCATATCCGGTCTGGTGCATGGCTCATGAAAATTTTCTTTGATGAACACAATTCTTGTGTTCTAGTTGATTTTCTTTTCTTGTTTTTATTTTATGCTCTTTTTGAAGCCTGATAATTTTTTACACTGACAGGTGTCAAATCACTGCTGCCTGAATATGACTTCCATTGCCATGACTTGTGACACAAGCATTCAGGTTTATGATGCGCTTTTGTTAAATATTGACAAATGTCTTGTTATTTATTAGGTGTTAATTGATGTAATTAATGACAGAAGTGATCCCTTTTAGTGTCTTGAGACTTGATGGTGTTATCTCCCGTTCTTTCACGTTTTCACAGCAATAGATCACAATTCATTTGGTGGATCGTTTCGTCTATTCTGAATCCAGGATTTTGATACACAATTGAATCTGAATTGCCGCAGCATTGTGCAGTGTTGGCCCAAAGAAGTGCCTCAGCTTATGAATTTACCCAAAGAATACCATTGTTCATGGTTCTAAAGATTCATGTTCATGTTACACGTGTTCTTGTTGATTCAGATACTGCAGTCTGACTTTTGTCACGAGTTCATCAAAGGTGAGACAAAAATCTAATCGTCTTCCCAGTGTCCAATTCCTGTTGGTTTGCATTTCTGTGCTGCCTTTTCCAGACACACAAATACTTGATCATAGTTATTAATTGTCATGCATTCGTTACATACTTATCCATTGCAGCCGCACTTGTCTGCATATTCACTACTTCTCTGTATGATTCTTTGTTCAGTTTGACTGTTTCTTTACTCATCATTAGAACAAGACAGGTATCTAAAAGAAGGATTTTTTTTTTTTGCTCATCTACTGTTCATTAGAACAAGAAAGTTTGACCAAACAAATAGGTTTACTTCTTGAACGAGGCATCTACTGTTCATTGTGGTCGTAAATCAAGACCGAGGCCAACAAGCTTGGGACTATAGGAAGAAGACGATAACTTCTCCGATTCTTGGAGGAGTGGGGTTGGCGGTCGGAAGAGATGGATCTGTGAGAGCGGCGGCGCCTTCGGTTCTTGGTGCGTTCATCCTCGTCGACCCACGTGGATGAAGAGGATGCCGCCTTTTGGCCTGCACGCGATACACGTATTTGTTCGATCGAAAGCCCTCGTCGCCCCCTCCTACTCCCGTCCCTGTCACCAGTAGCTTGTGCTGCCACGCCCGGCGCCTTGTGGGCGCAAAAGGAGGCGGCCTCAGATGTCGCCAGTTGTCACGACTGCTCCCCTTCCCTGCTCTCTTTATTTTCTCCCCCTCCCTGTCCCCCATTTGCCATCTAGGGTTTACTGGAGCTTTTTCACCCCCTCTCCTCTCCCTCTCCACCATTCCTTGATTCCCTCTTCCCTTCTAATTCCTTCCTTCATCTCACATCAAGATGACCGTCGTGTCGCCGCTCCTTTCTGCAAGAAACACGCTTTAAGTCAACCCTCGTTTTTCTCCCGAGGCTGGAATGCAGTTAAGTCACTCCGCTCTCTCGTCTGTAAAAGGAAGAAGGGTAAATGAAAAAGGTGATGTCTGGACGCAGCGGTTTATCGATCTTTTCCTCGCCTTGTTGGATTTGGTTCTGATTTGGTCGGGATTCGGAGGGTGCAAAGCTGGAATCGGTCGATAAACCTCTGCATCCGGCCTTTCAAATCCCTGTTGCCTTTCACACTCTTAAGCTTCTACATATAAGACCACAACATTTAAGTAGAGCGGTCGTGACTTGAGAGATTGGTGTGAGATAAACTTCAGACATTTTATTAAGAATAAGACACTCTCAAAGATGTTTCTGTGTGAACCACTGCTTATGGACATTCGTAAACGCATGCCTCTTCTGTGTGCCAGTTAATAGTCTTTCATGTTAGATGATGCAGTCTGTTTTCAGATATTGCTATTTTGATATTTCTTTTGGCTGTCTGAAGGTTTTTTATACTCTTGAAAGGTCAAGTTTAGTTTTGTTCATATTGTTTTTGTAATGTGCGTTTTAGATGATACTTTCTTTGATTTTCTCTAGTTATTTTTTTACCCATTTATGATTATGTTATTTCTGTATTCCAAGATTACTTTTTTTTTTTTCTGCATTCCCTTTTGCGCATTGGGAGCTGCCTCACTTTGTCAGAACAAAAAAATGAGGGGTTGGTAGTATGCTGGAAGAAAAGACTTTGAACGAGGAACGAAAATAGAGTTGATTAAATAGATGAGACTGAAAGGATGGGTTTTTTTTTATGATAGTGATTGGAATATGCCTCTTCTGTTGGTGGTTTTAGGCTTGGACTGCATAATATCTTGTTCCCTTGATGCTTGATCTGTGAACTTGAGCTAACAGAGGGTTCTCTGTTTTTGCGCTAACATAGAGCACTTAGTGTAAAAGAGCACTGTTGTATATACAGAAATTTAATATGAAAATGATGAAATACAAATTGGACAATTCTTTAACCTATACATGCCTGTATATGTACCTGAAACCGATCGATGTGTTGGTTCCCATCCACAAATATGATAATGGTTAGTTAAGATAGTTAAGTGTAAAAGTTGCTTCTTAGTTTGTTCTTCCTTTCAGTACTTTAAAAGTTTTTTCTGAAAATTTATTAAAGAATATGTCAAATGCAAATTTTCTATAAGCGCATACAACATAGTCTGCTGTTTGTCTTCATGCAGATGAAGATCGTGAGTGTAAAGGTTATCTATTGTAACTGTTATTTTGTTTTTGGCTTCATTTTTGCACTCTCTACTATTCGTTTGCTAAGCATTTGCTTCAGCTAATTTTGAGCTGCAACCCCATGTCTCTTGTCTGCTCGTGCTGTTGAGATTTCCTTTCATTTGCTTCACCTAATTTTGAGCTGCAACCCCATGTGTCTTGTCTGCTTGTGCTGTTGAGATTTCCTTTCAATGCTTTCACCATACTCCTTTGTCTCTATACGGAGGATGCTAGAGCAGATGCTTATACCATTAAGATTTGTTCCGAAATTCTTCACTTGATCTTTGTAAAATAGTTCTTTTGTTGGGAATAAGATTGTTAGTGTACAAAAAATATACTCTCTGAACTCGGTTTTATGTCCCACTGACCTGTTAGTAAGAATGCCATTGCTTATCACTTCTTCATTTATGTTCTATATTCTGGAATCTCGTGATTTCAATTTTCAGCTTTGCCATAATTTTTAGCTGGGTTTCTGCAGATGCATAATGACATATCTTATACTTGTATCCTAGGCGTCATAAATTGGAAGCTGCTCCTTTTTGCAAGTTGTTTTGCTTTGGTTGCTTTGGCTTGTGGATGAGTGCAGCTTGCATGGTGTTATTAGAACTTCATGTCTAAATGATTTCATATTAGAGTACCTTTTCTGTGTTGTTCTTCTATTTTTCGTTTTTAGCTATCTTTATTTGTTGTTTTCTTGTCCAAGCTAGCGCAAAGTATATATCACCAAACTCCTGGAATTATTGGGATGACATGCTACATTCGTGCTCATGCTTTTTATTTGGGGAGGTTCAATGTGTGAAACGGTTACCTTGAGACGCGGCCCTAAAGCTTGCTGCCTTACTGTGTTGAGCAAAAATGTGCTTCTCGAATCGGAAATTAAGTTGGCAAAAGCCCGAATACCAAAAGTTGTAAGTGACTGTTTGCTGGATTTTTTATATGGTGTTTGGTGGTTTGTTATATCCTGTCCAATTGTTGGGGCTGCTGCACTACAATATTGTTTACTAATATATTATTGAATTTTATTCTTTAAAAAAGATTCCACCTTGTTGAAACAAGTTATGGTTCCAACTTAAATTACAAGGGAGCTTTGTCATAGAGTGGACAGCCTATTTTTATGTAAAGTCAGCTACTGGTTTCTTTAGGGACATTATAATTCATTCTTTACTTGTTTTATGCATCTCAATGTCAAGTTGGTTCAGATTTGTTGTATCAAGGTTTTTTGGTCTTCAACTTGCCAGTGAAAACTTTACAATATTTTCTGATTTCCATGTCTTGTCAAGTTTCCTGCGCACTGGATATTCTGATTTCTCTGACATCTTTGAGTGTTGATTTCCCTTATAAGTGGATTGGCCTCAGTGTATTTACCTTCATTGTCAGATGTGTGGCCTGTTGGAAATATGGTCAGGACTATTAATGAGAGAACTATATGTTGAATCAACAAGAACCATAATACAGCTTTCTTGATTTATAGGGGTGCATTGGCATCAAACTTTTCTGATCTCATTGTAAGTGAGATAGCAGCTTTTGTAATTGATGCAACTAATATCAGCTGAATGTGCATAGCTTTTTCCTATACATTAATCATTTGCATCTTCCATTTCAAGTTATTTCATTTGCATGTCTACTTAATTTAAATGTACTCTTGTTTTAACATACTGCTGCTATATGGTGGTTCTCCTCCTCCCATGTTAGGAGGATGTGCTTACTTTGCCTTTGGTTCTAAGCTATGGCCTTCGTCTTCTTCCTCGGTGTCCTTCCCTATCTGTTATTGCTGCTGCACTTTGGATGGATGTCCTTGGAAGCCTAATCCATGTTCTACTTTTACCAGCCCCATCTATATTAGATCAGCCCTCAACACAGAAAGAAAACCCGACTCTTATGGATTAGTTTTGGTTGGCTACAGTTTTGGTTCATCTTGGCCAACTCAAGCATCATTATTGAACCGAGGCTTAGATATTGAACGACCAAATTGCTCATTATTCTTAAACCAGTGAGAAGAATCCTATGTACCAAAAGGGGATACTGAATATAACAGTAGATTTATTGAATGTATTGTGTAAGGAAATTAGCAGAAAAGATATTTTTTTTGGCTTCAAGATCCAGCAACAGACCATTTCATGGTGAACAAATGCATTAAGCATAATTACTTCACAACCAAATTTAACAGTATATGGTATCTGTAATGGATCCAGCAAAATATAATCATTTCTGAACCAATTTTATTTCATTGAAAAGATGCTTTGGGGATCTTAGAGAGTTACTGCTCTTCAGCTTGATCTCTGTTCTTCAGGTATCTGGCACAGAAAAAGAAGAAAAAAGAACAGTATGATTAGTTTTGTCTCAATGGTGCATAATATGCCCTGATGGAATTTATGTGTTCAGTAAAATGTAACATATGCAATGAGCTGTTTCTTATGTCCAGTAAGTAGGTGAGCTGAAGAATAAACACAATGCAGGTGGTTTTGCATCTTAGAACTAGCTCATCCCTCCTCCAGTATGGAATGCAATGCAGGAGTACATTGCAGATCGAAGAGAGAGATGATCCCATGCAGGAAGAGACACTAAGACAGGACAGAGTAGATTGTAGGTCAAGAAATGCATCAGAAAAAAAAAATAGAAATGGAGGATTTAGGAATCAGCATGTTTTGAGATGTATGATTCCTGAGAGCTTACCCTCGAGCATTTACCCAGCGGGATAGCTGGTAAAGCTGAACCACTTCATTGGAAGCATGGCATGCAAGCAGCAGATAGTTGCGTGGCTGCACCATCCATGCAAACCTCATGAGAGCTCCCGAGTACAGACACATGGCTGCACATCCAAATCATCCGTCAGCTTCATCTGAGGTATATGACAGTAGTAGCATCACTAGGATGATACTAACATATTCACACTAACCTGTGGTCATGTTCCCAGAAATGGTTTCAGCAGGTTTTTTCATGTCAGCCATTGCCTGAAGAGCAGCAGCAGCAGTTGTCAAACAGATCAACAGTGGAGGAGAATCATATCCAGTATGTTGGAATGATCACTCATTAGAATTAATTCATCAGGCTAATAATGTCTGCATAATTTAAGCAATATATATTCTTTTACAGCAGAATCTTGATTATTGATTGAACTGCCAATTTCTTGAGAGATTACCATGTGGTTGTTGTCATCTGGGGAAACCTTTAGGACAACAACAGTCAGAACTGTTCCTTTCTCTTTGAGCAAATTGCAGTTTCACATCTGATCTCTTGGAAGATGAGAACAAGAAAGAAATAGCTAAAGGTTGGTGATGATGTATCGAGTTCTTTCTTTTTCTTCTTCTTTCGGCTTATCCAAAATCTCAATAACATAAGAGAATGACGAGAGCAGGAAGAAAGCATATCGGTACTAAGAACAAATTGGAAGAGTGCAGGTGATGGGAGTATACTTACAGCAACGACAAAACCCCCATTGGCGACTGGCCCCCAGAAATGAGTTGTTTTGGGGCCAACAGGGCCGTTCCAGAAAGCTCGTAAGACCGCCATTGCCATGGCCCGGAGCAAGATCACTCCTTTCCACCTGATTTCGATTCACATGAGATGAAAGATGGATCATCAGCAAGGCTTCATTCAAAACCTTCGAACAGGTAGAGAGGACAGCGAGGCTCATACCTCACGGGAGAGAGATCTGTACAAGGGACTCGGTTGCAGCTCCGAGAGTCGAACCCAATTAATTGCTTGCCCCCGCAAGCAAGAAATGCTGCAACCTAAGCTGACCGAGTAAGTACTATAAGGAGATCATCCATCCATCTTTGCTTCTTTGTTTATTATTGCAGGGAAGGAGCATGTGGGAGTGCCTGCAACTGGGGGACTCTGCTCCTGTTAAATCTAAAAGAAGACTATCGGTTGGTCTTGCTGGGTGTTGAGAATATTTCAATTGAGTGTTGTTGATCTTAACATGTTGTTATGCAGTGTGCAATCGCGTCATGCATGACATACATTTATATCTAAAGAATTCATCTTCGAGAATTCTTGAGTTTGACGATTAGTCAGTCACCCCATAAGGAGATAGATTTAGATTGACGATTACTACTAGTAATTTGGCTACAGTATTGGATGATTAGTCCTAAATCATAATGCTGTTTTGTGTTTTATGGAAATATTTCCAGTGTTTCCAATCTTCGAGACTTTTTGTTTTACGAAAAAAAAAAAAAAAAAAAGAAACTGAAAATGTTTTGATTATTTTGCATGTGACGAATGAAAACGCAAAAGCAACGGTTGAGATTTGACCGATTTCAAATGTAGTTGTCATGCATGTCCGTCGAGAGAGACGGAGATGGGATACTCTTTCTTGCGGGTCGACGCCTTCTCCGGCTGCGGGGACGGCTGGATCAACGAGAACGGGGCTTGACCTTCGTCTTACCTCGTGAAAGCGGCGGTTGCCGACGATGACGGCGGGCTCGCCCTCAAGAAGCCCGTCAACCCCACCGCATCTCAGGTCTTGTGCCCTATAGCCGATCGCACTGTTCTTTGCTTCTCTTATTTCGTCCGGTTTTCCTTCTTCTCGAAGTGAAATCCGTATCTGTGTCCCTATTAATTAATCGATTAGGTTTATTGATCCCGTCAAAAATCCAAAAATTCGATTTCACATAATAATTGGTTTCCTTCTTCTTTTTTTTTCCTGTGGATTCTTGACCAGTTCGTCATCACCATTGCTTGTGATGGGGGATGTACTGATGTTACTTGATTTGCATCCTTTATTCAGGAGATGAGACCTAGGTCGATAAAACAAGTGATCATTCAATCTGAGGTACAATTGGAGTTGGTCAGGCAGGAGATCCGGATTTGCTTCCTCGCTGGATCATGTCATCTTCCATTTAAGGTACTCCAAGTTTATCTTGGTTGAACTTTTGATGCCTGGTCTCTGTAAGCTGTAAAACAAAAGAGTCAGATTGATCTGCAAATGGTTCTTTTCTGGGACATTAGCCATTATGGTTGTCATTGCAAATAAATATGAATTCATCACAAACTAATGGCATCGACAAAGTCTTTCTACTCTTTGTCCAATCTCTTTGGTGCATCACCACAAACTTGACCTTTATAGTTGTCTCGACTTGATTGAGATGGTTTAATACCAATTTTGGCATCTTATAGCATCTAAAATTGACACCTCTTAAGGGACAGACTGCTACTATATTAGATAATTGTAATGTCACGATTGCCTACCAATGACCACTGACCAGATGAACTTGCTACCATTGTATGACAATTGTGAGCCCACTAGTAAATACAAGATCCTTTTAATATAATTTTTTCAGTATAGAGATGTGGATCTCTGTGTTTTGCATAGTGACGAAGAGGAGATTTGAGCTTAAGACCTTATGATGAATTGTCAAAGTCTTTATCAGCTAATCTAACTGATACTTTCAAGATGATTATTTCTTCTTTAATATAACTACTCTATGCTCTTTTGCCCATTGTTAGTAAACTAATAGCTCTCACATGCATAGACTAATAGAACATTAGACAATTATTCGAAAATAGAAAAGCTTCAGGTATAGCAATCAAAGAAAGGGTGCTGGGTCTGGCAGTTTGTTATACCTCAAAGGCTACCTTCTTCCAAGAACAGAATTTTGAATCATGTAACCTGTTTATTAGTAAGAAATTCTTCCTCATCTTTCATTTTCTTTTACTTGGGGAGATTTTAGATGGTTGTAAAGTAACAACCAAAAAATAGAACTTCTCATATGCCAAAGCCGAAAATGAGATATATGTGTTGTTTACTGTTTGATGAAATAGTTGCTTTTATTATTTCTAGGTTACAAAAGAGAGATTAAGGAGTCATGGAGCATGCTTATCATTCCCCGATCACCTGGATGGGACCTTACTTGATGTTGCCCAAGTTATGCAATTAAAGCAGGAACTTTTCTCTTGGTCTCTTGAAGTTCCAGCAGGTAATTTCATGTGCCACTGTCTTTCTCTAGTGTCGGGTTGTAAACCTATTGTTCTTAGAAAATTAATATAGATATTGGCTAATACTTTTTTGGTTATGCCTTTCTTTACAAGAATGTTCATGTTTCTCCTGGATATCTTTACCATGGTTTGATACACAACAAAATGATGATGACTCTCAGTTTTTCTCTGGTGGAGATAATACAAACTTAGGCCTGCTTCCTTCTTCCCACTAGCATGCGTGAGTTTTTTTTTTTCACCAAATATAGGATATTTTAATGCTTCATTTTTATTTGAGAATAACACCAAAAATAGGATGTTTTAACATTATCAATATCAGTTTTAAGTTTGGATGAAAAAGATAAGGATTACGTTAGGTCACTGACAATCAACATAAAACTAGTTAGATCTCACTAACATAGATCTTAATCGATTTTAGTATAAAGTCATAATCCAAAAGTGACGTGAGACACTTTCACCATCTGGGTACCTCGAACTGCAAATGGTAGGCTAGAAAGTTGCCCGGAAGTAGCCCATCACATAGATGCCTAGATGTGATGCTAAGTAGACGAGTTCTTTCATTAGTTTGGATCAATGAGAGTAAAAAAATTTGACCGGATAACTAAGTTAACAATTTGGAATATATGAATACTTTTAGGAAAGAGATTATTATGGGTACGATACTATGATTAAAAGAAAATAAATATTATTTACTTATAAGAGACTAAGTAGGTAAGGAAAAAAAATCTAGAGAGATATAGTACTGGATTTAAAATTTGATTTACTAGAAAAGATAAACACAAAAATTATGTAGGAATTGTTATTGATAAGGATGTTAAGAATAATATTGTAGATGTAAAAATATTTAAAGATAGAATTTTTGTTTTAAAATTTATGAAAGGTTAAGATGCTTTGAATGTTATTAGTACTTATACTTCTTAAGTCGGATTGGATGATCAAACCAAAAGAGAATTTTGGAAAAGCTCTGATGATATCACTAAAGGAATAATTATAAGCGAGAAATATATAATTGGAGGATATTTAAATAGTCATGCAGGGGAAACATATTATAAATATAAAGGGGTGCATGGGGGCTTTGGTTATGACGAGAGAAATGAAGATGATTATATGATTTTGAATTTTATGATTTTGTATGATTTTATAATTGTAAATACTCACTTAAAAAGAAGAGATGAACATATAATTATAAAATTTGTCATAACTATAGTCAAATAGTCAAATAGAGTTATTTGTAAGAATTATAAAGTTATACCTGATGAAAGCTTGATGAATCAACGTAGGTTGATGGTATTAGATATTTACTATAAAAAATGAAAAAAAAAAGATAGTAAAAAAAAAATAATACTAGATAGTGAAATTTTAAAGATGATAATTTGTAAATATTTTTAAAAACAAGATGAAAAGTGAGGTAAGTTGAAACTTAGATGAGGATAATATTAATATTATTTGGATTATGATGACTAATAAAATTAGGAACTTAATAAAGGAGATTCTTGATGAACTAAAGATAGAGGTGTAACCTTAAGAGAGAGTTGGTGGTGGTATAAGGAAATTCAAAAAATAATTTTTACTAGAATATCATTGTTTAAAGATTGATAAAATTATAAAATAAAATAAAATTTAAAAGATATAAAGAATCTAAAAAAGAGATTAAAAAAGATTAGTATGGTAATTTATAAAGTTCATGATAATTTTATAATAAATTAGGTATTAATGATTTAAAAAGATATATATTGAATTGTTAAAGCTAGGGAAAGAAAGTGTAAGGATTTAGGTAAAATACTTGTTAATGATAATGAGATTAAGAAAAGATAAAAAATTATTTTTATAAATTATGTAATGAATATTCCATATAGGACTTAAATTTAACGATAAATAATAGTGATAAATTTAATAATCATATATTTATTCATAAAATTAGAGCTAGTAAATAAAAAAATTATTAATGATGATAAAAATAGCTAAAAGTGTTGGGCTTGATGATATCTCCATCGGGGTCCGAAAAAGTTTATGGAACAAGAGAGTAGCTTGGTTAACTCGCTTATTTAACAAAATTATGAGATTCGAAATAATACATGATGAATGTAGAAAAAAAAGTTTAGTGCTAATTTACAAAAATAAGGATGACATATAAAATTATTCAAATTATAAAGGAATTAAAATCATGAGGCATACTGTAAAACTTTGGGAAAGAGTTATTGAAAGTAAAATAAGACTTGAAACAAATATCTTTGAAAATCACTTAGTTTTATGTTTGAAAGATCAAAAGTTATTTATTTATTAAGACAATTAAGAAAAAAGTATAGGGAGAAAAAGAAAGATTTATATATAATCTTTATTGATTTAGAGAAGGCCTATAATAAGGATTTTAGATATTTATTATAGTAAACTTTAGAAAAGAAAGCTATATCTATTAATTATATTCATATTATTAAGGATATATATGATAATGTAGTTACTAGTGTTAAAACTATCGAAAGTGTGTCTAATGAGTTTCCGATTAGCATAGGATTATACCAAGGATATATACTAAGTTCCTATTTTTCATATTGATAATGAATGAATTTATTAGTCACTTACATGATAAACCTACCTTGTGTATGTTATTTATTGATAATATTGTCTTCGTTGATGAGAACCTAAGTAAAATTAATTATAAATTTGAATTATGGGGATATGTCATAGAAACTAAAGGTTTTCGATTAAGTAGAACTATAATTGAATATATAAAATATAATCTTAGTTATTCTAGAAATAGACAAGAGAATATAGTAAAATTGGATAGACATGAAATCTCTCTAAGTAAAAGCTTTAGGTATATTATATTAATTATTCAACAAGAAGATATTATTTATAAAGTAAAAACAAGATGGTTAAAATGACAAAGGACATCAGGAGTCTTGTGTGATCATCAGATATCTTTGAGATTAAAAAGATAAATTTATAACATAATTGTAAGACCAATAATATTTTATGGATTATTGAGATGAATGTATGGAGTTATTAGGAAAGATAAGAAAAGAAATACTTTTATTTATGAACAATTAGGTATCTCTTCGACGGAGGATAAGACGAGAGAAACTCATTTAAGATAGTATGGGCATGTGCTGAGGAGGACTCCGGGTGCGATAGTTAGAAAAGATGAAATAATTAATCTTAGTGGTACGAGAAAAAGGTGAATAAAGATATAAGAAGAATTTAATAGAAAATATATATAAAAATTTAAGAATAATTGAGTGACTAATTATTCTTAAATTTTTATATATATGACCTTTTAACTAAATATATGACCTTTTATATATCTTAATGACGGTAAAAATTCATGTAACCAACTCTAAATAATTGGGACTTATGATTTTATTATTGTTGTTATATTTTCATTTGAGAATAACACCAATATTAACACGAAAGATGGTTTAAACTTGATTACATTAAAAATGAAGGGGGTGAATGATGATTGTGTGCTAACCGGATGTAGGTTTCCTCAAATGACTAATTTACTTGGTGAAGGTACTACACGTTGAGACAAGGTTGGAGATGAGCCTTAAAGTATGGTATGCAATACATCCAGGTAGAATATGATACAGCGGCTTTAGTTGACATTCTAGAAAACCATGTCCATGGTAAATCCTTAATATTATATAGGATATGTATATATTGTTATTTAGCATGTCTGATAGACTCCAAAGGTTTCTCATATATACAGAGAAGAAAATAGGGCTGGGAATTGTTTACAAAGTCTGCTACAATTTGCAAATCTGATTGTGTATATAAAAAAAATAAAGATTGACCTGCTGAATTGTATAACTTTTTTTGTGCTCTGCTGCCAGGAAATGCTCTGCAATTTTTTGAGGACAAGTTTGCATCTTTTGGAAAAGAAAAAGACAGATCACACTGCAATTACAAATCATACGAGGTTCCTTAATTCTCAAAGAGGTAAAATCTAATCATTTGTACTCACTCATGCTGTCTGTCTTCATGATCAACTATAAGGATAAGCCCAACTTTTCAGCAGAAGCTACTTGTTGTAGGATCTGGATCTGTTTTGTTACGAATCAGTTCAAATATTGCTGTTTTGTTCTCATTCACCAAATAGATGTTGGAAAAATCAACTCATTGTCAGATCATTCGAGATGTTTAAGTTAATAATAATATACTTGTCTAGTCCCTGTGTATCATTTTCCACTTATTGTATGATATTATTTGGGGAGCCATAGTTTTTTTTTTTTGACTGACTCCTCATCATTTTCAGTATTATTAGCTAAGTTTAAGAGGACTTTAAATGTCAAATTTCTTATTTATTTGACAATATTTGCACCATATAATTAGTTATCTTCCATTGTTTCCCCTACCTATTTCTCAGGTAAAAAGAAAGTACAGGGAAAACGATAACAAAGATTTCAATCGATGATCTCGCCAATTATTATTATTTTTCTCTATTTATATTCTAATCTCATATCAGAATTTGAAGAAATCACATCGAAAGTTCTTTCGACATCGATATTCATATCGAGAAAGAAAAAAAAAATCTCGAGATTAATTTGAAGAAATCACATCGAAAGTTCTTTCGACATCGATATTCATATCGAGAAAGAAAAAAAAAAAGAAAAATCTCGACTGAAATTTGCCACAGGGATCGGATCGGAACCATCGACGTCGGAGTTTATCACTCGCTCTCCTACGTGTTTGGTGGACGGACTCGAGCTCTGATCTTCGACAAGCCGTCATGGCAAGCACTGCTTGTGTGTTGTCGTAATGGGTTGTCCGAGGTGACGGGTCGTGGGCGTCACCGATGTGGTCGGTTCCACTTTGTCGTCGCAGCAATAGGAATAGCCCGTGGCCTGTCCCCGGTGGGCGACGCAACCTCGCCAACCTTTATCCACCTCTTTGTTCGAGTTCGCATGGCTGCTTCCCGTAACGGGAAGCACCCCGGCCAGCCTCTGCCTGCGCATCCACATCCACTCGTCAGTGGGGAGCAGAATCATCATCGCTTCCATTTCATCCTCTCGGTAACTTCGCCAGGAATTCTGCCGACTCCCGTACTGATGATCTCCGCTGGTGTTCAATCCATTTCAATGCAAGTTCGGAGACGAGGAAGGCATTGTTCGAAGAGTGGCTTTGCAGGAAGAGGAAAGTGATTCCGTGGGAAGAAGAGGCCAAATCGAGCTGGTGGCACCATGATCCATCTTGTCACACCACATGCCACCAATCCAAATGCTGTACTCTCACAAGACGACGTGGCTGAGACGAAGAACGACAAGATTCCATGGGGAACTACCGCATATCTATGCCACAAGTTTCCGTATGGTCTCGACAAAGAAATCCCCCATCTCGAATTCTTGATTCGTGGAGGAAAAGGTTGGGTTGATACTTCTTGGGTAAAGCTTTAAAGGGGCACTATAAGCCACGATTACTGTCTCTCGCACGCGCGCGCGCTCACACACACACACGCAAACAAAAAAGAAGAACATGATAAGGTTGTGTGCTAATCCATAGTTCATTCATTATTTGGAGGAGGCATGATGTATGCTGTCACCACTAGCAAACAAAAGCCAGTTCGGATAAAGCCCGAGTTAATCCTCATCTCTCTACGTTATCCTGCGACTGTGGCTTGCTTCTCTCATATAATTAAGCGAGAGGGACAAGGGAAAGAGATGACGCTCCCATCTACTCATACCTAATCAATGAGTTAACTCATGACATGCACCGAGCATTGGGTGTCCCTCCTCATAAACACCAGCACGCAATCATCAATGCAGAGAGAGAGAGAGAGAGAGAGAGAGAGAGAGTTGAAGGAAGGAAGCTGGTGGAATTGAATGAGTTAGCCTTCCACGGTTTTGAGCATTCACCCGCTTGGGTTCTGCGGTGGTGTGTTGACAGTTGATTCGTCACTTTGCGAAGCTGTCAATTTTTTTTACCGATGGAACTGTCAGACTGATTCAAAGATGCGTTCAGTATTTCAGGTGGCGGGTGTTATTTCTCCCATTAAATGAAGCTGGCTTTGAATGGGTTTCAAATCTTACGGTCTTCTTCTGTCGGGACTCGGAAGGGAAGGATTTAGTTTCATCAGGAAGTGAGAGACTCGAGTGTTATCAGACTTGCTTTTTCGCTGCCTATATAAGAAGCTGCTGAAGTATTTAAGCATGTCTACCATTGCTGTGGACTTCCCTGTGGTGAGTTCTTCTCTCTTCTCCTTCCTTCTCCACAGTTATGAACGCTTCCCAACTCCCTGGGGATGCAGAAGAATGTAGCAGCTGCGAGTCTGGATGGACCAAGTATCTTTCTTCCCCTGCGCATGATGATGACGACAGTGAGGAGGAATCTGTTGTCGGGGATGCTGGTGAAGACACAGGTCACGGGAGCAAGGAGAGTGATGATGACTCCATGGCTTCTGATGCTTCCACTGGTTTGATACAGAGCAAGGATTCAGACGGCATGGTTCACTCCAAGTGTAATGATGCCAATGATGATGATGATGATGATGATGATGATGATGGATTCAGGAACAAGAAGCAGATTCAGTGTTCTTCCCACTCCAACAAGCAATTCTGTAAGGTGGAGGAAGCCAGAAGTGAAAGAGAAGATTTTGCTGCTCTACATAGCAACTCCAAAGCAAGAAAGAAAAAGTTGAAGTGATTGGTTTGCAGGCAGGCAGGTGAGAGGACTGGTGTTTGATAGTCCACGATGAACAGTTTACCTTGCTGTAGGAATAATTTGATGGAAACGGAGGCCGGAATCTGAAACTCATGTGTTGTTTGTTGAACAGTGTTGGTATCAGCATCAACATGTCTGCATGGCATTTGAACTTGCAATGCTGGTCTATATGTTTAGGCTTCTTCTTCTTCTTCTTTTTCTTGAAGGGAATTTATGCTCATCTTCTTCTCCAAGAAGAGTTGAGAGGCTATCATCATGCAGTTGCTGGTAACCCCCCCTTTTCTTTTTCTTCAGTAAAATGAAAATTCACTTAAATTTTCTTTTTTTTCCTTATCATGATTTCTTCCAAGGCAGAAACAAAGCAATTAGCTGGGAAGTAGCATTTAGATGTAACAAACATATAAATTGCACATGGAGTAGTAGCAGGAAGATTAAAAGGGAAAGAAGATCATGAACAAAGTATTAAACAGTTAATTCCAGTGTCATGAGACCAACAGATGTCCGGTGGTTCACCAAGAAAGGGGGGAACACACAGAGAAGTAGAAATGATATGGGGACACGGAATCATGGCTCCGAGTCTTGGGTGTAGATATAATCCGTGTGAGCTTCCATCCCTCGCCCAGCAGTGCATCTCTCCGTGTCCACGCCTTTGCATTCTTCCTTCTCCGTGCCTTCTCCCTGGGCAGCCAAGCGGTGGAAGATTAAGAGAGAGAAGAATAAACTTGTACTTGTGCAACACATCCTACACTGTGATGTCAACAACATCATGCAGAGTAGCTCCACTCGAATGTGATTCTAGGTCTGAATTTGATCTTTTTGTATAAGAAAATTCCTAAAAAGAAGAGAGAGCCAATCTCTAAAATAGCTGCTGAGGGAAGCAACTTACATGAGTGGCAGTGGCAGAAGCGTTTCCTGGCATGTCAGGCACCCACGATAGCTTCCTTGAATCACTCTCAAACAGCAGCGGAAGAAGTAAACAGATTAGGATCACCATTCTTGCCATCGCTCTCTTCTTTCTCCTTCATAAGATGCGACACCAACCTGAATCAAATAGCAGGATTTGGGAACCCCAGTCCCTGGCAAGCAAGAATATGATAAAAAAGGGTGAGAGAGTTTTGGATAGAAGAGGAGAAGAGTCTTGAGTGAGTGAGAGAAGTAAATGGCATTGAAGAGAAGCTTGCCTTGGGCTGCATAATATCTGTGCAAGGTCAACAAGGCACAAGCCTCCCTGCCTTGGGAAATGGCACACAGTAGAGTCCTCCATGATAGGCCAAGTACCGAACCCTGGAGCGGTGTCGTTGCGAGCCCCTTCTCAGTGGGAATTAATTGCAATCTACCATGGCGGTGGTGAGGTGACATGAACCGAGATGTGTGACCTTCTTCATTTATTCCTGCAGTCTTATCTCTCTCAGCTCCCCCATCTTACCGATGCTTATAAATTGGTGTCATGTGGCTTGATTGCCTTGCTTATGACATTAACAATGGGAAAAACTTAGATGTTAGGGCTACAATGTCGTTGGACTTCACGACTTTGAACACCCTTATACATGCAAGTAGGTTTGACTTGCCAGCCTCTCGTTTTTGTTTTATTGCTATGTTGGCGACCGTGGAAGCAAGGGAGCATCTCCACGAGACAACGGATGCCACGTGGAATTCCATTTGTCACGGTGCAGGGAACATACGCTGTCTCAGACTTGAAACTCTTCACTTCATTAGGAAGGCCTTTGAATCTGATATATCCTGTGTGGAATATGGACATGAGGGTCAATGAAGAACTACGCTTCATGTGTTTGCTATAAATTGAAATCATGGAGCACACCTTCGTAAGAATCTGCTGCTAAAGTAGGAGAGGAGTTGCATTATGCTGAATGATCCGTGAAGCAGCAGCAGCAGCAGCAGCCCAGCTTAGAGTCAGTTTGGAGATCTCATGGCTATGGATGCCAAGCACAGAATTGGTGTAGTACATTATGCAACATATAGCTAATTATTGCCATAAAAGGATTATGTCATTTTCTTTGATTGATCCAAGTAAACTGTAAGAAAATATGAACAATTATGCAGTGATTATATAAAATTATTCCACACCATCCTTACTTTTTGCTTATTGGAACTTCATTGATATATAAAAAAAAATACCTTGGCAATATCATGTTCTATATTTTTACTTCATATAAAACTATCAAAATGTTAATGAACAAAGTATACTTAACACCTCGATTGATCTCACAATGAAAATAGGATATGATGGATATATTCTTATCAACTTCAGTTGAAGTATTTTAGCTAATGGTTTGGATTCAACGAAATTGATAGACTAATTAATCCATCATGATCCAGTCATGTGCAAGTTTATGATGACCCTACAACTTTCAGTTTCCTCTTCATTTCTTTCTAAGTATGGATTTCTTTTCAATACAAAGGTGATGTGAAAAAATCTTTTCCTATGAACGTTCAGGGAATCCTCTTCCACAACTCTATTCCAATACTACCACTAACCCTTGGCAACTGTCACTATCTCAAAGAGGCATGTCTCTTCTTTTGTTTTCCACATTCTCCTCTACTTGTCCTAAAACAGTCCTCTCTCTTCTTCCCTTTTGCTTTCTTTTTTTCTGCCTTCTATCAATTCTTTCAGCTACACATTATATTTATCTATGTTTTTTACCCCTACTTTTTGTTTGCCAGTGATCATGTGACAATCTTTGCTGGTTGTGTGAAATGTTTGATGACTTTCGCTTAACATGTTGCCAATGTCAAGTTACTACTTCCAATTTAGGGGTTTTTCCATAACCTATTGGCGACTCGTGTGTAGCTAAGAAAATGTTCACAAGTTGTCGATGATCGAGCATCGATTAGACAATTGCAAAACTAAGAAGAAGTCAAGACAAGCAGCTCTCAAAGAATGCATTTTGAAAGTACAGAATGTTGGCTAAAAGGAGATCCAAGAAAGATTACATGTTTTGTCAAATTTGGGTCAAGTGGAAAGCTTATTTGAATGACTTAGACAAAGCAAATGAAGCTCGAAACATAGAAAGCATGTAGCTACTGTTATTAGTGATTCACATTCAAGTATCTAAATTAGGATGCTCACATTGTTTTTGGTGGATTAATGATCAATCTAGTTCCTCTTTCGTTATGTTTCCCACTGTTTTATCGTGCGACTAGAAAGAAAATAGTAACTTATTTTATCACAATTCAGGGATTTATTTCTAGATGGGACAGACGAAGATCACAAATTAACCAGCCCTTGTGTTCATGTGCAATATAGAGCTTGATAACCTTGACAACAATGATAATGTTGAGCATAATAACTTTCTTTCTTTTAAATAAATCAGAGAGACATGGTATCCTACATTTTAAGAGATCAGATCAGAGTGATATATCTCCCACAATTTCTACTGACTCGTTTACTCCAAACCAGGATCGACCCAGTAAAAAAGGCCACACAGTCTATTACATCCTATTTCAGCTAATGCATTCTAAAAAATCATACTACAGATCCCCAAAAGTTAAAAGTCTCATTCTGTAATAGATGCTGATATGCTGATGAATTTAGAAGACAAGTGATCTGATTCATTTTCAACTAACAATCTTCTTTTGACGAAAATAGTATTTTTCAGTTCTGTTTCTGACTACATCTTTTGCAAATGCAGTCATACAAATTCTTTTGCTCACAATCATTTCTAGAGATTAGGCGAATCAAAACAAACTAAATAATAATCGGAACCCTAAACATCAAATTGACAAAGAACGAATAGCTACGATTAATCATGACATAATTATTGAAAAAGGAGGTGTCAAAATAAGTTACCTCTCGGTCAGATTGGAGTCTTCAAATGGATTCGAATCATTCGAGTAACCAGAGACTGCATTTGCTTTGAGCTTCTTTGCGACCTTCACAGCCTAAAACGAAGAGTCCTTTACAGAATTGAGAAACCTCTGAAACCCTTAACGCGTCCCAGAAAAACAATTAAGACAGGAGAGAGAAAGACGACCTTCTTTTGGGCTTTCTTGGCCATGTACTCGAAGATCTCCTCCTCCGTTCTTTCGCCGACGCCGGTTCTCCGATCCAGAATCCGAATAATCACTGCTATCATCGTGGGAACTCCGGCGGCTACTGCTCCGGCGTGGGCTCAGCCGTCTGGAAGAGCTTTGCCGCCTCCTTCGATAGGAACCCGATGCCGTTTCCGATCAGTCGTCGTCGTCCGATGAGGGCGATCCCCTTCGCCGACTCTCACGCTTCCCCCGCATGTGGAAAATACCTACTTAATATATATAACAGGCCGAATCCGGATCCCGCAATGGTTTCACTTTGAGATCTGTGTATTCACTTGATTGATGCCTTTGAGATCACATCAGGACACAGGGACCGTCTGATTTTTTTCCTTTTGTCCTGTAATGGAGCAACGTGACCGAAAGGTTTTGGCGCCATAAATGGGCGGTCAAGATTCGTTAACTTAGATGAATGGACGGTCGATTAATATGTTGCACATAATTATTATGCGAACAACAAAATAGAAACGCCATCGCCTATAAAAGCCCTCGATTTGAAGTCCCCCATTAGAGAACAACCTTCTCCCTTTCCTCGTCTGTCTCGGACCTTCGTGCTCCCGACGAGCGATCCTTGTCGTCGCTGAAGGAGCGGCGTTCGGAGGGGACTAGGATTCCGGTCGTCAAGCCTTAGCTCAAGATCTCGCGATCGGAGTTCATTCCCTTCGGCTTAGGCCCCCATCTACTCTGTCGTAAGCATGTTCTTGAGAAGCGAAAGCGTCTTGATTTAGTTCTCTTTGCATTGTTCTTGAGAAAGTTTTGCTTTGATTTGATGGGTTTGTGGAATGTTGTCTTCTCGGATGTTAGATTAAGGTTTTTCTTTATAGTCGATTATTCAACCTTTTTGTCTTTCTGTTGTTGCTAAGATTCATCAAGTCTTTTCTTTGTCTTGATAATAACAACAGCTGCTGGAGGGGGGATTATTTGATGAGGAGCAGTTTCTTGGTGGGCAATGGGAAATTAATCCAAGAAACAGAATCGGTTTTGCTGATTCGTATTTATGGTTTACCGAGCAGAAGAGCTGCAGAGGGTGTCTAATGGTACCTTAGTCTTTCTATTTGTTTTAGTTGATAGATCGTGGCACTTGATGAACTTTCAAAGAAGAGGTATACCTTTGTATCGGAAAAGGAGTCTTATTTTTGTCTTTTTGTTTTTTACCAAAGTGTTCTTTTTAGTTACAAGAGGGAGAGGAAAAGGTTTTTATTCGGATTCAGGGCAAATATCAAAGATCACTCAAAAAGGGGGCAGTTTTGATAGTTCTTGAAAACTGGGCTTCTTCTTAGTCCTTTCCAAGAACCAGGACTTTTGTTGGAAAATCGTGCTCTAGAAATGGTCACATATGCACAAGTTATTGAGGTACCACATACTAAGTTTGTTGTTACATTAGGCAACAAATATCAATAGTATTTATAAATGAAATTATTTAATTGCAATCAATGTATTTATTATAACGCCACATTCTTTTCTATGATGAACTTGGAGTTTTGCTATCAGAATATGCCACAGCTGGATTAAGGATCTACTTAAGAATATTGTTTGGTAATTGGGATGCTTGTGTTTCATGTTTCTTTGGTTATGCTTATGCTTGTCTTACGCCATGGGAAAGTGGAACATACAGTTCCCTTTCTTACTACACATTGATCACTTTTCCTTTTTTTATCTGGTAGTAAACCACCCACTTATGTTAAAAACATTCCTTTTGGCATGGAGGTTCTATGGTTCTTAATATGATAAGTTAACTTGATAATATGCTGGTAGAAGCCGATTTCCTAATATATTAAAAGATTTGTTTACTATTTTTACATTTATAAGGTATACAAAACAAAACAACCTTTTCTTCCTTTCTTGTGTCTATTTTTGTTTTTTGTTTTTTTTTTTTTTTTTGCAGCCTGAGCTTTGGTTTGCAGGTAATCTATGATCGTTGGCATGCTATAGTAGGCCATGGCCACATTCGAGATATATCGAAAGTCTTCCATTGGCGCGTGCTTGATAGATGCCTTAGATGAGATGGTTCTTAGTGGAACTTTGAGCCCAGAGGTAGCTTATAAAGTACTAGTGCAATTTGATAAGGTAATTTGATTGTTAGTTATGTACAAAGTTCTTTTGGAAAATTCTCCTGTCATATTTATAGGTGCTCTTCTCATTGATGCTATCTCCTTCCAGTCTATGAAAGATGCCTTGGAGACCCGAGCGAAGAGAATGGTTTCTATGAAGGTAAACATTTGCTGTTTGGCTTGTCCTTTATCATGTGCATCCACTTCATACAGATTCTGTGTCTTATGACACTTGTGAATTTAACCTTTCAATTTAGTAAAAGTAATAATTATGCTTATTAAGATACTTTGTGTGCTTTGACCTCTTAATATCATCTAATCATTCACCAAGGTTCTTTATAATATTGTATCATTTTTTTAATAACCTTTTTTTCACCCTCATGGAGGGTGTTTACATAAAGTTTTTGCTCAGTAATGGCTTCAATAATCAAATAGGAAATTCCCACCTACTCTTGCTTATTTTTAAGTCTACCGGACGGGAGTCTTTTAACAGTTTATTTACCTTCTTGAATCATGAGTGTCATCTATGTTCATTATGTCCATGTATTATCCTATGGCGGCCTCTGCACCTGCAGTTATGCAACATAAAATACTTGTATTCTCGACTAAATTATGCTGGATGAGTTGTAGAAGGATTATGTGCCTCCTTTCATGTCTTGCCCTCCTTGCGTTACCAGTACTTCTTGATTGCGTGGTATCATTTTAAATATTTTCTTGTAGTAACAAATTTTAGTTTTAGTCATCTCTGTATGGTTAATGATGACTGATTTGGGAAATATCATTTGAATGTAGCTCTAGTACCAGTTTTTGGTTTCTTAGAATGTAGAATTGCTTACCTCTCAAACCTGAACCTTTGCTCTTCTCTCGTCTATCATTTATCTTTTTGGGTCCATTATTTTCCTTTTTACTGTTGGATCTAACCTAAGGGAATTATGCAACCTATTATTTAAAACCATTATCATGCCTTCATTCCTCGTCTGGTCTTTCAGCTGATTAAAGCTAGTGAAATTAAAAACCTGATCTCTTTTCTTGGATAATTCTCTTTGCACAGGGTCATCTGCATACCTACAGGTTTTGTGACCATGTCTGGACTTTCAACTTGCAAGATGCAGTTTTCAAAATTGGCAAAACTGAGGAACAGATCAGAAGGGTGAAGATTGTAGCTTGTGACTCCAAATTGCTACCAGAGTGAGAGTTCATCTCCTTCTTTCTCCTGGGCACCATGAATATGGATGTAAAGTTTTCTTGTTTTCGGCCACTCTCCCAAGCTCATTCTCTCTGGTACACAGACCCCTATCAGTTGAATTCGGCTCGAATTATTAGTCACCTTCCGTTTGTAGATGATATTCTTTTAATCTTGAAAAAGCTAAAACCTAGACATGTAAAATTCTTGGTTCATGAATTTTGAAGTTCTTTTATGTTGAGTGATCAGAGACTCGGTTCTTTTTTGGACGCACATACCTTCCTTCTCTAAGCAGGATCCTCCTGACTTTACCAAAGCTAAGAGCATGACTGCTTGGGACTTTAGCACAATGGCCTGCCTCCGTCGGCCAAGCACACCGACGGGCCCATTGATGGGCCAGCCAATACAGGTTAGTTGATAAGAAATACCTAAGCTCAAGTTAACAGTAGATATAGATAGACTCATTTGCTTTTAAATGATTCAATTCTTATCCCATATCCTCTGTTTTTCATTTCTTTTCTTATGCAAAGATAAATAGTGAGAGAAGAATTCTTATTTATTGTTAATAATTAAGATATTTATCAACTAAGCTATTTGATATTTACAAAATTTTGTCCTCCACAGAGGCCATCATCTTCTCCGGTCTGAGAATTAAGTCTGAAGCAAGTAAGCCATCTACTACTTTAAAGGACTTGCAGATGGCACATGTCCAGTTTCTGCATACTGCTTGTAGCTGAAAGGCATCCTGAGATCAAAGTGGAACCACAGGTATGCTCTCACGAAAAATGACTTTGAATCCATATCCAATATGTCAATTTCATGCAGTCCAATCTCCGCCAACTCACCAAGTATGGTGGTGGATTGATATGAATCTGGCATCAAGTGACTAAATACTATGTGTACTCTCAAGAACAACTAAAGCGACCTATCAATCCTTTTTATTTCCTTGCACTGCATACGTAACCTTTTCCTAACAATGAGTTATAAGCATCAGACTCTGACAGCACTGCATACGTAACCTTTTGCCTTGTTTGCCGTCTGAACTGAAGCTCTTCAACCAAAGCAACAAATGCTACATGCTTGCAGCAGTCCTTGATGATCACTGTAGTCAATTGAAAGTGCCATTTACCTGCAACGACTTATTTGGTTCTGCTTCTGACTCAAAGAGATGGAACTCCGCGGTATGAATCATAAAGTTGGCATCCAGCTTTCTTGCTTTTTTCTCCACACAGAAATCATTTGTTCCCGGGAGGTACGTGGAGAATCCATGGATGTCCCTGTCACTACCCCAACTGTGTACTGTGGTTGGTCTTTCACGGCATCCAAGCAGCCAAAGGAGCTTGAAAGCTTCATCCGGTGAAGTAATGGATTTGGACACTGGTGGATGATGGTGTGCTTGATTGATGGGCTCAGTTAACTCCCGTGATAGAGAGGTAAGAAGGTGTGCAAAATGTGCACAAAATCTGAGTGGGGTATTCAGTCAAGTGACAGGTTCCATCTTTGCGAGAGAAAGCTTGATGAGGCTTTCCTTAAGATGGATCTACATGCTTTTCTGCTGTGAAGTTGATGAGGATGCTTTTCTTATCCGCTGAGAACACTCGATGTCCGATCTTCTTCTGTTCCCCACCTTAAGAATCTGAGGAAGTCTTCCTTCTTAAATGGCCCTCATGAAGCTTCAATTTTGAGCCATAGCAAGGTAGGGTGGTGTGGTAGGTTTGCAGCTAACCATCCCAATCATCGTGATGTTTGGAAGCTGCAACTCTTACTACACTTTAACTATGAAATCAATACCTTTAACTATAATTCATTAGATCAATATTAACAGAAGTGACATATATATATATATATATATATATCAGATAGATATAAAAGGTTCTTGAATTTGTTTAATATGAACTGGGCTTTGATTCTAATAGGCCTGATTTGGACCATAATCTACTGCATTTACATTGGCCCATTTATGTGGTTTAATCAAACCAGTGGACTTGGAGCTTAGGGAATCTGCTCCTGTTCTTGTGATGCACAGAGAAGATTGTTTTAATGACTGCATTGGAATTCTATAACATAATCTACTGAGTTCCTCATGATGGATCTGCAATGATCTTAGTAAAATCTTAATCTAATATAAAGCTAGCCTTATTAATATGATAAGCTTGTGGGTTATTTCATCCCCTTAAATAGTTAGGTTCAAAGAGAAAATTAATACCCTACTCAAGGAAGATTAAATAACAGAACCATGCATATATATATATATATTTTTTTTTTTCTCTTCTTAGGTCTTGTATAATAGATTTATTTGCCTTCTTATTTGTTAACTTATACGGGACAGAAGCTGGTAGCCACTGCACAAGAGTGAACGATTTATGACCCTTGGCCACTTACTTACCTGTGGGGTCCCAAGGATTGCCATGGTTTGGCCATTGCACCAAGGAAGCAGGAGGATAGTCCATTAATTAGGGCCAGGACAAATGGTCCAAATTGCTCTCTCTCTCTCTCTCTCTCTCTCTCTCTCTCAGTCGGGTGTGGTTGTGACCTCACCTTTCCTTCCACTTTGGAGTTTGGGCTGTTGTCCGTCCCTTTTTAAGGAATGCGGCTTTTGAGGGTGTGGGTGGGTAGGGATATGATAATTGAATGGTGAAAGTAGAAGACAGTGGAAGGGGTGAAGAAAAGGTGCATGGTGAGGCCGACCTAACCCAATCAACATAAATCATCTGCCTCTATGTTATGCACGCGTTAAAACCTTAATTAAAAGCTTCTAAAGAGACCCTCATGTCATTAATTCTTAAATGAAAACCAGTAAAAAATCTATATATATATATATATATATATATATCAATAATTAATAGGGAACAGATAGTAGAAAAAAAATATATTAAATAATGTAAAACTAAAATTTGTTCACTATCCTCCTATTTAATATAAAACTATTAGAACATCTTATCGTACTCTAATAGCAGATCAAGTTGTGAGGGTAATTAATCACTCTAAATTAATCTGGATCGAATCCTACTTACCAACACACAAATACATCATCATCATCATCATCATCATCGAATGGATAGCACGCACATTAAAGCACAAGTTGCCATGTCCAAATCACGCATCCGGTCGTTAACTATTGCGGTGGCCACCAACTCGGACCGTCCGATCTCCGGCCGAGCCTGTGATGGCAACCATGCACCAACCCCGGGGAGGATTATTAACCTTTAATTTTTTAGATCCTATTTCGATCCATCCTCTCTCTAACTTTGGAGCTTATCATCAAATTGATATTAAAAGAATTATAAAGGATTTCACAAAAAATTAGTATATAAAATGATAAGATTTTCCCCTCCGATATTTAAGTTATTTCGTGATTGCTTTGTGTTCTGCATTGACATTGTGAGACTCAACCTCTGTTTAATTGATGAATACTAGTTTTACTCAATACAAATCGCATATTAGGGTGAGAGCCCAAAGCTGTGATTAGTATCCCACAATGCAACCACAAACCCAAAGTTAAACAGTCCCATAAACAAGTAAAAGTAACTGTTAAAAGGGAACCATCTCATGGAATAAAGAAACGGTGGATTGGAATGTGCTCTGCTTTCCTTTTGCTTCCTTCTCAGCTCTATATAGTTCTGGGCGGTGGTTAATGACTCGACACGCTTCTTCTCTCTCTCTCATGTAGGTCTCTTTTCCATCGTGTTTGTGCCTTTGTGCCTTCATGTCTTCTCTCTCTATCCTCCTCTACCGGCAGGATATAAGCCTGCGAGAGTAACAAGGAGAGGTCACTGAGCAGAACAAGACAGGGAGAAGCGAAATCCAAATTGGAGAAAGCTCACGTTTGCAGCAAAGCTTCCAATGGCAAAAGGTCTGGCTTCGATGGAGGCAGAGTGATTAAAGGTGTAAGGAGTACCTTTCCATTTCCCACTTCGACACCGTGGGATAGGGTTTGTTGGGTTTTTGTGCGCTCTGGTGCTTTGAGCAAGGGAAAGGTGCGATCTTTGATGGGATGGCTTGAGCTCCGCTCTTCTGCCTGCAACTCGTGCTGCTTCTGTCCTTGTTCCTCTCAGGGTTTCTGATAGGTGGGGATTCTCTGCCTGCCTTGTCTTTTCACTCCTTGCGACTGTGTTTCTTGTACTCCGAGCTCTGATGTCGTCTCTGTCCATTTCCTGAGCTTTTCTTCTGCGAGTAGGAGATCCTTGGCAGACGATACATGCACTCCCATCCGCATCTTTGATTTAGCATTGTTGGCAACAGTCCTAAAAGGTTCTTTTTCTGAAGTTTCTGATATTGCCGACATCCGAATCGATGGCTTCTTAAATGTCATGGGTTTTCGTGCCTCTTGAGGGTTTCCTTCTCCTATCTCCCATCTCTGGGTCTGCACATGCTTTCTGGCTTCTGATTGTTCATCATAGCATGCAAGGATCACCGATTTGGGTGCTCGTTTTGAAGCTGACAGCCTGAAATCCAATCGTGTCAGATCCGAAGAAGAAGAAGAAGAAGAAGAAGAGGAAGAAGCGCAAGTTTGAATCTTTTTTGCTTCTATATCAGAGAAAGGCTAAGTCATTCTCCCAGCTGCCTGAAGACTCACCGTCGAGGTTTGGGAGGCGGAGATGGAGGCGAAAGAGAATAACCAGTTCGGGTTGGAGGAGAGCCATGGAGATCACATCAGCAGCCATAGTCCTGGCGCGGTCGGCTTCGTGACTCCATTGACTTCATCCCCAATTCTTTCAGCTTCAATGGTGGAGGCCTTCTTCACTCCCGGTCTCTGGAACCACCACACAAGTTCATGTACCATGAGCTTTGGAGAAAGCATCAACTGTGTACCGATTGGAAAACCGGTAGCCATGTCCAACAGAGGCATGCTTCCATCGCCTCCTCCCGGAGAATTCCCCCACAGCCTACCTCATTTCCCCGTCGATTCGGGTTTAATCGAGCGGGCGGCAAGGCTTTCATGTTTCGGCGGCGGTAGTTTCCGTGGCATCAGCCTCCTCGGCCCATCTCAGTCAATGACTCCGCCCTCTGGTGCTTCAAAGGATGCCATCGGGGCTCGGGTTCAGAAGGCCGAGCTAAATGTAGTCTCACTGCCTGTCGAACATGGAACCATCAAAGGCATTACGATGAATAACAAAAGAGATCGAAGTATATCTCACGTTGGCACCTCAAACAATAAATCCCGTGAAGGCAATTTCTGTGAAGAAGGCCAAGAAAGGCATACCGGTTCAGCAGACGCAGCTGGGAATTCATCCTCCAGTGATCTTGGCGCAAATAAAAGGAGAAAAGCCACTGAGGTACTCGCATTTCTGTGCTGATCCTTTGCTCTGTCCTCTTCTGCAGTAAGTGATAACTCTAAAAGCTTCTGTTTTGCTAGGAGATGGAGAAGGAGAAGGACCAGGTGCTAAGAGGCCTACAATCATCAACAGAAACCACAAAGGATAACACTGAAACCAAATGCAAAAGTTACAAACACAGTGGAAAAAATGCAAAAGATAATTCAGAAGCTGCAAAGGAGGGTTATGTTCATGTCAGAGCACAGCGTGGACAAGCCACCAATAGTCACAGTCTTGCAGAAAGAGTAAGGTTCTAATGATACCAATGATGCAGTGTAGTAGGAAGCTTTGCCATCACGCACCTTTCCTTCACCAGTGAAAAAAAAACACTTAAATAGTTTAGATGGATGGATGGATGCAGGTAAGAAGGGAGAAAATCAGTGAAAGGATGAAATATCTTCAAGAACTTGTGCCTGGTTGCAGCAAAGTATGCTCTAGTGATACTTGTGTTGTAAATCATGAAGATTTGACTTCTACAGTTTTGAAGTATGACAAAAAAAAGCTGTAATCTGCAGGTAATAGGAAAAGCAGTGATGCTGGATGAAATCATAAATTATGTTCAATCACTCCAAAGACAGGTTGAGGTAAGCTTCAATGGGAAATGTAATTGCAAGTTATACTAATCAGAGTGAAAAAGCAGTAGAGTCAAGAGTACAGAATGCTCTTCATCCATACTTTCCTATTGTGAGATATACTGAACTATTTTATCTGGTTTTTCTTGTTAAGTTTCTCTCCATGAAGCTTGCAGCTGTCAATCCACAACTTGATTTCAGCATAGAAGGGCTTCTGGCTAAAAATGTGCGACACTTCTCTTCTTCATTATTGAATAGCTTGTTGTCATCGGTAGAAGGGATTTTACGATAGCATACTTGATGCCTAACGGGACTTGGTTTGCATTTGTTTCTCTCCATCTACAAACAGCTTCTGCATTCCCATGGTGGCTCATCATCTGCAGCTGGATTCTCACAGGAGATGATTTATCCTCAGGTATATTCATCTCAACAGGGCTTGGCGCATGCTGGAATCTCTTCCATGCTTAACCCTTCAGATGCATTTAGAAGAACACTGATTACTGAAATACCGATGGCGAGTGGTTATAAAGAGACTTCTCTGCAGGTAAACCTACCAATCATGCCAATACTTCTAACTAGTTGGAGATGATAAATCAAATTTTATTGATTCTTAGATAAAAAGCTAATGAGTAGTTTTTGGATCACAATTTAAAATAGAGAAAAAAGGTTCAGAGATCTTAAAGTGAATAAATAATAAAAATGACTAGTGGGGGAAATTTGTTGTACAACACCATTTATCAAGTTCTACAATGAAAAAAATTTAGAACGCATGTTGTTTTTCTTGTTTTCTTAGTGTACTATACCAAGGAAAGGACCATGTTGAGCTTGGAACTTTATTAGCCTGAACCGCTTAAAACATGTCGGTTGTCTTCTTACCTTAACGGAAGATTGCAGATCTCCCCTGAACTAGATCTTCTATTTGGTTGATTCTCTTCACCTAATCTTCCATGCTTAATTAAATTTTCTTGTCAGCCCTCTTCAAGTTCTCAAGCCTAAGTCATTGCAACATTACGTTTAGTAATTGTCCTTGTTCTAACACCAAATTTTCAGGATCCTTATGCACTAGATCACCCTTTTCATTTGTTCTACATTTTTCTGTAATCTATAATGTATTCTTGCTAAAGAATTCAAAGATAGTTTACCCCTTCTCTCAAAGATATGCTTTCTTGATATAATTATATTATATAGTTCAAGTTTGATCATGTTCCAGGCTGCATATTCTCCCAACTTAAAGGTTCATTGGCCTATTTGATTCCATGTTTAAATCATGCTTCGAAATTTATCCAATCCCTTGTCTTTTGAAATTTTCTTTTCTAAGACCATTTTGCTGGTTCCAAATAATTCTTCCATAAACCCTTTTGTTTTCAATTCAAGGATTGAGAATTCAGTTCTTAAGCTCAATTGTGGGAGCTTATTATTCATAACAATAAGTAGCTTACAGGTAGTAAGCTTTCTCATCATCCAGGAAGAGCACTTGAATTGAATATACTAAGTTCCAATAAAATGATGCTTAGCAGTGAGATCAGATCAGTATAATGTAGGAGCCAAGACATAGTGGCACCCGGATACTGCTCTGTCAGTGTAAATTACATGTTTTTAATGGGGAATAACTATATCCACATCTATGAGATCTAACTCTGTCTTCTATTTTCCCTTCTAACAGATGCACAATTCTTGGAATGAACAGCTTGTCATGCAAATGGCATATGGTGCTAATCCTCCTCTGAATTCACAAGTGATAAATAGAAAACCTGATGGCTTCACCATATAAAAAGAACGGTCCAACCGAATTCGGATGCTAATAATGTCCAAAGATCTCAATGGCCCTCCTAGGTTCACTGCCATGAGGCACACAGCTGTGGAGGCTTATTGATTCAGAGTTCTGGTGAAGAGGTACAGGAGGTGTACAAGCTCATCTCTCAGATGGTTGTCACAAAAGATTCAGTGTTCCTCTCTATACATCCAAAGAGCATTCTTAGAGGTTTTCTCCCTCTATAGCAAATGGAGGGCAGCTTGCCTCCTGCTTGGTGTATGCTTTTGAAAGTATATTTAGTAGGGAAAATCCATTGCCAACATTAAGTTTGGCTACTCATGTATCCCTTAGCACTAGGAGCAGAAGTTTTGCATAGAACAAGAAAAATCTCAGATGTAACCCTTGGCTCTCCTGTAAACTGGGTTAATTTTCTGGTCGAATCAGATCAAGAAGGGAATCATGTGGCACTCTTTGTTCAAGTGGAACCCATGGTTTTATAACAATTCATCAGGTTTGAAAGTTCCTTTTACACTACCCTTTGCAATAGAACAGTGCAACTTTCTGCTTGTTTAGATCTGATAACCCAGGCCTTATCATCAATGCTATATGTAAAAGGTGTTTATGTAACATCCATAATGCTCAAGAATTATAATTGGTGTGATATGATAGTGTGCAGATTTTCTTAATCAAATATTCCACACCAATTAGTTGACTCCACTGCTTGTACAGAGAAGCAATCTATAGCAACTTCAACAGCAAAGAAGAAAACTTATCTTTGTTCTGCACAGATTCTTGACCTTCTGCATCATTTGTCCCAAGGCTTGAGAAGCTCTTATCCCATTGTTTAGTATAAACATAAATGACTCTGTGCTCCTGAGATTATTAATAACTTTGTCAGATGGAATGAAGCATGCATGAGACTGCTTTCTTGACTTGAAATCATGGCAGACTCTGGTGGACAAGTGTGATCCGACAAAGATCTGCTGGTAGTTGGCTCAGGTTCAAAAGACTCATTTAAGCTCTGCAAAAAAAAATTTACTTTGTCCACCAATTGTAGGTAAGCTTACAGCATGCAATTATTTCTGTTCTTACAACTGGAGTTGCCCGACAGTTGGAAACTAATCTAATCGAGGCTGGAGTCTTACCTGTCAGCTACATGGAGACTGATTTCCTGCACTTGTAAGTTGATATTATGCAGTATTCCATTGTTATAAAGAATAAAATTTTCAATTTCATAAGAAGGATACTTTATGAACTCTGGGTGATCAGAATTCGAGTCTTTTTCTGCTTGTGTCCAACTTGGATCTTTGTTTCTGCTAATGGTTCCCAGCAAATACCAGACTGGTTTCACTTCTGAAACTACTACCATGGTGGTTGGAATGAACATAATGAGGTGCTGGAAGAGCACCCTCAAATAATTATAGGGTGATGGTTGGACCATCCAACCACTCTGTTTGGTGACATAGGTTTTCTGACAGCTGAGCATAAACTGGAATTTCTAGGAATTGCTCCATGGGTTCCACAAAAAGGACATGTAATGATCATTTTGTCCAATGCCAAGAATATATCATTCCCAAACTAATAATTGCCTCTTGCATGGTTATAGCTACAAATAACTGATATTACTGGTGCAGTGATGCACTCACTCTAAACAAGAAAAGCCAGTCATCCTAAACTCGTAGAATTAATCTTTTCTAATGAAATCTCAGATAAACTTATACTATGAGGCTTATGTTGCAAAGAAACAGCCTGGAGTTATAAAGATGGAAACTTACTCACCACCAGCAGTCAAAAGTGACTCCCATCAGATCAACATACTATCTACAAAGCCATTATAGATCCTTCGAAGTCCAAAAACTTATTGACTACCAGCAGTCAAAAAAAGTGACTCCCATCAGATCAACATACTGTCCAAACCCTTCGTTTCACCTAAATAGTCTCTTCCACCCATCCCTCGGTTCCTGCCATGCCCGAATCTCTTCTAAACCACTACACCCAAAGCCAACATCTTCTAAGTTTATTCAAGACTCGCATAGACTGGTTAAAGAGATGCAGATGGTTTGGAAAAACCAAAGAAACAATCGACTCATTTGAGAACATGTGGAATGGCAATGTGAAGCCTGATCAGTTGACATTTATTAGTTATCGAATACAAAGAGTCAAGTCCATCGATTCAGACCCTACCATGCTCCTAAAAGCCCAGTGTTTGCATAAAAGGAAGTGTGTCTCAAGGGATCCAGAGACGTACCAAGAACATGCAGCCCGAAGACCTCTTAGCTGCATCATCAAATTCCATCTTCCCTGTTCAAGTTACACTCGAAAAGTTCTTCCTGTAGTCAAAACTGATACCAAGGATGTCAGTTCAAACAACCTAGCAGAAGATACAAATTAATCACAAAATCCCAGCTAGGAACACCCTGTTTAATATGTCCACTAAGCTACTGCAAAAATAAAACAAAAGTATGTTTTGAAGATTGTCCGACATACTGCACATCCAAAATGGCAATTGCTAAAGGCCTTTAAAAGCTGTCATTCCGGAATGCATCAAGAACAGCTATCACTGAGTATGCAATCAGTACTAGAAGACATAGATGTGTTTTGAAAAAGAATTCAGCATTCCACTGGAATGGCATGCCGAAAAACAACAACCATATCTATGCAATGACCTGAGGATAACATGATCAATTGACCAGTTACATCAAACAAAGAAAAATAAATTATTATCTAAGCTATGACTTGAGAATCACCTTATCTACCAACCAATTACAACAAGGAAAAATTAAATAAACAGAATTTCAGAACATTAAAACTCGACATTACATTTCCATGGTGTCACGACGAGCTACAATCCAACAACCTTTGGAAGGACCACTGCCATTGATGTGTGGCCCATGTATCAGTTTCAGGAACCCTGCATTATCGCATGCAGCTTTGACATCGTGTTAAATCTTACAAAGAACCATGTAAAAACATGAGAACATTCCATGTCTGATTGCATAGGATACTTGATGGAATGTCTTAGCTAAAACTTCTCAGCAGAATAATCACACTATTGAAGTGTCAGGTATCATTTCAAAGCTTACCACCAAGAAGTTATTCTTAATTGAAACATCAACCACCAAGGATGCAAGTCACTAGCTCGATGCTCGGCAGATCAGTAACATCACAAGAAAGAGTCACCCGAAACTGTAGCTCAAATGATAAAAGAGTGCCTTCTGACTGCAGAAATTAACAACAACGTTTAGTCAATTACAAATTTGAACGTAAGAGAGCCATCAATAAAGAAACAAAAAACAAATATTTTGAATGAAATTCTTGCCTAGGATGCACTACATATTTGAAAAATCCAAATTGATGGTTTAGGTTTAAATGCTCTTAACAGTGATGATTAGGTGTTGCATCCAAATTAGGCTATTGAGAATGAGATTAAATTATAGATTCAGAAACAAGAGATGACTGATGGTTCAGGAAATTAAACCAACATATTACATAACTAAGTAATTTGCAATTTCATACACCCATTTTACTATTAACATTTCCTTTAAGTGATTATCTTCCACTTCAGCAACCTTCTCATGGAACTCTTTAGAACTGACTTGTTGCAACCATGCTTAGCAATTAAATAAAATTGATTCATAAAACAGGAATCAGGCATAGCTTATTCAATTACTATTGGGTTGGCTCAAGTAGGCAAGTGCTGCCATGGATAGTGCATGAGGCAAGTCACAATATAGAGCAACAGCTAGACCATGTAACTCACATGTCAGAAACCAGGAGACAATTTTGTGCTATGTGTTAGGTCTTGGTGAGGATGACAAGCTTTTGTGCGGAAGAGATTGTAATCCCCCAATTCGTCCCACATTAGAACTAAAAGATGGGCTACGCTGGTATTCAATGATTGATGGATTTCCAACTTGTAACATGGGCTTAAGCATTTGAAGCGACCACGTTGCTAAAGGCTTGTTCATATAGCGATAGCATTAATAACAAAATATGGATCACCCTAGTCATCCACATATCCTAGTCAATCGTAAAGCTGCAAAGAGAAAATCTAAAGTGAAGTTTCCTTGATAAGTTTCTTGAGTTAATCTAATTAGAGTGGTCTAAACTATTCTTGAGAAGCCCGACCTTCTCCACAATCGTAAGTATTTGCATACAAAGAGAAGCATAAATTCTTGTAGAAACAAAATAAATATGCATTTCCATGCCCTAGACACAATTAATATGTTGCTAGCCAAATTACAATTACCTGTAGATGAGTTAAACTAAGAATAACTTCCCAGAGTTTCTGAATCTTCATTGTTCCTCTTATGAGAACCAAGTAGTTGAAAAGAATACTCTCCCTAAAAAAGTACAAAACCATGATGACACATATATTGACTAACTTGGAAGAGAATTAAATTACTTTGCTTGAAGTTTGTGGCATGGACTATTGCTTAAAAATCCAGGACATATGAATTAACAAACTCAATAATTTATGACTTTGAATGAAGCTTGTGGCTCAGAGAATCGCTTAGAGGTATAGGCTACTATCTAATTATAGGTCAAATCAGCTGCCTGGAATCACAGGCTATTTGACAACTATGTTTCAGATGCTGCGAGACAAAGGTTCTATGTAATGGAGAAACAAACTAACATTTCTAAAGAAATATGAATATAATCTCTAATCCTTGAGCAGGGTGATGAGATTATGGAATAGATGTGCCTTGATTGTTAAAATCACAAAAAAATACACTGCAGAACGAGAAACTCAAACTACTTGTAATTTCTTCGTATGATCAGGAATTAGTATAAAATTATACCCAAATTGAAGTCTTGATCGGTAAGTGTATTGGCTACCAAAGGATCACATGAGTAACATAGACAATTATCCATAGATAGAGGGGGCAAAATTGCTTACTTCAGTCCCATGAATCCTCAGCAAGAAGTATCTTGGACTTGGAGTAGCAGCAGCAACTAAAACACATGCTTGACAGCCCAAGAGAGATGGTGCCGAAAAAGTTGCACAAGACACCTAACTCATTCGTGAGATCGCCGGTGCCTCTTTGAATGTTCGACCTCCTGCAGCTTGCTGTGAGCCATAGATGATCTTCCTCTGTCCCTGCCATCATCGCGCTCTGGCTTGCGATCTCTACGCCTATAGTGATCACCATGTCTGTCTCTGTCATCTCGATGCTTATCACCTTCCCAATTAAGTTCCCGCACTCTTTCCCTATCTCTCTCCCTCCCCCCTTTCCCTTTTCCGCTCTCGGTCCCTCGTTATCTCTCATGGTATCTCTTTCCCTCTCATCACGATGTCTTCTCTCTGACCAGACCTGTCCAGGACCCGCATCTTTCTCCTTTTCACGCCTTCTCTTTGGAGAACCATGATGAGCCCTTTCAGCCATCCTCTTATTCCCATGGCTCCCTTCTCATGCTGCCGATCGGAGGTCGCATCCTCCCCATTGCTCGACTGCTCTTCACCTCCCCATCCAGCCATGTTGGGATCAGACCACATCCCATTGCCACCAGGTGCCAATCCCCGCCAAAAGAAAGTTGGGTTGATATGAGGAGCCACAATAGGAGGGAACGAAGGCACCTGCAGGGAAACCTTCAAAACCAGGACCCATCCTCCCCATTGCTGCCCCAAAGCCCATCGAGTCGCAAACCCTTGACCAAACATAACTCCAGGATGCAACACAGGTGGTGGTGGGGCAACAATCCCACCATTGCCCATGATACCGGTTCCATTGACAGTACCCATCCTGTTTCTCATATTACCCATCGACCCTCGGTTCCATGTCCCGTCGCCTCTTTCCCAATTTCCACCACCACCACCTCCACCGCCTCCACGTCCGAAATTGCTGCTTCCTCTATTCTTCTGGGTGAGTGCCGGCTGCTGGGACTGAGCCATCACCTGCTGGTTCTTGTTCATTTGGTTCTCACCCATTCGCTGAATCGTGTCTGGTGAAGCTAAAGCCACCAAGCAAGGCCTTCCATCAAACAGGTGCCCATTCATAGCCTCCTTGCAGGCTGCTGCAGCCATTGGATCGTAGAAGTCAACCTGACAGTGTCCCTTTGATTTCCCACTGACCGAAAAACTTCACTTCTTTAACCTGTCCATACTTGCATAGCTCCGCCTCAAGCTCTGCATCAGTTGTCCATCATTGATGTTCGCCGACGAATAGAGTAGTCCCACCAACTACTCATCCGGCTTCACCATTCCAACCCGTGTCCGGTCCGCCATTAGCGTTACCTGCAGCCGCAACTTTGCCACCACCACCTCCCTGCTTCTGGAAGCCCTCGTTCCCAATTCCACCTCCTTGCCTCTGCAAACACTAGTTTGAGAAGCCATTGTTCCCATTATGGCTCTGGATCTGACCAATGCTACCAGGAGCCTGACCCAGGCCAGTCCTAGCTGCACCCTCCGCCACCGGAATCGGCAGCGAAGGTGGCGACTCGACGCCTTCTCTGAATCGCGGATCCTGCGTGATCCCCGGGATCTGGACCATCTCCGTCTCTGCCACCGCCAGGGCAGGCACCCACTGGCACGGCTGCGGTGGTTGGTTTTCTCCCCTCCGTTCGTCCCCGGCCTGAATACCCCTCACCTGGTCGCGATCGTGGAAGGCCTGGTGGAACCCGTAGTCGTCGTCCTCCCTATAGAACTGGCCGAGATCGCTTCGTTCCGGTGGAACCCTCCACGTGCTCGGCCGCCGTCGAGGCCATCGCCACCGTCAATCATTCGGTAGGAGGAGGAACTCGAAAGAACGAACGAAGAAGCCGGTATGGTTAAATAGATAGGGTTGCATTAAGAGTTCGGATTAGTTTAACTAGACTGCTCCGATATTTTCATCGTCTCTTCAAACCGTCCATATTTGGATGATGTAGTCCAGATTTGGGATTTGCCCATCAGAGTTGGATAGTTAAAAGGTGTCGCAGATCATTCATGGACGTTGCACTTCCGGGGACCGAATCGCGACTAAAGCGGACGATTAGCCGTCAGGGTAGCCGTTGATTGATTTGTCGCACGTGCTGAATTTAACAAATATATTTATATCAATAAAAATTGGAGTACAAAAAAAAAAAAAAAATATATATATATATATATATATATATGTATATGAATATATATTTGTACATATATATATATGTATTTATATATGTATATATATTCATGTATGTATATATATGTATATATACATATACATATGTATATACATGTATATATAGATATCTATATATACATATATATATATATATATACATATATATGTATAGTAGAATGGTGCTGGCGCTGGGAGAGCTGGAAGCAACGCTATGGCTCTTGCTCTGTCCTTGCCCATCACCACGCGCGACTCCTTTCTGCACCTCCAACCCTCGCGCACTAGTAAACAGTCCAACACCCACCGTCCTTCCCTCGCCACCTCCCCCTGCTCTCCTCTTCTCCTCTCCGCCAACACCCCAGCTTCCGGTCGTAGCAGAAGAAGGAAAGTGACGCGAAGCAAACGCTGCCTTCATCTATCGAGTAACCAACGACCTATTCTCTTTCTTCCCCTCTCTATATCTGTAGCTTTCGACTGCGGGTGTTCTGCTGGTTGGTCTCATCTTGCACATCACATGTTTGTCAAAATGCCTAAGCGTTTAGCGATAGCCTCGTTGGGTTATCATTCATGTTTTCTACTTTGGTCATCGATAACATGTTGTTCCGATGAAAAATGTATGACAATCCTTATGCGAAGCTTACATGGAAGATCTGCTGCATGTTGAGCTCTCTTATCGTGTGTAATTGTTATTTTCCTTTTGGATCAAGCTTATGGCTTTGGGGACAATGGGGGTTGGGTTTTATCCATTCATTGGCATGGTATACCACCTTTCACTATGTTTGTTTTTGCTGTTGGATTGATTATTTCGTATGGTACATATGACTGAAAGTTCAAAACTTCAGACTGCGTGGCAAGTAATGTTGGTGTTGCTAATCTGGAGGAGCAAGCTGAAGTTGAAGTTGCAGAAGGGTATACGATGACACAGTTCTGTGACAAAATGATTGAGTTCTTCATGCATGAGAAACCACAAACAAAGGATTGGAGGAAGTTCTTGGTGTTCAGGGATGATTGGAAGAAGTATAAGGAGAACTTCTTCAATAGATGTCAGGTGCGTGCGGACACCGAGGATGATCCAGTTATGAAGCAGAAGTTGGTCGGACTTGCAAGGAAAATGAAGAAAGTACACCACTCTTCTCCTCTCTTATGTATGTTTCATATTTGATTACCTTGAAGCTTGAAGCTAGCAATTCCATCCCCAATACAATAAGCAAAATCCACCTTAACTGCAAATGTTGGTAACTAAGAAATCACCATATGTTTGCTAATATGGAGTGTTCTTTCAATTGCAGATAGATGATGAAATAGAGAAGCACATGGAACTTCTGATGGAGATCCAGGAAAATCCCCTGGACATTGATGCAGTTGTTGCAAGAAGGCGGAAGGAATTCACCAGCGACTTTTTCCGTCACCTCAATATATTACAAGATGCACTTGATAGCCTAAATGACCGGGATGGTAGATAAATCTGCATCATCAGTTATCTGTTCATGCTCTGAACGTTATTTACTTGCATTCCATCTTTTATTACAATTAGTGATTTCTTTTCCCTTTTGTCTCTATTGGACTAGTGTATATTTGCAAAACTGACTTGCACGTGCTTTTTTCAACATATGTGTGTATATATATATGTGTATATATATATGTGTATATATATATGTATATATATGTATATATATATATAAATATATACATGTATATATATATATATATATATATATATATATATATATATATATATATATATATATATATATAAGTACGTATACATATATATACATATATGTATATAGATACACATACACACACACACACACACACACACACACACATATATATATATATATATATATATATATATATATATATATATATATATATATATATCATTGTCTAGATTGTTGTTTCTCATGGTCATAGAATCTTCTCTGTCTTTCTTTTTTTTGTGACAATTGCATCTGTTTTGTTTCAAATTCTACTGCTTGCCTGAAGGAGAAACTTTGTGCATGCTGGTTTCAGGCAAGCTGGTTGCATCTATTTCTTTATAAATAAATGCATGGTTGACATACCATTTGTCTGGTTGATATGCAACTGAGTTTGTTTTGACTGATCTTTCTTTCCATACACTGTTTTGTTAATAGTTTCTTCTTATGTGATGTGCTCCCTATGAACTTGAACTTCCACATTTAATGTCTCTTAAGATGTGCTTCTTGAGCAGGAATAGCAAGGCTTGGAGCTAGATGCTTGTCTGCAGTACGTGCATATGACAATGCAATTGAACAATTGGAGACACTAGATGTGGCTCAGTCAAAGTTTGATGATATTCTAAATTCCCCTTCCTTGGATGAAGCATGTGAAAAGATTAAGAGGCTTGCCAAGTCAAAGGAACTTGACTCATCCTTGATTCTTCTGATATATAGATCTTGGGCAGCAGCAAAAGAATCTACAAGTATGAGGAGTGAGGTGACACTTTGACATTTTAATTGGCTTAGATGTTATTTGGTTTTAACCTTTTGAAATAAAGTGATATTGTGTCTTAGAATATCACTGAAGTTGTATCTTCTGCTCACCAAAGAAGGGCAGAAAATATGCATGCCAGTCTTTTGTAACTTTCTGTTATTAGCATCATATGTCTTGAGTATGAATATTTGGGTCATAGAAATTGTTGAACCCTGCAGGTTAAAGACATAATGTATCACATATATATGACAACAAAGAGAAGCCTCAGAAGCATTGCACCACCTGAGATAAAGCTACTGAAGTATTTGTTGAACATAACAGATCCTGAAGAACGGTTTTCAGCACTTGCTACTGCTTTCTCTCCAGGGGACAACCATGATAACAAGGATTCTAATGCTCTGTACACGTAAGCCATTGTTCTCTTTTTAACGTCCTCATGATTATTTGATCTCCCACATTATTTGTTTTCGAAGTCAAATGGAAAATTGCTTCCCAAATAACATAAGAACTCCGGGTGTAGAACACCATCTGATTGCTCAGATTGGGTGAACCAATTTAATATTTGACTGATTGACAGCCAATTGATGCAAAAGTTAACTAAAAAATTTGCCATGCTCACATATGTTATCCTACCTAAATTTAGTAGATTGTTAATTCTTCAAACATGTTCCAGATAAATGTTAATGATGCACCATTATCTTAGTATTTTCTGTGGCACCTGTCATGCTTTTAGTTCTAGGTACAATGTTCTGAAAAATGCTTATGTCAGTAAACTGAATCATAACTTTAAAATGCTCCCTCCCTCCCTCCTCTCGCTCCTTTGTCCTTGATCTAAGCATGAAGCCAAGCTTTCCTTATTGCCTGAACTACTTTTCCTGTTTTTCTTCTCAGAACTCCTAAGGAGCTGCATAAGTGGATTAAGATAATGCTTGATGCTTACCATCTGAACAAAGAGGAGACTGACCTGATGGAAGCAAGACGAATGGGTGATCCAGTGGTAATCCAAAGACTTTTCATTTTAAAGGAAACAATTGAGGAAGAATACATGAAGCAACTTTCGGAGAAAGAAGACCAAGAAGCAAAAGAGTGAAACTTATGTATCTGTGTCTCCATATCATTTCCAAATCAACACAGGATCTCAACCAAGAAATAGCTCAATAGTTAGTTTTGGCTTTGGTTTGTTGCCAAGTTGGATATTCCAAATCCAGAATATGGCTCTAAATGTTGCACAGCTCTTTTCTACAATGAAAGAATGCAAGAGAAGTGATGATGGGGCGATTGGTCAGATGCTGTCACCCCGATGATAACTGTAGAGTTAAATCCGAGATGTTCGAGCAGAGAGCCTTATCAGTTGACCTTCAGTCAGAAATGAAATAATAGATAGCTCACATATTTTGATTTATATAATCAATCTTATGTTTTGTGTGGTACATTCAGTTTGTAGCATTGATGTGTAAGGTGATAGTACTTACGTTTTGATTTTGATATTAACAGTCGTACAGTTTATAGGACAATGATTGCAGGTGGTTCTTCTTGCGCAGAATTTGTTTTTGTTTTTAGTTTATATTTCATCGTCCAAAGTTCAAATTCCATAAAAATAAGGAAGATCCTCGTTCGGTCTTTCAGTAGGTATAGTCCGTCCCATTGAACATAGATAGACATATAATAGAGAGGTCCTCTTGGTTTTCGACGATTGTCATTTCTCTTAGGTTTTAATCTGATTGAGATTTAATCCCGTTCTGATACTAATTATTAAGATCAAGAACACTAAGAGAGGTGGGGGGTGAATTAGTACAGCAAAAAATATTCGATAATTAAAAGCACGATAAAAATAATTTCGATGCGAAAGTCAATTCGAAAAGTTCTTCAATTCAAGATATAGTGAAGTACAGTTGAAGTAAAACAACGGAGAAGTGTAGAATGTAAATGCAAACCGAAATTTAGAATGGTTCAATCAATCTTGACCTAAATCCACTCTAATTCGCCAATTGTTATATAGTAGTTTGCGATGTTCACGTAGAATGATCAATATGGTGCAAAGCTGATTCCTGCGCGTCAGATCTATCATTTGAGCCGTGCAAAGCTCAAAATGGATCAAACCTAAACCAAACCGGGTTGACCCAGATCGGAACTTAATGAACCGCTTTTACTGTGACGCCATCTAGTTAACGACGGGTACTGTTCCGTTCCGTTAGTCCGACCACGTCATCCCTAACGTCACGGCGCCAACCAAACAATTGGAATCCGCTCCGTTGCCGTCGGTCTTAACGGCGCCCTTAGCAGCTCACCAACACTAAGCTAATTAAAATAAGCAACTCTTTTGCATATTAGTCCTCGCATACTTTTTTATAACACAAAACCTCGCAATCCCGTTATTTTATATCATTTCTGCCGGCTCTCGTTCCTTCCGCCTCCCTTTGCTCCGTAGCGAGGGGAACAATGTCGGTAAGAATCGATATCCTCTCGTTTCTTTCTCGATTTGAAGTTGCTAATCTGGGTTCTTGGTTGCTACTTTGATCGATTGTGGTTCTGTTTGGCTGATCTTGTGGCGATTGATGTGGTCTGGTAGAGCGTGATCGATTGTGGTGTGTGATTGTCGCGATTTCTTGGCTTTCTTGATACCGTTTTGGACGCTTTTGTATCTCGTTCTCTCTTTCTCTCTCTTGTGATCGGTTCGATTGAGCGGAATAAATAATCTTTCCCGTTCGTGTCTACGGGATCAGATTGCTATGCTCTTTACGAAGATTTCCCGATACTTATCATGGATGCTGTTACGAACTCGAATATTATTATTGTTGACCCAAAATAACAGTAAATTTCATGGTCATGCTAATGTGTGCAATCGCTTTTTCTTTCAAATTTATGTATTTTTTTTAGAAATCTATGGGTTTTTCTCTGTTTTTTTGGGGGGATTTTATCTATTTGAGAAACTTCATTTAGACTACTTTTCCTGCTTTGTTCATGGCGAAATTCCACTTCCCGTGAGGTGAAAATTGTCGTGCTTTTTTCTTTCTGTACATGTAGTAGGCTTGTGGTAAAGAAACGTCTACGAGTTCAAACACAAAAGCATGACTTGGGTAGTAGTTTTATTCTGTTTGAGGCTAAAGGGGTTTGAAGATGGGTTTAATGACGATCTCAATATTTTCTGTAGATATTATCTTGCTATCGAGTTTCTATATATTCTTTCTTGGATACAAGGCCCAGCTACTTCTATAAACTTAGAGCTTCCACGATAAAGGGAGAGATGACTCTGAGTCTTCTCTTCTTTAACTTCAATTTTGAACCTTCAGTTTTGGTTTTGCAAAATTTAACAACATATTGGTGGTATTTATCGGTGGCAGACAATGATCGTGTTCCACCTTTCAGCATTTTATGCTGTCCATTACTGAGATACACCATTCACTAAGTCAAATGTTGATATGTTATGCTAACTTTTATTGTTGAAAAGAAAGATTGTGTGTTCATCTTTGGCTCTGGCTTCTGGTCATACAGAGTAGCAGGTTCTTGTATCATACATGCATGCTATATAAATGAAAGATTTTTAGGTACGAACCACGAAATTCTTATGATCTTAGCTCTAAACTAGTTTAGCTTGTTAAGAATAGCAAAGAAAAGCCAGCTCCATTAGAATTTTGTTACATACCAGTTCAGTTATGGAAGATGTGACGTGGTAGTTAGAGGCTTTGAGCCTTGATGTTATACTAGAGGAAGCATGGAGATTAGCTGAAATAAAAGATATAATAATTTTTTGGTCTCGTTTGTTTGGAGGAAGAATGGAAATCGACACAAGATGTAAGCATCAAGGATCAGAAAAATTACATGTATTAAGGATTTTTTCTGATATCCCAAGGCAAAATCCTGTTTTAAGGTGATCATTTGGGGTCCTCTAGTAATCATGATTGTGATCCTAAACAGATTTGTCCCTCTTTGCATTTTTCTCTTGAATCATATCTACTGAAATCAAAAAGTGTATTAAGATGGACAAAAGCCAATGAACTGAAGCTACATTACAGATGAAGCAGCAAACTTGCATCAGATGGCACACGCAGGGCACCCATAATCATCCGCATGGATTAAGCATTATAGGTATCAAGATGAGATGTTAGATGAGTTAATTCAAGTTTATATCAGGCTAGCGATTTATTATATGTTACCGATGATTGGAGAAAAAGACCTAATTGTGCATAATTATGGTCATATCAATTTCTCAATGGGCACCAATCAGGCCTTGTATACTAAGCCTATCGTTTGGTTCGGTGAACACTTGATGCTTGAGTAGATTTAATAACAACACGAGATTGAAAACTTTGCTATATAGTTATCTTTATTAAATATGAAACGAAGTCCTCTTTAGTTTTGGCATACACAGAATTATGTTTCTAGAGTTGTCGATTCCATTTGTTGTGTGTATTTTTTTATGAAAATCCATCCATGTACCGCAGAACCATGTGAGTCAAGTGGCTACCTGATGTAACATAATCATGGTTCATAACCAGATTCATATGCTGCATGTAATCTTCATCGTTACTGATGAATGTGCTTTGACATCTATACCATGTTAGTTAATCCGATGACCATGCTGCTACATCTTCATTCGTATTATGAAGTTGTATGTTTTTTAACTCCTTATCCATTAGGTTTTCTGTCATCATTACTACACATGAATATGTTTTGGATTCCAGCAGGACAAGGGTCGGCCCTTACCCAAGTTCGGTGAGTAGGATGTTAACGATCCTGCTTCCGCAGAGGGATTCACCGTGATCTTCAATAAGGCTAGAGATGAGAAGAAGACAGGTAGCAATGCGCGAGAAACAGATTCTCCCGGAAAGGAGGAGACAGCTTTTAGAAACGAACCTTATGCTACCAAGCCTAGTACGGTAAGCATAAATTTTATGCATATCTATCAAGAATTCTGCAATGAGTTTGGTTGGTTATTAGCTCCGTTCCTTGTGCCATAATAGCAGACAATATTAGGGCTGAAATATATAGAAAGTAAGTTTATCAACTCCGTGGCTGCAGAAGAAATGGTTTTGCTGCATGCAAGCATCAGCTGAAACTTGATGGCCGGGGATTATGATTTATATAAGGTACCAGACAGACTTGTAGCGTTTGGAGTTCCTTTGGATGTTTCTATCAGAATTAGCATCACAGGGAAGACGTTCCACGGGGACTGGGGAAGGTGGAAAACCATGGCTATCGTTTCACCACTCTGTATGAAATTGCCACCGGAGGATATATCAATCATAAACTAAGCTTGCAATTTTTTTTTTATTCTATCTATTGTCCCATAATTTTATCAGTGATGCTGCTGCTTTAGTCTGCCGTGGACGTTTCTGTGGTCTTCGATTCAAGAGAGTTCTTATATTGCTTGACTATAGAGTGCTGATTTGTAGATGCCTTCTTTTGTTCCCCTTATTCTTTAGAACAGTGGCTAACATGTTTAAAATAATATTTAAAAACATTTCTTAAAAATAAAAGTTTCAAAAAATAAATGATAATTATATGTTTTGATTAAGAATATCCCAAATGAAAAGATAAAAGAGAATTAATGGGGTGAGACAAATAAGGAGAACCACGTTATGAAGAAACAATATCATCGCTTTACGCACCATCGAGAGGAGACTTTATTGGGTGTTAAAAGAGTGACACAACCATAATCCAGCAGGTCCATACTCGAACCTTATCCCCATTTTTGGCACATAAAAAGGCTACAAGAAGAACGAACACTAGTCAAGAATTCTCAATTCCGAAGCTCTCTTTGGAGGCAAGAGAAAAGATTATTTCTGGATGATTGACTTTATTTTGATACATCTTTACCGAACAGCCCTGAGATCGCCTTCCCAGGGTCGATCTGCTTGATGAGAGACTCTCCAACCAACACCTACGATGAGAAGTTATGCAAGTCGTCATGCAATTGTACCGATGAGGAGGTAATAGAACATTCAGCAAATAGTTACACTTCCATTGTTCAGTTACGAAGTTCCCATTGTTCAAGTACAAAGTTCCTACTCTAAGTGAAACTGATCATGCAATTGTACTGATGCAGACTACAGTTCAAACTAGATTATAACATCATTTGACCCAAAACTAGTTTAGTTGCTGACTCAGTAAAAAGCAATCAGAACTCAAATGAATTCAACCGACTACAAACAAATGTCAACCTGTCCCAGCCTTCCCGTCCAACTGGTTCTATAGCTGGCTACGGCTTTCCGTCCAACTGGTTCGCCATACCGATGTGTACCGCCCGGTACGGGCGGTACGTACCGGTCCGAGAGGCGACCGGTACGCGGACTGCCCTCTACCGGGCGGTATACCAAAAAAAGCCTGTATCGGGCGGTAACGATCGAAATTTCGACTGTTACCGCTCGGTACCATTCGGTAACGGTCGATTTCGACCGTTACCGCCCGATACCACTCGGTAACGGTCGAAATCGACCGTTACCACACTGTAGCAGTGCTACAGTGCTCCAACGGTCAAATTGACCGTTGGAGCCATTTCTCCTCCTATTTAAACTAATCTTCTCTCCCCTATTTCATTATACTCTCTTAAACTCTCTCTCAAACATTTCTTTTCTCTCATAAACTCTATAAAACATTCTCTTTCTTGTTCGGTCCAGAGACATGACAGCAACACGGACAACAGTGCCTCAACAGATGATGGCGGTGATACCGGGCAGTCGTTGGTCTCGTCTGCACAACTTGAGGGTGGTGAATGGACTGAGGAGCAATATTTTACACATGCCACTCAAGATTCAGATCATGGAACTCGACTAGGTACTGGTCAAGTTTATGCACGGAAGGGAAAGGAGAAGGGGAAGAGGAAGGCAGTGGATGAATATGAACAAATGCGACAGAGCATACATGATATAGACACAGAAAGAGACTCATCGTATTCACAACCATCGTATTATGAAGAATCATATGGGCAACAACAGTATGGTGATAGTTGGTCATCCTTCTCTGAGCAACAGCATGATACAGAACAACACCAATATATACCTCAAGAGCTACCTCGGACAAATATGATTTATGACGATCAATCTACGATCAGTACCACATTGATGCATCAATGGCATATGGTGTATCAATACACTATGTCATGGGATCAATTTCATGATTGAGTCTAACAAACGTATCATATTGATATGTATCGGATCGAGGACCCCGATCCACCACCCGTGGAGGCCCGTCGTTCGTTTTGGTGGTAGAATTAACAATCAGGTATATCTAGATATATGATTATTTAATTCATTTGAATTTTAGAGTTTATATTGTAACAAAATAGTCTAACAATTCAATTGATTTTTCTATAGATATTTCAATCTATAACGAGCTGAAATACGAACCTCGAACAAGACTACCTCAAAGCCCGAAAAAGATATGTGATGCTATTTTTACCTAATTTACATTGATTTTGCTAAACTTATACTATTACTATATTTATTTGTAACTTGAAAACTCTATCCTAATTTTTTTTTTAATTTTCAGGTATTTTCGGAGGAATAAATCGGTGAAATCAGGTGTACCGCTCGGTACACCTCGGTATACCGCTCGGTATGCCGTACCGTACCGTACCGAGCCAATGTCGAAACGCCGGTACGGTACGGTACGGTTCGACGAACCTTGCTTCTACTATTATGGGATTGATCATAGCAAATCCAAAACATTTTCCTGTAAAATTTAGAAACCCCAGAATAAGAAAAACATTGAGCCCACTCAGCTGATCAGCCCACCATGGGTTCCAAATTGCAGGCTGATTCTGAAATTGAATATTATGTACATTGGGTTATAGAGATTTTTTTTTTATGACAACTGTTGTTTTAGCTACTTGATCCACGATCAAACAGTTCTATGACTTGCAGAAGATCAAAATCATCCTCAAGTCTAATAGCAAAACACAACAATTACATGACTTATAGAGTATCCATAGAATACCATATTTCACAGCAATCAAAAGAAAAATAAGCTAACCCAAATTTGGCATATTTAGATGAAATAGTGTTAAGAGAACTTACTGCTCTAACCCCAGCACCTTGTACATATGAAATATCTTGAGGAGTAAATAAGCCTGACTCTCCAACAACCTGCGATTGAAAGTGGCATTATCCAACTGAATGCAGTATAAAGCAAATGAAAAAAATATAATCTTGAAATTCCTACTAAAATACCCAAAAGAATTAAAAATACAATCATGAACTTCCTGCTTCTCAAATAAGCTAAAATATTCAAAATCATCAGTTAATTTACTACCATAGTCATAATATCTTTGGAGACAGTCTAGCAATAAAAACAAACTAGTGACATCTAAGCAATAATTTAGAATTTGGGGTCTGAGCAGAACATCAAATTTACCTCTACAATCAAACAATAATAATGACTAGTACAAAAAGCTAACATCATGACTAAATATTTTGATGCTAATGTAAGGAAATGATTCTATTACTGCTACCAATATTACAAAGAGAAGAAAAGGCTAGTGACAGAAATTTATGAGGCTACATTGATGAAACGTTGGTTGAGATGGATCCTGCAAGTCAACAAATATGATAAGTCAGAAGAACTCCCAGTCTACATAACTTCTTGTTCTTCAGACTGGCATATTATGTCACAACTCAACTTGAATAAATTGTGCTGGAACAGTCCACAGGTTTATACAAAAACTGACATAGCAGAGTAAATAATCAAGAATTTCTAAAAATCAATTTCATTCAACAACATAAGATGCATGAAACTTCTTGTTATTCAGGCTACCATAGAACAATATATTCAACTTAAATGATTTTTCTTGAAATTATCTCACAGATATAAGCAAAAGATTGACAAGATGTAGTCAATATAGTCAAATATAATAAGTGACACATTCTAGGATTTGAGCTTAATGTTTCATCAATGATAGGCTTACTATTATGCCTCTTCGCTGGATAATTTCGCCACGCTCTCCCTCCAGAAGTTTTTTTGTGTTTGAAATGTCAACCTCAAATGTCTCTGCAAAAAGGACAAGTTGCAATTACAAGAAATCCCTTATGTCCTAAAGTAACAAATTTTTAAATTGAAGATCAATATCTTCTCTGGAACATTGATAGCAGCCCGATATTTGTGATGACAATGCAGAAATACTCATGTTCGTCTATTCATTGTTATAATTTAACCAACCATCAGCAGAAAAAAAGAGAGGTTAATTTACAAGGCAGGGTTGCAACAATTCCTTAATGAAGCTATGTACTGTCAACTTCATTCACCAGGACCAATTGTACCCTCATTTCACCTTCAATAAAATGCTGTTTTCATTCAGAGCAAATCTTTCAGTTTATGTTTCCATTATGAAGGAAAGGCGACCTAATTTAATTCTTGTTCATCCTTTGAGATCCTTAAGCCTTGCGGCATGCACCAATGTCAAACCACTCTAATCAAAATTTTGTATCCCTTGACAACTACCTCACAATGAAGTCACCACACACCTAGGTGAGGCGAGGCGAGGCGAGGCCTGAGCACCCACCTATTGGGCTGGGCAGGCGTCTTCACTCAGGCACTAGGCGAGCCAGATGGACACCTGGTTCAACTCAGGCCAGTTCGAGCCTGAGCTGAACCAAACAATTGTATCTGGTTCAATTGAACCAATTATATGCTAAGTCAACGACCACAGAGTTTGATTGAAACCTGTCCATGCACAAGCACTAATGCAGAAACCCTTTTTCACTTCGTTTCTGCGTGGTGGTGGAGTTCCTCCCATTGGCGAATGACGACAGTAGCGGCAGCAACAGCGTCTTCCTCCAGCAGCAGCAGCAGTGGCAACGATAGCGGTGACGTCTTCCTCCGGCAGCAGCGGCAGCTTCTTCCCCTCCCTCCCAGTATATTTCTCCTCCTCCCTCCTACCTCTGCCCTGTTCACCCAGACCTCCTAGGTTCACCACAGCCTCTTCCCTCTTCGCTCTTCCTCGTTCATTGCTGCCTTCTACCCCTTTCACCACTATCTTCTTCTGCAGTCACCACAGCCCTCCGACAGCCTCTTCCCTCTTCCCCCTTCCCCCTTCCCTGTTCATTACTGCCTTGTTCCCATTTCACCACTGCCTTCTTCCCCATTCACTGCAGCCCTCCTACAGCCTCTTCCCCTCCTTCTTCCCTGTTCACCGCTGCCACTTCATTGCTATTTGTCAATTTAAACTTAGAATAGCTGCCTGCTTTGCTGTTAGTCTTTGTTGCTTGTCTATATTTGTGAGAACAGCAGCTGCCTTCTGTAGTGAGCAGCAGCTGCTGCATGCTGTAGTGAATCAATAGTAAAATGTCGATTATTATTGCTATTGCTATAGTGATTAGTGCTACTTTTTAGTGTTTTGGATTGTCGTTGCAGCTTAGATGGTGACACGATTGAAGATGATGAACTGGATTTTAATGATATTTGATGTTAATCTTGTTTTATTTTATCATTGTTATTGGATATGGACAATGTCGTATGGTACTTTAAATGAATGCAAGTTTGATGTGTTATTTTTGTTTTAGTTTATTTTTATTAATAATGATATAAATTTTTTAAAATTATAATATTTGGGAGCGCATCGGGTATTTTGGGACCTAGCTCCTTTTAGCACCTAGTACTTTTGACGACACTGCTATCTCATATAGGTGAACGATAATTGCTCCTCCTACATGAGTACAAGGATGTCAGATCTATGTCCCAAGACATCCTCCAAAGGAACTTGTGTCTTTGTACAGATGTTCCAAATTAACAGAAGATGGTAATCTGAGGGGAAAAAAAAGAAAAAGTTTGTTTGCTACAAGTTCCTCTGGTGTCTTAACATGCTCATGAATAGTCAATAATGAAATATAGTTGTACTGACATCTTGGTGCTTGGTAGAGATGCACCTTCATGTTAATAAACATGAATATGCAAGCATAATATTTCTGAAATTCAAGGAGTCATACCAAGGTTACGGTTATTAATGCCAATGAGTTGAATTCCATCAATCTTCAGTACACGATCCATTTCTCTTTCATCATGCACCTACAATTTCAAGAAGAGATTATCATATGGATCTCATTAATTCTAATGTTTAGTCAGTAAGAACAGTTTGTCTAATAGACCCAGACCAGTATACAAAAAGAAAAGCCAATTAAAAGAACTTTTCATAACAATCTAAATGGACTAACCCAAGTGTTATAAGAACTCAACAGCAAGCTGCAACATAATTCAACTTAAGTCATTTTTGTTTTTAAATTTTTCTAAAGAAGATAATTGGCAACATCTTCTGCAATAGAACTCCAATGGAACTAGCACAAACTCCTAAAGGGAAACAAGATTCTGAACTGAGAAACAGAATCTTTTATGAGAGATTGATGTTTAAATCTTTCGCTAACAAAAAGAAGATGAGTATGATAATAACGGATTAATTGCTAAAAGAAGTCTAACATGTTCCAATCTAGCATATCCATTAGCATGCTAATTTGTAACATTAAATTCAACAATAGGATCATATACTTGTTCTTTTATGGAGTATATCAACTTTTTTTGCTTTAGAAGAGATTGAATTTTCATGGACAAGTAAACTAGAAGCATATCCTGAAGAAGCATGTTGCACACCTCAATAAGAGCTGCTAAACCAAGCTCCCTGCAGATCATGGTCATGTACTTGATATCAAGATCTGGTAGCACTCCAGCAATTAGAAGAACTGCATCTGCACCTTTTGAACGAGCATTGTAAATTTGCCAGGAATCAATGATGAATTCTTTGCACAGAAGAGGGCACTGCAATTACTCATTCGATTAAAGGCACACAAATAGGTCAACAAATTGTGGATCTAAAGAGCAAGTTAACAATAAATCACAAGAAACATATCTTAAAATTATATGCATTATACAAACCTCAACTCCAGCTTTTCGAACAGCTTCAAGATTTTGAAAGCTCCCCTGAATTTGTAATAAGAAAAGCCAATCAGGTGAACTGCTAAATTCCTGCTTCAGACAAAATATATAAAAGTTTGATGACAATCTCAATTGTTCACATTAGGAAGTTCACCTGAAAGTACTTTTCATCTGTCAAAATGCTCAGGCATGCTGCTCCATGTTTCTCATAAGTCTTAGCTATTTGAACCTGTCATTAACTTAAACAGCATCAAACATAGATTCACCCCACAGAGGAAAAGATGTAAATACAATTGGCTGTTATGTACTTGAAGTGTCCCATATCATATGCCTAATTTTACTCAAAATATCATATTTTCGTTAAACGCTTTTTTACAGTGTAACTTTTTAAGTTGGAAACAAACAAAAAGTAAAACCATACAATCCTGTTGAATATAACAGCTGAAAAAGACAAACCATAGCCAAGGTGGTTGACTTGGAATGCAGCAGATAGAAAAATCTTTATTATTAAGTATCAACCAGATTTTGTTTCTTTTGTGTGTGTGTGTGTGTTGTTATGGCATAGCTAAGCTCAAAAAGCAGAGTATCCACTATTACTTAGACCTCCATAATATAAAAGTTCACAAAATCTTATAGAGTAATGGCAAAACCAATATCCTAGGGATAATCCTTTAAGTCATGATGTGATAGAAAACATGTATATGTTAGGCATCTCATTTGATAAGTGCTCTCAGAGAAATGACAAATTATGCATGTTAATGCAGAGATACAGGTAACCACTTCAAATATCTAGATGAAAACCAGTAAACATATATTCTTTTCCGGCCAACATCTCATATCAACCATATATTTGTAATCATGGGAGATAAGGCCGGTAGAAGAGTAGCAGAACTCACAGGATCAAAATCTTCACGCAGGACACCTTTACTCGGTGAAGCCTTTTTAACCTCCGCGATAAGAGCAGGAACACCAGTTCGTCGATAGGATTCTCTTAGAGCTCCAACAAAATCTCTAACAGGAGGAGCACCTTCAACAGCTTTCTTCAATGTTTCCAAGGGTTTTGTTTGTTTAAACTACAAAAAGAAAAGAGAGACTGAGAATTTTATTATCATTCATATGGCCACTAAACTAGACAAAGCTTGGTAATACCTGTGCAACTTCGACTTCCTTGTCCCATATTATCTGTTCCAAAATATTGCGAGGAGTATCTTTCTCATCTTTCGAACCCTCAGAAGGATGTCCAGTTCGGTGGCTTCTTCTAATCCTAATTCCCTGCTTTGCTGCTATATCATTCAGTGACATTCCACTTTCCCACTCTTGAACTTCAACAGAGTTTACAAAGTCGTCACCCTTATAAGTTAATGTGGCACGTACATCAGTAGACTTCTGCGAAAAGCAATTTAAGATGCATATGTTTTTTATTATACATCTGTACCTCATTGTATTTTGTCTTATACGACCTATTCAAGAATTCAAATGGGTCATTTTAACAATATACATGTAAAGAGCTTATGTGCGAGAACAAAGAGATGCAATGAATCCGAAAACATAGGATATCCAAACATGACAAATGTAATAAGATTTCCTACACATATTTATGGATTTGGCTCATTTAGTAGTTTAGGAACTTTCATAAACAATACTGTTTATTAATCAGAAAACTTCTTCCAAGAAAGTTTGTTTAACTTTCTTGGATGACTGCTTCTCTCTTCCAAGAAAGTTGAACGAAAAGATAAATGGAAATAACAACAGAGACAATCCAACTGACGTGTCATAATTTTACAACGAAAGCACCAATAGACACTACTATACATGGAAATCATTGACAAAACCACCATAGGATGAGACAGCTAGGCGCAGTGCTTGGATAAGTGGGACACGGTGCAGAAATCATGCTAATATACGCATGGATACTTGATAGGCAACATATGCCAATAAAATTTGCAAAAAATGTTTACTTTATATAGTTCCAGGATTCATTCCTTGTCGAAAGCAGCGATGTTCGCAATTAATCCAGAAAGGACCCCGGCAGGGCAACTTGTGAATGGTTTCCATTCGGGCATTCCGACAAACGAAATAAAGCCTCTTTTAACAGCCATAAAGCTTAAAAATCAGACTCAGATTCGACCTTCATCCAAACTAAGCAGCCATTCACCACAAGCGACGAACAGGAACAGCTTTTCCGAACAATAATACCAAATAAAATGAGCAGCTTGGAATAAGAACACCTCCCCATCCTCCAGGAACCAACATACCTCTTCCGATCTCGTGCAACGGAGACGAGCCGATCGCCGCACGCCAGGCAGGAGAACCCGCGGGACCAATTCCTTCGACGAGAGATTTCGCGCAGGATTCACTGAGGTTGCGACCGGAAACAAAACCCTAACCCCATGAGAACAGCCGGCAAGGATCCCTTCCATTCCTTCTGCCGAAACGACACCGCGCGAGGCCCACCGCGGCCGGAGGGGAGACAAAGAGGGGCACGGTGAATGAGGCCAACGCGAGTGAGGATATCTCGACGGATTTGGCCATTAAATAATAGAACAAAGTTGGCGGACGTGGGCCCCGATCCCCTGTGTCGCGAAAGCCAGGGAACAGGTTTTTCTCCGACGTGGAACGAATAAAAACCCTGTTTTCTGTTTTAAGCCGAACAGAGAAGCCCAAATGGCACCGACCCTCCTCCGTCTCGTAAAACACGGGTAACACCCCATTCTCATTTTGAAAACGAAGGATGTGGAATTGTCTGGTAGCAGCAACTGATTGATTGGCTGACTGCTATAGTCCACGTTGATCATTGACCGTCCCAATCATAACGAGGAACACATTTTTCTCATTCATTATCACATTTCTTTTCATTTATTATGATTAGAAAGGTAATCATATATTTTATTCGATTCTTTAATAATCATAAATTTTTTTCTCTTCTTTTTATAATAAAATAATAATAATAAATTTTATTTTATAAAAATATATTTTTTAAATTAAAAAAATTGAAATGACTCTATTCTTTTTTGAACTACTTTAGCCCACAATAAGATACCCGGATTATCAATTTAAAGGATCGGATTAGGAAACCTTCCTTGGAAGCATAATACTTCCACCTCGAGAGTACAATGCATCTACCTCGAGAGCACAATACTTCGACCTCGGGGTCATCTCAGAGTCACCTCAAAGCTACCGTGAATCTACCTCGAAGATACTTCGAACAATCATATGTACATGTGTCTCGATCACGTCAGGATGACTAAGACGTCAACAATATTTTCCTATAACATTGTACGAATCTTATGTTTGGTGCAATAAGCCAACATGGGCATTAGTGACTTGATCATTAAAGAAAAAATTATCGAGAATACCCCCAACCTAATTCTACAGGTTCATGCTCTATAAATAGTGACTTGAACTGAGATTAACTAGGACAATTAAAAGATATACTAATATATTGGTGTTAGAGAGAATGTCATCAAGATGTCTCAAAAAAAACTTTGTGAGATCGTTCAAGCTGAACCATGAAGAGTCTAATAAGTCGAATGAACAGGAGGGTCCGAATTCGATTGTGTTGAATGCCCCACTATCAAACCCACCAATCTCAATCATCCCAAGGCCAATCTAGCCTAGACCCGCTCCCCCAACCGTTCAACTACTCGATCCTTTACTCTTTCATTGATTATTCTAAGATTCAATGGTTAATCCACTACTTGCTCAACCTATTGCTCCACCAGCTCAAATTATAACCATAGCCACTAAAATATTTTATAGTCTAATTAAGCAAGCCTAATTCGTGACAAAAGTGTTCTAATACATATCTCCTTACTTTCTACAATTAGTCCATTTAGCATAACATGGTGCACACTCGACTCTACACACTCCCTAGTTCTTAGCTCCAATGCCACCATTAGCTCTAGCCCCCAATCTAATCATATATCATATCCTCTACAGTTGACCTGTCTTAAGAAAATAATTTTCCAAATCATTCCTCTCATGATCTGCTCAACCATCTTCCTCAAAAATTAGAGGGGCTGAAAGAATTAATCACTTAAGTTTAACTCTTCGAGATGAACTAATGGCCCAAGGATACAAGAAAAAAAAGATAAGACAAGTAAAGCAACATAAAGTCAATCCGGTCACCATTCGTTAAGAATATTATTAAGGAACTGATCTCACAAGGATTTAGAATGCCAGCCTTAAAGCTTTACAAAGGGAGCTTTGACTCCACTGAGCATATAGTTCCTTTTACCTCCTAAATGATATTGCTCGGGATGATAGAATTTCTCATGTATCACACTTTCCTGATAACTCACAAAGGGGTAATAAGAGAGTAGTTCTCCAAGCTATATCTAAAATTAATTTTTCCCTTCGGACAACTTACTAAGGAGTTCGAGCTCAACTTTATCATATATAAGTTAGAAACCTACAACCTCCCTCTTGGCCATAAGGTCGATGGACAAATAATCACTAGCCAATTATATCAAATGGTTCAATGACGAAGACAAGTGGCAAACCCGAATTCATTCATTCTGAACAATGCTTATATTCATAGCATCTAACTTTCAAAAAAATTTTACTTGATCAATACGCAATATCATGCCACATTCTCTTAGTTGCTATAAGATGCCAACTTATATATAGTAGTAGAATCCATGGTTACCGAAAGGACAAGCTTAGAACCCTAGAATGCCATCAAAGAAGAAAGAAGCTCGTAGTCAAATAATCTACAGTGACCCTACAATTACAAGCTGAGAGGGGATCAAGTTCCCCCTCATAGGGAATTTACATCATTGAACACCGTTGAATCTCGTATTTTGATGATGAAACTACTTGATATATGTTTATGATTTAATCTGCGTTTTGAGTGACGCAGGATGCTTCGATCAGGATGAGACAATTAAAGCAGGAAAATCATGTTGTGCCGGAGGAACATGTCAGAAGATTAGACGTCGGGCCGGTAGATCGGTCGACGTATCGACAGAAGGCTCCGGGCCGTGGACTCGGGCATCGGGCCAAGAAGAGCGGGTATTGTGCCAAGGATATCGGAGTTGCGGAGTCAACTGGTCGATTGGGCAATAGGCTGCAGGAGAGGACGATGCGCCGAAGAATCGGACGAAGCGTCGAGAGACCAATGACATGCCGGACAACTTGGTTAAATTGCTTAGGATTAATTGTCTCGGTCGAAGATTTGTTTTAAGTGTGCAGGATTAACTACGATGAAAGTTAGACAAGCAGCAGGAGTTGCGCCGGAGTCAAGTTCATGATCACGTTGGGAGTTCGAGAGTTCGACGGAAGTTCGGACGGTCGTCGGAGGTTCTGCGGGAACAGTTCCGAGAAGTCCAGAAGCTTGCCAAGCGAAGCTCGTCGGAACTCGCCAAGTGGATCGTCGCAAGTCCAGGAGTTTGCCGGAAGTCCGCAGGAGGATCACCGAGGGTTCATCGGATGATCGACGGAAGTTCGCCGGAAACTCGCTGGAAGAAGCGATTGACGCACCGAAGCAAAGCTGCAGAAATTGTCTTAGATTTAATCGTAGTTAGCACGTTGATTAAGTTGGAAATGGGAGGTGATCCCATTAGCTTAATCCAGGGGCAATTGGGCCCCTGAAAAACTGAAATTGGGCCGAATTGAGCTAACCATTCGGACCCTGATTGCACCAGGAGGTGCAACCGCCCAAGCCAAGAGGTGGCACCGCCTGGGCTAAGTCTCCCAGGGAGACTGGGCGGTGCAACCGCTCCAGCCAGGAGGTAGCACCGCCTGGGCTCAGTCTCCGAGCGAGACTGGGCGGTGCAACCTCCCCTGACAGAGGTAGCACCGCCTGGGCTCGGTCTTCGAGCTCTGGCAGGAGAGGTGCAACCGCCTCAGTCAGGAGGTGGCACCGCCTGGGGCTCAGTCTCCGAGCCAGACTCAGGCGGTGCAACCGCCCCTGACAGAGAGGTGCAACCGCCTGGGCTCAGTCTCCGAGCTCTGCCAGGCGGTGCAACCTCTCCAGTCAGGAGGTGCAACCGCCTGGTCCCGGAATTCCGGGATTTGATCATTTTGAGCTCCAAATTTGAACTGGGTTGGGGCCTATAAATACCCCACCCATTCAGCACAGAAAGAGCAAGAGACCTACACCGAAATCTTGATCTTCTTTGTGATTCTTAAGCTCAAAATTGTTGAAAAGCCTTTAAGTTCTCCTCCTTCTGTTCTTCAAAGTCTTGAGTTGTAAAGAGAGGAGAGAAAGGTTCTGTAAGGGTTGTCTCCTGATCCCGTCAAAAGGAGTGAAACTGTAAAAGGGCAGTTGGCCTTCGCCTATTGAAGGAAGGCCTCTAGTTGACGTCGGTGACCTCGTCGGTGGAGGAAGCCAAAAGTGGAGTAGGTCAAGACTGACCGAACCACTCTAAATCTCTGGTTTGCTTTTACTTTGAGCACTTTATCATTACTGCAAACCTCCTACATAGCTACTGCCCTCTGCGTTTTTACGAACAAGTCTTTAAGTTCTGATTTTTTCGAATATGCATTCAGACGTAAATCGGTGTTTTCGTACGATCTTTACATTGCAGTTTACGTTTACGTTCTGATTCCATTTATAACTACAAACTGTCTTCTGTGCTTTTACGAACGAGTTTCTAAGTTCAGATCTTTCTAAAACTGCGCAAATTGCGTTTAGACGTAAAACTACGTTTAGACGTAAAACTGCGTTTAGACGTAAAACTGTGTTTAGACGTAAACTTCGCAAACTGTGTTTAGACGCAAACTACGTTTAGACGTAAACTGAGTTTAGACGCAAACTGCGTTTAGGCGCAAACTGCGTTTAGGCGCAAACTGTGTTTAGACGCAAACTGCGTTTAGACGTAAACTGCGTTTAGACGTAAAACTGCGTTTAGACGCAAACTGCGTTTAGACACAAACTGCATTTAGACGCAAACTGAGTTTAGACGCAAACTGCATTTAGACGCAAACTGCGTAAACTGCGCTTAATCTTAAGATCGGCTTTTACATCGAAATCGCTTTTATTGAACAAACGCAGCTTTCGTTTTTAATCGCTGAAAGATTTCCGCTGCACTAATTCACCCCCCCCCCCCCTCTTAGTGCTCTCGATCCTAACAATTGGTATCAGAGCGGGGTATTTCTCATTTCGGATTTACACCCGAGAGAAATGGCTCTTCAAGAGGGCTTTTCGGTCTTTCGTCCACCGTTCTTTAACGGATTGGACTATACTTATTGGAAAACTCGAATGAGAGTTTTCTTGATTTCTCTAAATCTAGATTTATGGAATATCGTTGAAAACAGTTTTCAACTTCCCTCTAAACCGACGAACGAATGGTCGGATTTGGAGAAGAAGTATTTCTCTTTAAACGCAAAGGCTATGAATGCCTTATTTTGCGCTTTGGACAAAAATGAGTTCAATCGGATTTCTACGTGCGAAACAGCTTTTGACATTTGGCGAACACTTGAAATCACGCACGAGGGAACTAGTAGTGTCAAAGACTCGAAAGTTAACTTTTTATTGCATGATTTCGAGCTTTTTCGAATGCAACCAAGCGAGACTATAGGCGACATGTACACCCGTTTCACGGATGTCGTCAATAGTTTAAGAGCTCTTGGAAAATGTTTTTCGGACTTTGAACTCGTAAACAAGATTTTGCGTTCTCTTTCTAAGAAGTGGGATTCAAAAGTAACTGCAATACAAGAAGCTAAAAACCTAAACAACTTACCACTTGAAGAACTAATTGGTTCATTGATGACATATGAAATGGTGCACAATGCACATGATGAACATGTTGAACACAATCACCTTCCAAAGAACAGGAAGGATTTGGAACTCTGGACAAATGAATGCCACTTGAGCGATGACTCAAGTGATGAGGACAATGATGAACAAAACAACCTTCCAAAGAACAGGAAGGATTTGGGGCATAGAACATTTGAAGACCACTCGAGCATAAGCTCAAGTGATGGTGAACTTAAACTACAAATGAAACGAAAATTAAAAAGCAAAAAGAATCGAACTACTTGCTTTAAACGCAAGAAGAAGAACAAAAATTGGGATGAATCGAGCTCCTCCGAAGAAGAGAAAGTCAACAAAAGCAAGGCGACAAACTACGCCTTAACAGCCTACAATGATGAGGTAATCGAAATCCCCCTAATTTATTTTGAAATTACTTGATGCTTTCATGATGTATTTTTCTCTTTTAGTTTAGAATTAATTTTCTTAAAAATTACATGTTAAAAAAAAATTTATTATGATCATACTAAGTAATTTCGAAAATGATAATATTGCATATTTTATGATAAACAAATAAAATGATCTTGATTGAAAATATGAAATCATGGTTAAGAAGTAATAATGTGTATTACGTTGATTTCCATTGTTATTTCTCGATTTTGATTAAAGATCATGTTTGATTTGAAGAAATGCATAATGATGAAATTAAATATTTTGATTAACAATCTTATGCATGAGATTTTAAGCCGATGATAAGCATGTGTTATTCTCATGAGTATATTTGAAAAACTATGGCAAAAATATGCTCGAATGCATGAACGTGTTAAGATTATTTTTCGGACATTCTTGATTCAATGTTTAAAACACTTAATTGCCATGATGATTTTACACTATAACATGTTGGAAATTATATTTTTTGGATACATAAATTTTTATGATCATGAGCATGTTTTATCTTCATAATTGAACTTGAAAATCTATAGCAAAATCTTATCCGAATGCATGAAAGTACTAATTTCATTTTTGGATTCACTTAACAATTGGTATCCTAACAATCGGATTTTCTCATACACTTATGAAAAATATTTTTTCTAAAATGGATTTGATGAAATGATTCCTGCTTATAAATTCCATCTCGAAATATGAATGATAGTGTTTTTGCTAAAGAAAATAATTATTAAAATCATGATCTTGATAATTATAACATGAAGCTCTTTATAAATCAAGATCGTTCATTATGCTCCCTACATTTATCAAAAAGGAGTTCTTCAAATGAAATGCAACTTGTCTTTTGATTTCTTAGAATTCAATGAAGTGTCATTGATATCTTGAAACTTGGAATATTTTAAAATGTGATATTGATATGAATGTTTCAAGTTGCACTTTGTACTATATCTTTTCAAATGAATCATGAGCCTTGATATCATATATTTCATAATACAGAAATAACAAGATTTCTTCGCCTTGTATGTCTTGTGTGATGATTGTACATCAATTTACTTTATTAAGAATTATATGAATCTTGATCGTGAACTTGTTAAGAAGAATTGTAATGAACCATGAATCATATCTTTGGTATTCACGAATTGATCCTCATTGATATCTTTCATTGATATGATAAATTATCATCTCATGATATGTCGCATAATTATATCATGCCTTGCGATTGTATCATGTGATCGTTGCTGAATTTTCACATTGATATTCTTCATGACATGATTTCTTTGCATTGTTGTCCTGTATGCTTCATGTGATAATATGAATACATGAAACACTTATGATATGATTTTTATGCAATTCCTTGTATTCATGAAATGTTTATCTCATCACCTAATAATTCTTCTTGATATTCCTTATGTGAAGAGAAGAATACATGAAATATTCATTAATTTGTTTTGATATATACAAATAAGAAGTTTCAATCATGTATGGTAGGATATAATTTGACAAAATTGATACCATCATGATATATTTATGATGTGCAATTATGCATGCAATACTTATGCTTTCTAATTATGATGTGATGTATTGCATATGATGCAAATCATGATTTAAAATGCTATGAGTGCTAAGTTACACACTTTGAGAAAAAATTGCTATATTGAAACATTAATGTAATTATGAATGATGATATGAAATTATGCATGTAATACTTCAACCTATGATAACGATGCATGCAATGATATTCATGATGAAAAATTGTCTTGACATTCATGACTTGATTATTCATCCTTTGTCATGATTTTGAAATCATTGTAAAAGGAAAAAGAACTACAAAACTGCATTCTTCCTTTCTTTTTGACAATGACAAAGGGGGAGATAGCTAGCTTGTACAAGTCAAGAAGATGCAAAAACTTGATTGCTAGCTTGCCTATCTTAAGTAGCAAAGATTGCTAACTTGCTTATTTCAAGAAGAAAAATTGTCTTCTTGAACATCACTATCTTGAATATCTCAAGAAGCAAAACTTGCAATTTGCACATTGCAATAGGAAGCAAGAATCATGAGCTTACACAAGAAAGCTATCTTGCATTTGCTTTCGAAATTTTTGCTAGCTTATATATTGTGAAACTTGTATATCGTAAAAATTGCTAGCTTGTTGGTCTAAAGAGAAGCAAAAAGTTGCTATCTCAAAAGAAGCTAATGTGCTATCTTGCCTATCTCAAGAGGCAAAAATGCTAACTTGCGCATCTAGCAAAGTGAACAAAATTTTCAAGAAGCAAGAGTTGCCTTCTTGAACATCTCTAATTTGCTAGCTTGCATGATATAGAACTTGCTATCTTGAACATTACCAAAAGTGCTATCTTATATGCTATAAAACTTGCATATCTAAAACTTGATAGCATGAATGTTCTAAGCATGATGTAACACTTGCTAAATCTTATAGCTCCAAGATTGCATGATGATAAAACTTGATATTATGTTTTTCATGCAATGAGTTGAACCAATATCACACACACTTGATTGTGGTACTTCTCCTTTTTGTTGATGACAAAGGGGGAGAAGTATGTTGATGACATGACATGTGATGCATAAGTTTATGCATATGTTCATGTTGACGTGTTGCAAGTATTCATGATGAATATTGCAATGACTTGAATTCAGTTTGAATTCAAGGTTCTATCAATATGGCATATTGATAGGGGGAGTTTGTTTAAACTCCGGGAGTTAAGTTTAACTCCGTCATCAAGTGGTTGTCATCATCAAAAAGGGGAAGATTGTTGAATCTCGTATTTTGATGATGAAACTACTTGATATATGTTTATGATTTAATCTGCGTTTTGAGTGACGCAGGATGCTTCGATCAGGATGAGACAATTAAAGCAGGAAAATCATGTTGTGCCGGAGGAACATGTCAGAAGATTAGACGTCGGGCCGGTAGATCGGTCGACGTATCGACAGAAGGCTCCGGGCCGTGGACTCGGGCATCGGGCCAAGAAGAGCGGGTATTGTGCCAAGGATATCGGAGTTGCGGAGTCAACTGGCCGATTGGGCAATAGGCTACAGGAGAGGACGATGCGCCGAAGAATCGGACGAAGCGTCGAGAGACCAATGACATGCCGGACAACTTGGTTAAATTGCTTAGGATTAATTGTCTCGGTCGAAGATTTGTTTTAAGTGTGCAGGATTAACTACGATGAAAGTTAGACAAGCAGCAGGAGTTGCACCGGAGTCAAGTTCATGATCACGTTGGGAGTTCGAGAGTTCGACGGAAGTTCGGACGGTCGTCGGAGGTTCTGCGGGAACAGTTCCGAGAAGTCCAGAAGCTTGCCAAGCGAAGCTCGTCGGAACTCGCCAAGTGGATCGTCGCAAGTCCAGGAGTTTGCCGGAAGTCCACAGGAGGATCACCGAGGGTTCATCGGATGATCGACGGAAGTTCGCCGGAAACTCGCCGGAAGAAGCGATTGACGCACCGAAGCAAAGCTGCAGAAATTGTCTTAGATTTAATCGTAGTTAGCATGTTGATTAAGTTGGAAATGGGAGGTGATCCCATTAGCTTAATCCAGGGGCAATTGGGCCCCTGAAAAACTGAAATTGGGCCGAATAGAGCTAACCATTCGGACCCTGATTGCACCAGGAGGTGCAACCGCCCAAGCCAGGAGGTGGCACCGCCTGGGCTAAGTCTCCCAGGGAGACTGGGCGGTGCAACCGCTCCAGCCAGGAGGTAGCACCGCCTGGGCTCAATCTCCGAGCGAGATTGGGCGGTGCAACCTCCCCTGACAGAGGTAGCACCGCCTGGGCTCGGTCTTCGAGCTCTGGCAGGAGAGGTGCAACCGCCTCAGTCAGGAGGTGGCACCGCCTGGGGCTCAGTCTCCGAGCCAGACTCAGGCGGTGCAACCACCCCTAACAGAGAGGTGCAACCGCCTGGGGTCAGTCTCCGAGCTCTGCCAGGCGGTGCAACCTCTCCAGTCAGGAGGTGCAACCGCCTGATCCCGGAATTCCGGGATTTGATCGTTTTGAGCTCCAAATTTGAACTGGGTTGGGGCCTATAAATACCCCACCCATTCAGCACAGAAAGAGCAAGAGACCTACACCGAAATCTTGATCTTCTCTGTGATTCTTGAGCTCAAAATTGTTGAAAAGCCTTTAAGTTCTCCTCCTTCTGTTCTTCAAAGTCTTGAGTTGTAAAGAGAGGAGAGAAAGGTTCTGTAAGGGTTGTCTCCTGATCCCGTCAAAAGGAGTGAAACTGTAAAAGGGCAGTTGGCCTTCGCCTATTGAAGGAAGGCCTCTAGTTGACGTCGGTGACCTTGTCGGTGGAGGAAGCCAAAAGTGGAGTAGGTCAAGACTGACCGAACCACTCTAAATCTCTGGTTTGCTTTTACTTTAAGCACTTTATCATTACTGCAAACCTCCTACATAGCTACTGCCCTGTGCGTTTTTACGAACAAGTCTCTAAGTTCTGATTTTTCCGAATATGCATTCAGACGTAAATCGGTGTTTTCGTACGATATTTACATTGCAGTTTACGTTTACGTTCTGATTCCATTTATAACTGCAAACTGTCTTCTGTGCTTTTACGAACGAGTTTCTAAGTTCAGATCTTTCTAAAACTGCGCAAATTGCGTTTAGACGTAAAACTACGTTTAGACGTAAAACTGCGTTTAGACGTAAACTTCGCAAACTGTGTTTTGACGCAAACTGCGTTTAGACGTAAATTGAGTTTAGATGCAAACTGCGTTTAGGCGCAAACTGCGTTTAGACGTAAACTGCGTTTAGACGTAAAATTACGTTTAGACGCAAACTGCGTTTAGACGCAAACTGTGTTTAGACGCAAACTGCGTTTAGACGCAAACTGAGTTTAGACGCAAACTGAGTTTAGACGCAAACTGCGTTTAGACGCAAACTGCGTAAACTGTGCTTAATCTTAAGATCGGCTTTTACATCGAAATCACTTTTATTGAACAAACGCAGCTTTCGTTTTTAATCGCTGAAAGATTTCCGCTGCACTAATTCACCCCCCCCCCCCCCCCCCCCCCCCCTCTTAGTGCTCTCGATCCTAACAAACACTTCTTATAGGATCAAGTTCCCCCTCATAGGGAATTTACACCATTGAACACTTCTCATACTGAAGTGTCATATAAATAAGGGAGAATGACTTTGTGTAAGTTATTTTCTTCAAACTCCCCCCACCAAGTAAAATCATGCTAAGTTTTATCATTTCCACCGAGACAACAAATATGACACGGAGATAGCCATGACTTGATGCAACAAACAAAAGAAATCATTCATAAAGGACACATTAACTACTACCTTCATAGGGTTCATGAGACATCTCCAAGACCACGATGACCTATTGAAATAGATGAATGTGATTGTTGGAGGGCCTACATTAGGAGGTAGCAGCTCATTCTCTCTCTGAAGAATTGTGTACGGGAGCCATGTGCTAATAAGTTTCATCCAATTAGAAATCCTCTAATTGCGTTCAGAGAGGACGAGGCTGAGCATTTGGATCCGGACCATGACGATGCCCTAGCATCTCATTAAGAATTGTTAATGCATTAATGAAAAGGATCCTAGTAGATACGAGAAGCTTAGTTATATCCTATGCTAAGATACTTTTTAAAAGATCGATTTAAGTGTGAACGATTTATAGCATTGCAAAATAGTGATCATATAAATTATCATACTCAATTACATATTTTGGAAAGCATGTTTTGAATGATTTGATTATTATAAGCTACGAATGAATTAAATATGAATGTATATATTTTATAAGTATAAAAATATTATATATATATATATATATATATATGTGATGACATGCGATATGATAGTGCATATGTTTTCTATGATGTGCATTGTGGGGGGTACATATATATATTATAACGTACAGTGTAGGATTACACGTATGTATTATGATATGTGGTGTAGGAGTACACATATATATGATGACATGCGGTGTGGGAGTGCATACATATATTATGGCATATGGTGTGGGAGTGCACATGTATCTGACGTGATGTTGACAAACAGTATGGGAGTGTACATATATTTTATGATATGAGGTGTAAAAGTTAATGAATTTGTTATGCTTCCTATATGTGTAAATAAATATTTTAGATTATTTCGACGTAGAATTTTACTTCTTTATTATATTTATATGCTGTGTTGTAGGGTTGCTTACTAAAAAAGTCATAAGATGATATATTTATCATTAAATATCAAATGTCGATGATTTTAAAATATTATATACATGATATGATACATTCTTACTTAAATAAAGCTATAAGGGCTTATACTTACTGTGTGATTATTCACTATATACCTTATTTTATAGGTAAAGATACTAGTATCCCATCCAAATGATTGGGTTAAGAAGTGAGTACATGCGAGCTTATGCTAGAGTATAGATATGGATGATGACCGGTGGACATTTGTATGTGTATAACTTTTGAATATATTGTGTGAATATTTTTTTTATTAGAGTTTATAATTATATACAAGTGCGAAGATCATTATGTATAGAGGGAACCATATCATTTTGTTTAGTAAATTAGCATCTTTTATTTTTAAGATTGCTTACACTCCTGTTGATAACAATAAAAGAAGATATAGATAGAACTAAGAATAGAGTGTTACACCTTCATTGGAGGAGGAAGTATCAAAAACCAACACCAAAGGAACATCAAGATCAAAGATCCGCCTGACTCACACTTGGATGTACGGGATAACCCTGAGATGGATGACATTCAAACTTATAAGGAATGACAATGACAATTAAAGAGACTTAAGGATTTGAGAGTTTGAAGGTCCAAGGGCTCCTAACAAACGGCATGAAGAGGGTGAATGAGCAACCCTTCTTCTAATCGCCTCATCACTCGATGCTTCGGTTAATAGGCTACATTGTGACATACCATTGAGCAAGGTTAGGTGCCACAATCATTGCAATATTCCAAATCCCCAATGGCACAAGCAACCTATATGTGGATACCCTAGTGAGCACCACATCACCTTTGTGTTAGACAAATCAATAAAAATTAGATTAATCTAGATTCGATGGACATTCAAATCATCATGCCCATCGAGAATCAAAGCGAGAGCAACACACGCAGGTACACATGGTCGAGCCACACAAAATATACATCTACTCTTTTTGAGCTGAATAATCAAATACGTAATATATCCAAATGACCAAATGGTCAAACATGTATTTCAACAACACTTAACCTATAAGTTAAATATGAATTTTAATTGTGCATAGCCTACATGTCAAACATGTATCATAGTCGAACAACTAAATGCATAGCCTACCAGCCAAATATGCACTTTAATGACAACCTATGAGTTGAATGTGCATCTTGATGATACATGATAAACAAACTCACTATTAGAGTCAAAAACACCATCCGAAACGTTTCATGGCTCAATAGCTTTACGACCCAATAACCCAAAAGCGAGGGGCTAGTGATAGATAAAGAATGACATGATAGACACAATGACCACGCGACAATAAGTGGTCGACTAGTCGACCACCGTAGGCTATGTTGATCACATACGAACAATATATAATGATTGAATCGGGCAACACGTAACCACCACATACTGTACATGATTGAATGATCGACAGTTTGAATCTTATGATTGGTGTAGTTAACTAATGTGAGTGTGACATCACATCATGCCTCTGTCCAAAATATCGCATGTCCCCTTCTAGATGTGACCAACTCTAAGGTTACTTATAAAAGGAACCCGGGTATGCTCCCACATATTTTTTTATTCTTCGTATTAATCAATTAGTTCAATCGGACTATATCTAAAAATTGATTTGATCGTTAGAAAAATATTTATGGAGAATGGTCTCAACATAATTTTATAAGTTCGTTACTTTATAAATAATGATTTAAACCAAAACTAATTTAAAACGAATCTCAATTGGATCTTAAAAATAGAGCTCTGACAACCATAACCTACTCTAATAAAAATCAAATATGACCCACTCACTGCTTTATACGATGAAAACTCTGCTTTATGTTTTTGACTAGACAAGGGGCACCTCACCCGGTATATATGAGTTGTGGGTAAGATGTTTGTTTGGAAATCTATGGAATGAGCGAATGAGTAAAGGCTTTGTTAGAGATATCAAATACACACATTTGATAGATACGAGCATATCTAAGTTAAGTTCATTATGTTGGTTGTTTAAGTAACACTCAATACCATCGATCCTTTTAAGTTTCAACTTCTCTCTCACATGTATAACGCCATATATTTCTCTATATATATATATATATATATATATATATATAGACATATAGCATTTGTAAGCCGATGAATTTTTTTTGAATGCATGTGAATGTTCCCATAAACCTGGCAATTTCATTAGCAAGTTCCCTATTTAATGCTAAATGCCAACTAATTAATGAACTGATTGAAGGTTTACAACACTTGATATCACATTACCATTTTCATATCGAATGAATGATGGGGAGTTGATGGTTATAATTATCTGATTCAAAATCTGTATCATTGCTAATTATGATGTTATATGACAAGGCAACAAAACAATAATCAACATACCTTATCTATCCATGCACGTGTTTCGCATGTGCTGCGGTTGGGTGCTTATGTCGGGGTATAAAATGGGAGAAAAGGATTCCCTCTCGTTCCCGGGTCCATGCCAACCATAAGAATGCTTTCGGCCAAATCCTATCCGATCTCGTGCCATTTCCCGTCTTCCTTTCTTTCCCTCGTCAATCGCCAAAACCCTAAACCCCAATCACTCCCTGCCTCCCAAATCCCAGTCCTCGGAGCTCGATCCAGACTTCTTCTTCATCGAACCCTCATCCCAAGAAGAATTCTCGGCATAAATCCTGTGACTTTGCCACTTGGGAAGAGGGGTATCCTCCAGATATGCCGAGATTCCGTCGAAAGAGAGGATTTTGAAGCCGGCCTCGGGAAGAAGGAGAAGGTTTTGGTGGAGAGGAGTGGGGATGGCGGTGGGAGTGACTGGACCACGTCGGTTCTGCTCTTTGGGTTGTGGGCGGGGCTAATGTATTATGTTTTCCAGCTCGCACCGGACCAAACACCGGTTTGTTTGCTTTCAGCTTGATTTTTGGTCTGGTTATCTTAGATAATTCTTGTGTAATTTATCTGATATTAATTAAGAAGGTTTATGCTACAACGAAGTTATTCTTTCTTAGTCTTTATATAATATAGATTTAGGGAGAGGAGATGCTTCTGTGAGTCACCAATTGAGTGTTTAAAGGTCTCCTCATTATATCATGACACTTTGAAACTTTCGACAACTTTGAGACAAAATTTTCCCTCGATAATGGTCTATGTAGATTTTTCCTTAGGGAAGTGGCTCTGCCTATTCTACAGCTTTTTGCAACACAGATTTGTGTCAATCCGGCGCTAGATAGCATAATTGATTAAAATTTTACATTGAGTTTGCTCTATGTAACTGTGGTCAAGTTTACGTCCCACTCTTGCATTATCTTCCTGCTAACCAAAATCTTCTCAAAATTTCAGTATAGGGATATTTATTTTTTGCAAAAGCTATTGAACCTGAGAGGAGATGATGGCTTCGTAATGAACCAAGTGCTTGTAGCTCTATGGTACATTATGGGTCTTTGGCCCCTAGTGTACAGCATGTTGTTAGTTCCTACTGGAAGAAGGTGACAGCCAAAACTCAAGCTCATTCAATTTCATTAACTTTTCTTTCCTTGTATGTGGGACACTCACTGAGTAGCTATGTGTATGATTACAAAGTGCGAAAATGGCATGATATGAAGCATCCACAATCATTATTGTCTTATTTAAATGTATACAGGCTATTTTCTGAACGAAATGTTATGGGAACTAGGGCTTACGTGAAGGCAAAAGTATGAGAAGACAATTGAGTCCTTTGTTCTATGAAATGACAGATATGTTTATTATCAAGACAACTATCCATCTACTTAATCTCAATGGATCAACATTCAAAAAGAAATATCACAAAGAGGTATATGTAAACTGAAGTACCATTCGAGTATCATCTGATAAGTACAGGAGCACTCTGAGTCGTCTTAAAAGAGATGCTTATTTATGTACAGGAGAAGTATCCAATGATTGCTTAGTTTCAGATGCATGTCGACTAGAGACAATATCTTTCTGTAGTGTCTGTTTTTCATGGGGCTAAATATTCTGGATGGAAATCTAGAAAGCAAGAAAAGAGGATCTCAAATTATAATTCGAGAATAATAATGTTTGTGGGCATATTCTGTTTATACTGAGATATGATTCAACAAGATGAGTAGAAATATTTATCTGTTACTATCTATCTTTTCCATATTAATTTGACATTTGGTTTTCAATCTGGTCATCCAGTTCAAGAAGCAAGATTCCAGTCTGGCCATTCCTATTAGTTTCATTCTTCGGTGGAGTATATGCTCTTATTCCTTATTTTGTTCTTTGGAAGCCACCTCCACCAGCTGTTGGAGAAGATGAGATCAGGGGTTGGCCTTTAAATTTTCTCGAGTCAAAGATTACTGCTGCAGTAAGATATTAACAGCTACACACACTGCTTAAATGACTTTTAACTTTTGTATAAATCTCGTGTTCTACTTTGGGTAACTCTCATGCATGAACTTTAGGTTTATTTTCTAAGTTCTTGTATCAAACATTCAAGGAAAACTAACACAAGTATCTACGGTAATTTTTATGTTTTGTCTGCTGAGGGAGTTGGCTATTAATACCGACCTTCCGACCTTCTGAGTTCTGTGACATGATTTAACTTGTGGTTGTATCTCCAACTAGATTATTCTGATCATGGAATGACAATAGTTTGCAAGAAGTGGTTAATGAAATGACAATACAACCACATCCCTCCTCTCTTTCATTTTTTCCTTCTTTCTCTGCTTTCTATATAATCTAAAATAAATTAGCTCCACTGCATATCAGGTTACAGTTGCTGCAGGCATGGGCATGATCATATATGCTGGTTTAGCTGATGGAGATGTGTGGGAGGAATTTTACCAATACTTCAGAGAAAGCAAGTTTGTAAGTTCTAAAAACATGTATCTAACCCTATGCAGTAGCTTTTGGCTATGAAGTACCATCAGTTTCTTCTCTGCACTGTCTTGGCTTATATTGTAAATTTCTTGAGACCTTTTCATGAGTGACTGCATCGAGATTTGAGCAAGCCTTTTCAAAGCTGAAATCTGTTTTCGTCAATGTTTAACCATAATTTGTTGGCCCAATGATAAAATCAAAATGTCATTTACATTGTCTTCTGAATTCATTGCAGATTCATATCACATGCATTGACTTTTCGCTATTCACGGCATTCTCACCATTCTGGGTGTACAACGATATGACTGCTAGGCGATGGTGAGTTCTCTTTTATCAAAACTGTTCCATATTCTGTTTCAATAAGTTTAAAAACTGAAAGTTACGCAAAAGAGTAAAAAGTGGCTTTAGTTGATAAAGATTTACTCTTTGTTGCAGGCTAAATAAAGGTTCTTGGCTTTTGCCAATTGCACTGGTTCCATTCATCGGTCCAGCGTTGTATCTGCTTCTACGCCCGTCTCTGTCAGCGCTACCCGTGTTTACCTCTTCCACCACCGCAGAGAATGATTAGGTGCAGTCCCATGTTATTCTGCTTGTTCCATCAGAATTTGTTGGACTCCAATCTCAGTGTTAGCAGAAGCTGAGGATGAATACGCCGAAGACTGGATGCGGGACAAATATACGCCATCACTGACAACAATATGATCAAATGCCTTTTGTGGGGATATTTTGAAAGCCAGCTTGAGGCTAATTCAACAGCACAAAATACATCCAATCAAATGTCAACTAATTACTTGAACAAGAAAGTTGTAAAAATGCTCTTTCGTATAATCAAAGAGAAACGATACTGCATCTTTGTCATATGCATTTTAGATACGCTGCAGTTAACTCATTGATGTGTGTTTCATCATGTGTGCAATCAATTGCATGGGATTGGCATCAAAAATTTATTGAATGATCTTGTCTCTTGAGATGTATTCCACAGAATAACACAATTCTATGCTCAGCTTGTTTACAGCAACCTTTTCGCTGTGCATGAAGCATTCTATGACCTGCAATGCAATATCTTATCCACAAAGATCGAATTATTGACTGACCCTTTCATGGACCTGGTTTTTGACTTTCGATGATCAAAAACTACAAGCTTCATAACAGCAAATCTGGGACACACAACTTTGGGCTCAGAAGCAGCTGATTTAAGTGCAAAACCGACAGAATAGCCTGTAAAACCAATCAAGTTTGCTAATCTATAAAAAATGATTCAACATTTATGTTTATTAAAGTTGGTAAACATGTAGCTGCAGATCAATTATTGAGACTCACAAAGACAACCATACAAACATGTAGTGATCTTTTGGGTAGTGTTTTCTTTTTTGATGGAAGTGTCATAATTTGTGATAATAGCCAAGGACAGAATACAAAGTCTGAATGAAGTTGAGACAAAGCAGGATGATGGCAGCAACTACTGAAAGGGTCACCCATGGATTGGAGAAGTAGTGCCGCTTCAACTCCGCACTCCACCTTCTCCACTGGTGGCTGTGATGATCTGATACTTCCTTATACAGAGGAGATAAGTAACTAGGGATGCAAGACTGGCTGACCTGGTAACAGATCTGCTTGAAGAAAACAGCTACATCCTTATCAGTGCTGAGCCTGTTGACTACCGTTCCGCTCAAGTGAAGAAGCCTCACATCCCTCTCACGGTGCATGATGCACTCCATGAATGATGCATAAGCTGTGATGTAGGGACTCACCCCAGGATAGCATTGCTCAAAGGAGATCAGGTTCCGGAAGAGGGCATTGCTGTAGTCAAATATGTGCAGAGTTGGGATCTCCAGTTCCCCATTGCAGAATGCTACCTCAAGGAAGCTACGTGCATGATCCTTTCTTCTGAAGCGTACTGCAGACTCTCCAAGTTCAGTGGCACTGGGGATGTGCAATTGCTGCGTGGTACTAGATGAGGGTGAGTTGGGATTCCAGCACTCTGTGTCCGTCATTCTGTAGTTGGGAGATGGTACCATAGCAGAATGGAAAAGATGTAATAAATGAAGAATACCATTACCATCAGGACCAAAATGGAACATGTCTTTGTTCATCTTGGGATGAAGTTCATCGAAGAGCTCGAGTGCTAGATGAGGAATGGAAATGTGCTTGATGCCAGGATTCATAGTGTGGTTGAAGAGGTCCTGAATGATGAAGAAAGGTATTTGGTTTTCAAGCAATAGCAAGTCAAGTTTGATGTGGTTCCATTGCCAAAACACACCGACAAGAGGGCACTCCTCAGTATGCATCTTCTCGGATTTCTCATCCACCTCAGTGCTTTCTTCCTTTCTTGGATCCTCTACCACAACCTCTGTCTTCTTAACTATCATCAGCAGGATGTAGAGAATAAAGCAACCATCTAGCAGGAGCATCTCCACGAAACTGTAACTTTCCATGTTGGCATCTCTCGAGTAACAGCTGCGAGCCAATTCCTCTTTCTCCTTTATATTCTTGATCCAGATTCTCAGTTGGTTTTCTTCCTCACGAAATCTGGGAGAAACAAACGAAAGCATGTGTCTGAGACACCTCCATTTGTCATCGACGGTGATGCGAAGCCCGGTCTTCTCCCGGTGGTATGGGCCTATGGCGACTACCTTCGGCTGATATGCTTGGGTGTCATGCTTCCGAATGTTAGCAGGGATTTCATAGATAGTGCAAGGTGCCCTGTTGTGAGATCGCCTGCTTTGACTGGCAGTGGTCATTCTGTGTTGCACATTTTCCATCCAATCGTTGAGCAATCTGGCATCCGAGTCTCTGCTGCTCGATCTTGCGGTCTCGATCTCGGTTCTTTGGTTCATGGATGGGCTGATCTCACCAACAGGGTGTTCTCTGAAATCACCAAATGTGTCACCTTCTCTGGAGCTGCCAGCTCTCCAGTAGTCATCATCGTCGCTCACAACACCAGCATATTCTTCAAAGGTCTGATCGATTTGCACCCCGCAGCTGCTAGAACTGCCGAATTGCATGGGCTCCATGATTCCTACCTTTTCTTTTGCATTCCCATGTATAGAAGGAAAACGTATCTCAGTCATCTCCTCAAATGAAACAACTGCAAGGGTGAATGGTTCAGGAAACATTGCTTTGCAGGTATAAATACATGGATGTTCTCGAGAACTGTTGTCAACACTGAAACTTCTCTGCAGGCACCTGACTGAAGTAGGTGTCCACCACAGTCATGTCCTCAACTGAAACGGCAATTAAGGATGACAGACTTGATAGCATTTGTCAATGCTGAAACTTTCTCCACGGGGACCAGACTGAAACTTCCACCCTCAAGTTCCACATTCAAACCTGCAGGAAAAGGTGAGCAAAATGTGACCCCCAAGGTGTCCACCTGAAACTTCCAGGAAAGGAAAATAATCTGTAATAATACTAATTGATATGATGAAATAAGGAAAAGTCAAACTCACAAACAGTATTTCTATCCATATCCTTTCATACCATCCTAAAGTAATGTTTTTGTGAAGCATATGAAACAGTAATAATATTACTCTTCACTCTGGTGTTCTTTTCTGCAAATAAAAGACGAGTACAATCAAAAGTATCTGCCGCTGGGAAGCATTCTCTGCATTAGTCAGTTCATTTCCACCAGAAAGTGAACTCAACTCACAACTTACAATTAATTGCATTCGGTCTAAAAGATAGTGGAATGTTATGGCACACCTAAATGTAAAAGAAAAGAAGATGACTGCAATAAGGGTAGAAGATCACTGTAACAATGCGGACTCTTGGATTGTCTTCTTCAAGTCTGAGCAAAGCAATACAAGACAACTTAACTGTACACTAATAAACCAAGTCACATCTGTAGGGAAATTTTAAGCATAAAAATCAGTCATTCTGGAACCCACATCATAATACTATATGCATTTTAGAGGAAAGTAGCATTGAAGATTTAGGTATAATCAAAGGAGAGTTGCATCATCCAAGTGTCTGATTTAAGATGGTTCCAGCACTATACAGACAAAAACATTAAGAGAATGGTAAATAGTACCAAAATTCACATCCAGTTACATAGATGAACAAGAAAGTCTTGCCCATCTTCAAGATATCCGAGGTAACCATCAGGTAGGACCAACTTCTTCTGAACTATTCTTCGAGTCTAAAGCACTTGAACTGCATCAAACTGTTCTACCAGGTAAATCTTTTGAAGCATAGTATTAGATGACACTACATTCGTGAACAAACCGCCGAAAGCTCCGATTTTAAGTAAGCAGATTTAATATACTGGTCAATCTCACCAATATCTAATTGTATGATGCAACCCACTCGTCCTCGTCAATTCTACAACATACCAAGAAATACCAACCTAATCGGGCTCCCATTCGGGACAAGGTGAGAGCCAAAGTAACGCTATTATAACTCGCGACATCAGAAGGGCATCTGTAATATACCTACCTCATTTTGACGAAGGTTGCACGAAAAGATCGCATCTCTCCGAGAAAGCGCGTAGAGGGATATGGCCGGAGCGTAATCCATTTGCGGTCGTTTCGTGGAACGCGTCATCGGTGTGCGGGGAGGACTTCGTGCCATCGTCGCCACGACTACTACTGTCGGTCATTTCGTCGAACGCATCCCGGGCGTGTGCCACCGAGAAAGCGCGTAGAGGAATAAGGCCGGAGCGTAGTCCATTTGCGGTCATTTCGTGGAACGCGTCATCGGTGTGCGGGGAGGACTTCGTGCCATCGTCGCCACGACTACTGTCGGTCATTTCGTCCAACGAATCCCGGGCGTGTGCAGCGTGACGGGAGCCGTGTGAACACACGAGTGCAGAAAGGGACTTACGTTGCATCGTCGGGTCCTAAATATAAGCCCCTTAAAATAATCTCATTCTTTAATAAATAAATAAATACTTGTTTTCGAATAAACCACCCACAGAAAATTACTTATTAAGAAACAATAATTTTATAGAACAATACTATCAAACCATTTCTGACAAGTGGCGACAAGATGATATAAAGTTATTTTGTCACTCACATTTGAATCATTATTTTTTAGTGAATATCCAGCTAGGTTATTTGATTTTCTTGTACTAGATAAGACAAAAGATTGCAAATACGACGTTATTTTTCCACAACAAAATCGAAAGACAACAATGGGAGATGTAAATGACAAAGATGACTGGTGAAAGATGTTTATATTCTATGATATAGAAATTGCATGTGCTCTCCGGCTTATTCTCCCTTACATGGCTGAAATATTTTGCGCCCTAATTAGACTATTCAGCTTCTTTGGTATTAAACCTGCAAGGGATCTCCAAGGACGACTTGCTACAATAACCAAAGCATAGCTGGTTCACCCAGTGATCAGATCTGGTGCACTTTTGGACATGAGCGAATCAGCTGATTACATTCAGATAATTTCTGGATAGAGCAGCTTCACGCACTATCAATCTTGAGATCACTCAGCGAGTGGTTGAGTCCATTCCGATCGCCAATCTTATGCATCTCCGACTCGATGGTCTCCACAATCTTAATTCCCTCGGGGTCTGGTTCAGGCACATCTACATGAAAGGAGCCTTGCTTCAACAGTGCCACATATTCTTGACCTTTCTGCTTAATGTAGTTGTAGAGCTGTTGGTGAAAGGGATGGTCCAAAGAGAAGCAGTCATCAGATCGAGAAGTCGAGTGTCGAGATGACCCACAGCCTTCTCTCTTACGGAAATGGGGAAGAGATGCCGAGTCCACTATCTGCAATATCCAATCAACATGAACAGTTTCGATGGCATACCATATTCAATTCAGCACAAGGTTCCAACCAATAACATGGAATAGAAAATAAATGCAAGCAAAAATTTTATATTTCTTCATATTCTTGCATGTTACAAATGGTGATGAGGCAAAAACAAGAACCTTGCGCTTTAAAACCTAGAAACAGAAATAAGCAATGATATCCCACTTAGTTAGGGTGAGCTACACAAAATCTAACGTCAGTCGAGCTTGGTTTATGGCTGTATCACTGGTCAAACTAAAAAGAATAGGGCTTTGTGCCCTAAAAACAACATAACATTAATTCCACGCTAGCTTCCAAGTAGGCTGCCTAATCATCAATAAACCGTATCACTTTCTCATAAGCTGTATCACAGTGCTTGGACTCTCCACAGTTTTGACATTTTTTAACAGTTTAACAAACATAAAGATGCCACATCACACGAGATGTATGCTTATATAATATGCTTAAGAAAGCTTGAACTAATAGAATAATTGGCATGGCTTTTACTGAATTTATTTGACTATAGAAAATTCATCTACCTTATTTTACATCTACAAGTCCAAACTCAAGTAATTGTTGATAATCCATTGCCAGATGTGTTAAGGAACTTGGACACTTGACAATTTAGTCACTTGCTCAGGCTGGTGCTGCAGCCAAAATCAATAGCAAGATAATGCAAAAGTGTCGTAAAATAATAGTTCTTGAAATCATGCATTCAAGTGTCCAAAAAGAGCAACCAGAGAACGACTTATGAGCATTCAAAGTCGGAATAATTTGCCTATGTGTTCCAGCTACGATATAATCATTGAATATATTTACGTGATAAATTTGCTTATAGATAAAGTTATTATTATTGTTTACCTTCAACAACTCATCTCTGCCACAACCTTGCAGTACCTGCACTTTTCTTCTCGTTCTCTCTTGCAAGAGAGGCTTCACAACCTGGTCACAGAGAAATCGAGACTTCATGTGCTAATTGAAAGGAAGAAATCAAACAAGAAGAAACAATTACAAATGAAAAATCACTCATTGCTACCTTCCAACACGCTGAAAATATATATGGAGCATTAACGATATAATATGTCTCTGTCTTCTCTGGATAATTTAGGTCATCAACGGTGGATATGATAGTTAATAACTGCATTCAATAATCAAACCATGTATGAAGAAACAGATTTACGAAATGAATCGTCACCTGCTTTAGAAAGATCTGGAAGAAAGAGATACAGAAGGAAATAGAATTAATCCAAATAAAACTTTGTAGGTGAATCTAACTTCTTAACTTCTATGGATTGAATAAACAGCAAGTTTGTGGATGTCAATGGGTATGTCAATGGTTTGGGCTTGAGATGGGAAATGATCAGTACATGCCTTGCATGAATTTGAATTACAAGTCCTACCCATGGCAACAGAAAGTACTTTTATCGAGCTCTGTTTTACCATCTAATTACAAGCCCAATTCTAGTTAAGGCCTGGATACTCCAAAAAGATGGATTTCAGCTTGCATTAATTTCAAAAGCATACTGCTAGCAACCACTACTAGAAAAAGAGCAAGCCTCTATTCCCAACAAATTATTAAGTTATAAGGTTAATTTTAGTTGTCACAATACAAATTCAAATTGTAAGCTAGTAGGTTAGTTTCTTGCATCGGTCTAATTTGGGATTATTAGGTTGCACATCAAGACCCCTTGAAGAGTGACATTCAATATTTTGTAGCTTAATGCATTCAGAGTAGATTTCTGAAACAGTGATGTGAAGCAATACAGAAAAAGAATACCTTTAATTGGTTCAATGCTGAAAGCTTTAGACCAGTCATATCCAAAACTTTCACACATGTGCCAATATGCCGCCCATACTTCTTAGATGCAGCAGGCTACAAGGAGGAAAAAAGGTTAAATAAAAAAGTACAGCTCATTTTAAATTGATTGAAGGTAGTAGACTCTCTCACCAAAATTACACGATCCCGGTATTCATTAATTTGAATATGTGACTGCACATAGTAGTTAACCTATATCCAAGCGAAACCCAGATAATTAGAATGAACAGACAGATTCAGCAGCCACAAATTTCTTAAAAAACTATATTAATTTGCATGTGCATATTTTGAACAAATATAATCATCATCTAGCAATGCGAGAAAGTGAATGTCTACTTACCTTAATACACACCAATACATATAGCAAACATGTTTAGACAGTTTCTTTGACCGAATGCACTAATATATTCAGAGTAAAAAAGCAATTAATATAAGTACAGGAGTTGTCCCCGTTAGATGCCTGTTCATCAACATCCATTTGTCAGCACTTTTTTTTTTTGCTAAAATATTGCCATTTTACACCTGTAAGTACTAGTGAAAAAGGGGTCTTACACTTTCCTAGCTTAATATCCCATTTTGGTTTAATTAGATCACCAAAGTAGTAGGCATAGCATAAATACCTTGTGTATTCATACAAGATCATTAGGAACAATTTTCCTATAAAACTTATATATATATATATATGATGAATCAAGGAATAATATCTTATGTTAGTGCAGCCACCCAATACCTTCTCAAACCTCTTCCTAGTGCTTTTCTTCGTAGCCAAACAATGCAATGGTGATACCTAATCAGAATTTTGATAATGATGAAAACAGAAACAACAAATGTCATGTCCCAAAAAAGATTTGGGATTGGTTATGTGCACCTCTTCAACACCAAAATTTTGAAAACATGAAAAAAAAAAGTTTATAGGTCCATGCTCCTGACCAGCCACAAAGCCAGATATTGATAAATTAAAAATAATCTTACAGAACTTACTGATGCTTTATCATATGTGCTGAGCCCAACACCTATTGCAAAAACAGGGTGACCCTATCAAAGAGGAATATAACAAAAGGATCAGATCGCAATTCAGCTAGATTATCTATAAAAAAATGAAACATTATTTGTAACACCTAAAAGTAATGTCAGCGTTGTTGGCATTTTGTGACATTTTTATTCATTTCCATGTAAATTTATTTAAACTAACGAAACAACATAAGCAGTTCCATTCATTAATGGATATTTCTGTATTCTGTATTTTACATTTACTTCAATTCATAAGGAAATGCAATTCTCAACATGTTTACTATTTATCATGGGATGAAGACATTAAACAACATATGGGATGAGGACTTACTCAAGGGCAAAAAACATATTAACTGATATAATATTTATAGATATTAGTTGGACCCAAAGTTCAGTGGTGGCTGCAGAACTCTTATCTGAATAGTGATATACACTTAATTAACTAACAATGCAATGATATTAACACCTTAACGCTAATGATCTGCTGGGTCCTCAGCATAACCTCGAAATTAAAACAAAAACCATCTGCATGAAGTTATCATATATAAACAAAAGGGAAAAGGATAAATATCTATGTTCTCCCATTTCCACAAAAAATTTGAATTATAGAAACAAAAATCATATTGTGCCTTTGCAATTAGCATTAGTCCCTAAATTTCTTATTTGCAATTCCCATTTCTTGTGCACTTCTCATACTGGGAATTTGCCTCTTAATTGCTCAAACTTGAAATACAAACTAAAGACAGACCATTCAACTAACCATTTATTTTTTATGCAGCCTTTTAACTAAATTCACATGCTCTTCATCAACATTCTCAAAATGCTTAACATATCGGATTATTCATTTCTTACACTTCCCTAGAAATTAGTACTCTTATGTTTCTCATTTCATACTCTCTTACTTTCTCTCTGCACATACATGTCGACATAGACAGATACCTAAGCACCTACTTGCAGTTGTTTACTATGTCTCGCCCACTGTGTATAAACCGCAAAACAAGACAAAAATGCCATCTTGGAAAAACAGTTTACAAAGAAAAAGAGCAATATCCTAATACCAGTAATGGGAAAACAACTTCAGCATCCAAAAGTATTAACAGATATGAAAGTACAACACGAATAATGAGTCAGAACTGTTATACATGCAGCACTAAATTACTGTCTTTTGCATATAATTGAACAAGCTTTACTAGAAACTCAGTATTATAGAGCGGATAATAAAAGAACTAAAAGTAACCAATGAAGAAATAGACTCGATTTACAAAAGGAAACTCACATCCTTTGTGTATCCTGACATTCCTACAAGTTGTGAATCACGAATCTTTCTATACAAATCAGCTGGGATTATAGGTTTCTGCATTGAGACAAAATGCCATTAGATAACAGTGAACAGCATAGTTAGATTCAATAAAGTTGGCACTTTAAGGCCTCTGGTAGCAAATTTAACTTCCAAAATTGTAATGCTCTTATTGCACTTACATAAATGTCCTGTTTAATAGCCAAGTCCTACGTCTCACACCAGTCTGGAAATATGAAAAAAGTGTAGCTAACTAGCTAATGATTCACCCCATCCATCCTTTTGGCAGCTATTTCTTTCTTATTGCTTTACCTTTTGTAAAATTTGTTTTTCCCAATCGAATTAATCTTATAGAAAACTTATTCATGTTAAAACCAATTGGAGGTCGTTCTTACACACACTAACTAGCTAATAGTTCACCCCATCCATCCTTTTGGCAGCTTTTTCTCTCTCATTGTTTAACCTTTTGCTAATCTCAGAAAATTTGTTTTTCTAGATCAAATTAATCTTATAACAAACTTATTTATGTTAAAACCAATTGGAGGTCGTCCTTACTAGAACACATGCATGCACGCACATACACACACTAACTAGCTAATGATTCATCCCATCCATCCTTTTGGCAGCTTTTTCTTTCTCATTACTTTACCTTCTGCTGATCTCAGAAAATTTGATTTTCCCAATCAAATTAATCTTATAAAAAACTTATTCATGTTAAAACCAATTGTGTGTCATCCTTATGTTGATATGTCAAGGAGGGTATATTGGAAAAGAAACATTAGGTTGACCAAAAAATACTAGAATATTCTTGAGAAACTCACATTTAGAATGATATCAATATGATTCTGTATCCTCCAATTTAAACAATCCACCAGCTGCAATAGACATGAGCATCTTAAAATTCAGAAACAATTTGGTGCTTTCTCATGCACAGAAAGGGAGAACCAAACGCACGCAGCCAATGTACATAATACCATCTTATGTGCTTTAGGAATGCTCCACTCTCTAGCCTTAAGAAACCGAACCAAAGTTTCACTTGGATAACCCATGTGTATATTCTGCAATAAAAAAGAGCACACTATGAGGCATGATAGGTATAATTAACTAATGAAGCATTTTCAGTTATCTTATTCAATGCTGAAGCATGGCACGACCGCAAAGAAAAGAGCCAAAAGATGTGATAAATCAAATGAGGAATAAAAAGAAAAAGAAAAAATCACCAGATATTTGTACTTTAAATCTGTACAGACAGAACCATCAATAAATTATCATGGTGTTCCACCATGAAGTGGGTAGCATGGTTTAGAGCTAAATTAATAAACGGTAACCATTGCCCTCAAAGATAATTCTAGCATTTGGATGATTTAACCTTTATCAATGTGGGCAATGAAATGGCGAGCACAATTGAATTTGAAGGATACTACTGCGGTTGTTGATGGATTAGGCTGAAAAAATTTGACATTCATGGAGTCCAAAAGAAAAGTTAGTTAATACTCAGCTGAGAAATCAACTTTGACAGCCAATGTGTCTATAAGAGACATCACAACTAGCAGATAAGAAAGTGTGCTGCTACTATCTATAATAAACTATGGAAGATCAGAGTCTCTGAATGCTCTTAAAATGTTATTCGGAATGTCCTCTGGTACAGTAGGAAGCATAATAAAATTCTAGAGATGCAGCACTAATAGGATGAGTTTGTAAGCATTGAGAGACAACCATTTCATACTAAGATTCTTTTGCCATATCAAGTACAATAACTTAGTAATGTAATTGCAAACCACATTTGTTTGAAGTAGAACAATATAAAAAAGTTGTCTTTGTCAAGAGTAACGCTCAGAAGCCAAGAATCTAAACTGAGTATTTAACTTCCAAGCAATGATCCTGTTTCCATGATCATCCCCACGAGTATTCTGGATGTCAGAATAAATGATAAGTTCTCATCCCGGTACCCATAAAAAGTGCACAATTTCATTTTGATTTTGAGGATAAGGAACCTTCTTCACGAAAGATCTAACCAATACTACTGTGATAGAGATGCCATCATCCTTAAAACAGTATGGCCCACAGGATCTTCCATAATAAGAACCAACAACAGCCAAAACTACTTCGCGTCATACCCGAAGCACACGAAAGAGCTGAATTCCCAGTATGACCCAGTCCACAGACAGAAAACAGTCAGATTTAGATATCCGACCATGACTCAGCAATCACTAACTTAAGAATTGAAAGGTCACCAAACGACTCGTAGGTTCAACCCAGATCGTCGAATTCAGAGCAACGAACAACCGATCCAGACAGATCTAGCAAGCGACAGAGGTCAAACCTTAAACGTAACCTTCAACGGCTCGTCCACTGCAAAATCCCAACACCAAAAAACGTCAGCAAAGATCAGGAAAACAAAAACAAAACAAAACAAAACGGACGAGATCGGCGAAGCAAGAGGCGGACCTTCGTCCACGAGCGCGGAGAGCTGCATGATGGCGTCCTGGGAGGCGATCCCCATCGTCCGGGGGACGGATCGGGAGGGAGAAGACGTCCACCAACTCTAGGGTTAGGGTTAGAGATCTTTAATCGAAGGAGTTGGTCGTCTTCTCTCGCTCTCGTCTTCGAACTCCGGTTTTTCTCCGTATATTTATAGACCGGTAAAAAAAGCGAATGAGTGTTTTAAATTGGAATATTGGGCTCAACCCAAAGAAATAAATATTTTATTATATTATTATTCCATTGGAAAGTGGTTGGGATGCAATTACAAATGGGGGATATTCTATTATTTTGAATATTAGCCCTATGATTTAGAGAGAAAGTCTCTGATGTGATGCACGATTATTTATATATATTATGCATTTGATACTTACAATGATTCGAATGTGATAAGAATTGGGGCATATTCTATTATTTTGAATATTAGCCGCATGATTTACAGAGAAAGACTCTGATGTGATGCACGATTATATATATATATATATATATATATATATATATTACATATTTGATATCCAACTCGAAAAGGATTGACAAATAGAAGTCATAGTTTAAGTGTCATCAATTTTAATTAATCAACATGAAAAAATAATAATTAATTTAGTGATTACTTTGGCAATATTTTTGGGTGATAGGTAATTAAACATCAAATTAATGTGAATTTTCTTTTCTTGTTAAAGAAGGGAAAAGTGTGGATGCATATTGAGATCAAACTACATGTGAAGGCTTCACAATCTTCCAATTAGCATTGCTCATCATCTTTCATTTGATTTGTCAATGGAATTCAAATCCAGGATGTCATGATAAACCATCAAGATTTTGATGAATTATAAAAAAGTGAAAATTTATTTAGAGAATGTAATATTGATTTTTTGAATTTTATTCGACGTATTTGGTTGTATTCATGTTTTGAAATAATATAATTTGTACATGGAAGAAAGAGAGAATTATATTTGATAGAGAGTGATGCTCATATATCTAAGTATTATCCTTTGTGCTCAAATTAAGGGGACATGAATCAAGAGATGGTAACAAAAGTGATTGCATTTTTCAGCCATGTACAGTTTTGTGTGTAGTGCATGAACATGGAGCAATAAAAGGGAGAAGCACTATTTGTTTCTCTTGTGGTGGCATTTGCATGTTCTTTTAGAGAGCATAAAGGAAAAAAAGAAATGAATGATCTTTCATCCATGAAAACCTACAAGTAGACATCATTGAAATAATAATAATAATAATAATAATAAATAATAATAATAATAATGTATTGAACTATTGTTTTTAGATTTTCTAGTGTGCTACTGATTAATTTAATCATATGATTTACCCATAGGAATTACTATTTTTAACCTAAAAGTAATCTTTTTTTATTTTATTTTATCTCATATTCTTATGATGCATGAATGGTTATTGGATGCATTTTCATCGGACTAAATATCAAAGGTTGTCCATTGCATTGTTCTCGGGCTAAGTGTGAGGTTGTTTGATGTGCCATCCTCGAGTTAAACATTAGAGATTATCTTGATACACTTTTATTAGGTTGAGCTTTGGTAGTCGCCTAATGCACCACTCGCTAATGTGTCTAGTAATCACTTACGTCGAAAGAATTTTTGAAATATATATTTTGTGAGAGACAGATAATACGAGAAATATTCACTTCAACCATAACTTACCATATGATACAACTCTTGGCAAAGGAAGAATAAACCTAGTCCACGATTAAGGGTTATATTATATTCCTTTCATATCATCAAATATTCATTCAAATTAAATCTCATTATAAAAAATCTATCAAACTGCTATTGAAAATTCCACTATGATATGGATCTATGTGTAGATTGATATATGATCGTGTATTAGAGACTTTTTCGATTGTACCCTAATAGTTTAAACAATGTCGAATTGATCAATATATCTTGAAGTCATAAATTTTTTCTTGAATAATACACAATCTCGATGAATCATGATTTTTTAACCCAAAATATAATTAATAATATTAAATTGAATTATCATAATCTCTCCCACGGCTCTAGTCACACATAATTATTTCTACTTATATTATCACAACTATACGTATCTAAATTCTTATGTGAGACTAAATTAATAAATTAATTTCCTATAAGAAAAGAAAACGGGTTAATAACGATTTAGAGTGGCAATTACATGCGTAATTCTTCCAAACAATATAAATGAAAATTTTTGTGAATCTGTTTGACCGTTGACATGGGAGGATTTCTATAAAAGACTTTGGCTCACATGATTATCACCACAAAATAATATATTTTGGAGTATATTATGGATTAATTATAGAATATCCTCTATGCTTTAACCCAATTAGCATCGTGATCATTGTATTAAAAAATATATTAAAATTCTTATAATTCTAAAAATAAAATAAATAATCTTATTTATCCTAACATCGTTAAGTATGTTGATTTTCTAATGATTTTATAGATAAAAAGATAATTTCAGCATTCTACATGCTAAAAATAAAAAAATATTAAAATTATATTTTTACTTATTATTTTCATATTGATCCAACACGTGGTGTCATGTATTATATTTTTCGTTAATTTATTTAATGATATTATGATAAATAAAACTATTTATTTTATTTTTAATTTTTTTTAAAAAATATATACATTTTTTAAATATAAAATTATGATACTAATAGGATATAAATATAATGAGTACTATATAATTAGCTGGTGTATTATCCATCCACGAGTGCATGGATCGAGCATGACGGACAAATGTGATGCTCGTTGGAGGCGGGCATCTAGAGAGAGAGAGAGAGAGAGAGCAGCTTGCCCCATCTACAGAGCGCCTACGATGACGCGGAAGCGTACCAGGCGAGGATGGTCGCCGTAGGCCCATATCACCGGGACAAACCAGGGCTTTACGTCACCGACGATGACAAACGGCGGCGGTGTGTCATGCGCACACTGGCAAAGGTGGATAGTTACGGTAATCAGAAGGGATGAGTTGGCTCGCAATCCAGAGATGTTAACATGTCTCGGTCGAGGTTTATGGAGATGCTGCTGCTCGATGGTTGCTTTCTATATGCTGCCGATGAGTGTGGCGAAGGCAGATCAGGTCCATGCGGCGGTGGAGGATCTAAGAGGAGAAGAAGAAGAAGAAGAAGAAGAAGAAGAAGAAGAAGAAGAAGAAGAAGAAGAGGAAGAAGAGGAAGAAGGAAAGAACCCTCTGGTCATTCCGACTCGGCAATGGAACCTCATCAAAATCGACCTGCTATCGTTCGAAAACCAAATCCCTTTCTTCATCATTCAGGATCTCTTCAGCCTGATGGAGATCGCTGACATCAGGCACACTTCTCCTGCTCATCAAGCATTCGAGCTCTTTGAGGAAGCTTCATCCGATTTCCCCTGGTGACGGTGATACTTACCTACATTTATTGAATCTCGTTCACTCTGCTTTGGCACCATCTCCTTGCTACAGAACCGCGGACGCAGATCCGAACTCAGACTTCGAACGCCGCATGGTTCCCTTGCGCATCCCCAACGCCACCCAACTCTGGCGTCCAGGAAGCTGCTTGCAGGCTCTGCAAGCATGTGCCCTGTTCCAGAACCTCATCGGCTTACCTACATCACGGCGTTCGCATCATTCATGGAATGCACCATGAATAGCGTGAGAGACGTGAGGCTGCTGCGTCTGTGCGGGGCGTCAGTGAACAACCCGAGCACCGACAAGGGCGTATCTGTCTTCTTCGACCGGATCGGCTGGCAGGCCACCGATTCTCTCGTCCCGGATTGCCTGTCTCCTCTGACGAGGCAGTCACAGACCATCACATCACGATCCCCGGTGGCGTAGATGGAATGCGCCATCTGAAGCGCCGCCACTTCTCAAACCCATGGGTGGCCCTTTTGGGTGGCAGTTGTCGGTCAACGAATAATTTTGACCATTGGTTTTTTCTAATCGACCGGTTCGAATTCTAGGCTCGATTCTGGTTTGATTCGAACCGACGTGGAGGCCGCTTGATGCGGAGGTGGCGTGTGCTTCCCATGGATCTGGAAAGAAATCTGAACCGTTATTGTTCGATCGGAACTTGTTCGACCGGAGCGGGCTCGGTTTATTGAGCCGGACTAAGCAGGCCGGTCGGCGGTCCAAATTCATGTCACTGTCAAATGATTATGTTATCATTTAACAGTGAAATTATAGATTTTATGTTAAATGATTGTAAAGTTATTTCTATTTCAAAGCAAATGGATGGATCATATGATTTAATATCGAATTAATTAATTAATTAATTAATTATTATTTAAAATGATATAAAGGAAAAAAAAAATTAAGACAAATGTCGTCCATTTCATTACAAAGCTAATGGGTTGCCCTAAGACGGATCGGAATTCCTTAACTGGGCACCCTCTCGCGGACACACGCTCGGAAGAGAACAAAGCGAGGAAGGAAATAAAAGAGGAAAAGAAAAGGCGGTGCGAGGTCTTCAAAGTCTCCTTTCTTTTGCGCTTGCGCACCTCTCTCTCTCTCTCCCTCCCTGTGTGTAAACCCCCATTACCGCCCCCTCTTCGTCCGGTTCTTCCTCTTCCTCTCTCTCTTCGCCTCTCCACTCTTTCTGGGTTCGAAGATGAGCGGCGGGGGCGCTAGGGTTTCGATCCCGGCGGGCGTGCGGCGGACGATCCAGAACATCAAGGAGATCGCCGGCAACCACAGCGACGAGGAGATCTATGCAATGCTCAAGGAGTGCGGAATGGATCCCAACGAGACCGCCCAGAAGCTGCTGCTCCAAGGTCCCGTTCCCCCTCCCTTCAATCTCCCCCCTCTCTTGATGCCTGCTGCGCTTTCCCCATCCGTGGGTTCCGTGCTCAGTTGTTGATTTCTGATGGGCGTCGGTTGTTTGGAGGTGCGGTGATGATTGTCATCTGGCGAATTGATTCGCAGTATTTGGGCTGTGGAGTTTCCTGAGGATCGACCCTTTCCCCACCTTTGGCGTTATCAACGCAACCGAGTGGATTTCTCGGGCAGGAGATTTGGGGGTTTTGACTCGCGAAATGCATTCGTATGATTCGTTGTTCTGAATTAGGTCGACGTTTGGTGATTGCCGTAGCTTGGTCGTCAAGCTGCATGCTGCTGGAATAAAAACGAGTATTTTCGATATAGAACACAGAGTTGTCTTTGATTGGCTCCGTATTTTCTGTTTAAATTATTCTTTGTGTTATAACATCGGACTGAAACTAACCGTGCTTATGATTGGTTCTTTTATCTGCATTATTTGGTGAAGAATTATTTTTTTCCTTGTGGTCTAGTGTGTGATTTAGTTGTATTTGTCGTGCACAACATGGAAAGTGACCACTGGTCTTCTTTGGTGGCGTATGGCTTAGTGATATATATGTGCTCTGCCACTATAATAGATCGTAGCTTAGGCTGTAATTGTACCTCGCTAAGGGAGTATTGCCGATATCTTGAACTGATTTACTTGGTGTCATGTTCTAAATTAATTCTGTTTTGGAAAGTCTAGTGGTAATACATAGTTGGCATTTTTACAATATTAGGTGATTAACAGAACCAAGAATGTAATTCTAGCAGCAACCATTCATGTTTCATATCATACATTTCTGCATACATTAAACTTAGGTAATCCATACATTTTTGCATAAAAATAATGGTCTTTTTCTTTCCCCATGTTATGCTCCTTTCTTTGTTTCTTAAGCAATAATGCATGCCCACATCAGTTGCATATTCTGTAAGTAATCACCTTTTTGGTGCGTATGTATACACCTGAATGCAAGAAGGTACTTGCTCATGTGCTGTTGGTCTGATTGTCTACTAGGTCATAATTTTATTGGCTGTTTTTCGCTTTACAGATCCCTTTCATGAGGTGAAAAGGAAGCGCGATAAGAGAAAGGAGGTAAATATGTTTCTCTGTTTTTTGCAATTTTTCGTTCTACTCCTGGCAGTACTCTTTATTTGTGCTAAGAAAGTTGTAAGTATACTGTGTTACCACCCTACTTTTTACATCTTGGCAACAAAGATATGCCAAAGTTGTAAGAATAAATTACGCCATTGCCATTTAGTTTAATAAACGTTTGATTGCTAGACATGCTGTTTTGCCATGTAGCCTGAACATTAGAAAACTAATGGGAACCTATATTGAGTCCCACGAAGATCCAGGTTCAACTCATATTAGATTATCTGAATTATATCTTCTTCTTCTTTTCTTTTCTAGCTTTATATGTTATTTTTGTGTGTTTTTTAATGAATTGAATTTTTTTCTCCCAAGTCCCTTTAGAGTTTGAATAGGAGTGCCATTGAAAGAACTCAAATGGCTGTTATTTAACTCTGGTAGGAGTCGTGCAGAAAAAAAGGTGCTAGTCAAAATCTTCTTCTTGTTCTCTGCTCGGTGAAACCATTTATGAAAAAGAGTTGAATACAAGTATGGCTGCAGTAGTTAGAAAGAGATGACTTGGCTATTACTTTCTTATATGATCATACAGTAAGGGCCTGAGTGTGGATGGTTTCAGATCTGGGCAAAATGTTCGAAATTGGACCATTTGTGGGCCAGTTTTAAGCTGATTTTAGACCTGAAATTTAAAACATGTCATTAGTTTTGGATGAAGCCTTATGGACTTTGGCCAAATTTGCTTGTCTTGACTAGTTGACAACCTGTTCTAACCTGCCAGAAGCATGATCATTCATGTAAATTATTGGATGAAGTCTGCATGCATGCTTCCCCCATATACCATTACTCATTCTAGCTCTTCTCTATTGTTACATCTCTTTCCCCTACAGACAACAAAGTTCTTTGTTCTTTTTCTTTAAACTCATAATGTTTGCTATTTCCTACAGACTGTGAGGGAGCCTGCTGATTCTAGGTGGAGGCCAGGACTGCAGGGACGAGGAGGTAGGGGAGGTCGAGGAAACTACCCACGATCTGTGCCTAGTGGTATGTGCTTTCTTTTTTAATATAATGCTCAAACTTGGCATAAGAGTAACGTGCTCTATGCAGTTATATGTTTTATGTGTTGGTCTTAAATTTATCTATGCATCTAATTGCATTTTAATGTGAGCAGTTGACTACATGTTAGTTTTGAGCTAACCACTTCGGGTTAGCATGTAATTTTGATACTGTTTATTCTATTCTTGTTGTGTCAAATGTCTCATTCGCATATTAATGACAATTTTGTAACTTATCCAATATCAGTTTCACTAATAGATATCTGTTTCCATGCCCATCTTCTGCAAATCAGCAATTCATCTTTTTATCATTTTATGAAATGGGAACTACATGTTCTGTCTTCATTTTATGTGCATATTTTACATTTTGTTATGTGAAACTTTGTAGCACATGTTTTGTTGTATTTCTTAGGTGTACCCTGTGATCCAAAAGTTCATGTATTGGTTATTGTTGCCATGTTTGCTACTTATTGGATGTTTATTAATGGTTATTGATGAAAAAAAATTTATTGCCTACAAGATGCTGCTGCTGGAAGAAATGTTACTTCAGGGAAGGATAATGGACTAAACCAAGGTACGGATAAAGCCAATACATCCTCTTCATCCACCATTCCTGACACAGAGAATAGGTCTGCAATTTCCATACCAAGGTACCTATTTTGTCTGTTAACTTTGGCTCTGAGTTAGAGCATACTGATTTTATTAAGCGTGGATGATGTATTCTTTTGCCAATGCTCATACGAAGGCATATATTAAGTTTTTTAGTACACTGGATCAATGTCTGATTAATTGTGTCCTTATTTGAGTTCTAATTTTTGTGGAACAAGTTTATGTTGCAGATTGATGAACATTTAAAATTAAATAAGTCAGTCTTTTTTACTCTCTGGTCAAGAACTCATGGGTGTATCATGATAGTTACGTAGATCATATTATTGTGCAGATGATGAGCTTTGACACCACCATAGGATAGATGCTCTGTGAACTTGGTTTTAAAGGTTTGAATTATTTGAACAACCTCTTTGCTTACCAGGGTAAGGTTTCATATATTGATCCTCGAAAATTCTCGAATGGTAGGATCCTTTTGCATTTGGCTGCCATTTTTGAACCATTTTCATCTGGATCAAAAAGGAAACTAGCGAAGATTTATGCATTGTTTAAAGCTGAAATTTGTGAGGTAATAGGAACAGCAACTTCTGTTCTACTAATGCATATATAAAGCAATGCTGAACTATTGTATTCCAGTTGATAATAAAGCACAAAACTGTTATTTGTTATTTACCCCCACAACTTGTACATATAATTGAATAACCATAGTTGATGTCTTAACAATGTATTGGGCGTGCCTTGAGTTTAATATACTGTTTGCTTGTTATACTATCTTTCTTTTCATTTTTTTGTATGATTTATCTGGTAGAACATATATACTTCTATTCTCTGTAATAGAATTTATTTTCTCCAACCAACTGTGCAACTTCTTTAACTGCATCTTGTGTATTGACCTAACTATATTTCATATTAATCGTTAATTTTCAGCTCCATTTCTGGTGTTGCCAGTGATCCCAGCAACATAAATCATCCAATGTTGTCTCAGGGGTCCAATGTATCCGATGTGAGTGGCATTGCCCAGTGGGATAAAAGTTCTGGGGCTGTAGCTACTAAGCCAGGGATTTCCGGGTCAGTTCTTAAAGATGTGAACCATGGTTTTGCATCTGGACGCCCAGATTCGGACCAATGTTCATCAGACAAGACAGCGGCACCTGTTCTGGAGATCTATGCTTCAGTCTCAGACCCTGTGCTAGTGCCATCTCTTGATACACACAAAGCTTGTGAGTTGGAGGCTGTTAAACAAGTAACAGGGATCCAGAGCTCCATTGTTGAGACTGCCACTAGTAGGGCTGCATCTAGGGATATATCTGGATATAAGTTATCATATATAAGTGGAAAAGGTTCTTCTGACAGTAGTGATGCCTTCATCCATGGAAAGATACAGATCAAACCACAAGGACCTGGAAAAAGTGAACTCTCAGAAAAATCTCATAGTAAATCTTCTTTTTCTGGGTCTATAGGCAGTAGACCATCCTCTAATTACAACAATCGTTCTCAACATCTTAGTGGTTCACAGAAAGGTAGACCTTAACATGTTCTTCATAGCAATTTTTTATATATGTACTGGGTCATGAGTGATTGGTTGATTATATACAGAGCTGTTATAGTGCTTTTCTTATCATGATCATTTACTACATACATTGGAAGTTTGAGAAGCAACATAAGATACTAAACCACATATTTTTTCTTTTTCACAATTATGAACTTAGCTGGAATTGTCTAAGTCATAAGGCACCTTTGCGTTATTTGTCCGCAAAGGGTCAACCCAGAAGCAACCTCGTACAAGTCTTGAAGGATCTACAAAAAGAAAGTTGATTAGTTCAAGCGAACGAGTGACGAACAAGTCTCGACGTCCCGCAAAAGAGGGTAGCTTTTACAAGCAATTCAGGAAGTATTTAGTGTGCAAAGAGAAAGAGAGGAAGGGAAAACAAGGACTTTATAAGGCAAATGAATAGTCGTAAATCCACAAACAATAGCTCACCGGTTGTCGAGCACATTGACAAGTACTCGTAGGCTTTACGTGCGAAGTTTTGAATCCAATCAACGCCCAACACTATCCCAAACCCCCATCTAGTCTTGTACGACTTGGGTGGTTTTTGGGTGTTGAGATGACTGATGTTTTGCACTGCACTGTAGTCTATAGAAAACAAGTCATGCCACATGAAAGCTGGGCCGTTTTGGGGCAGTTTTGTCCTTTCTGGTGAGCAGTCGCTCTATAGCTCTGCAAACTGCTCCTGCTTACAGGTTTTAAGCAAAACCACACAAAACAAGGCAAACACATTGCTAAATGAATGTACAAGCAAACACGCAATGAACGGTCCATTGATGAAGGTGTTGCGGGCGCGCGACCACCATCCGTGACACTATGGACTAATCAATTGGTTTAGTACTTTATGAAATATACGACATGTTCATTTCTTAGGAGATAAAGTAAACCTTTCATTTTGTTGTTCTTTAGTTTCTTATTCTTGGAGTTGAGATATTAAATTATATAATCAGATGCTATCAATATTTAATATGTTCATAGCAAGTTTGTTGGTTTCTAAACTAAGCTTTTTGGTACCAAATTAATTAGTTGATATTGATATCAATGTTCTATAGCAAGCTTCTGTGCATGATCAACTTCCTTGGACAGCATGATTTCTGTTGAGCCATATTCATGCATTTGTAATCCAATTAATGGTACTTGTCCATCTGAATGCCCATTTTTGACCATATACACAAACTGCCAAGAATGGCCCCTTCTTTGCCTAAAAAGGTGCTGCAATGCCCTAGTCAATCAAGTTGAAATATTCTTTAAATTTAGAAGTCATTGGTTGTCAAACATGAATGAGGGATGAATGCACGGTGGGTTAGATTGTGGTTCTCTGTTTTCTGGAGCTTTGAGTTGCTGTACCCCAAGTATTATGGTTATCACAGAATATTTGGGTTATTTTCCTTAAATATAAAGACTAAAGATCAAAATATCTGTAATTTGTTTGTTTACATTTCTCAAAGCTTTCGCTAGATCTTGTTTGCTCGAGTGCCATATTGCATTCTGAAATAGAAACTGAGATAAGCATCTCCATCAGTTGTTTATATCAGTTGTAATACACCAATTGTCTGCTTGTCACATACTGATTAGTACCTTAGCAAAAAGAATTCTAGAGATTGTTAACCACCAGGCTCTTATTTTGACCTTAAGCTGCATATGAAATATATAAGGTGATATCAAGTTAAGAGAAATGCTTCATGTCATGATCCAGGTCCCCAGTGGTGGTAATGGTGCACATCAACAAGTGCACTGCCCCAGCCTCACGATCATCTCTGTCCTGTGAGGTGCACCACATTTGCCAGTCCAGATTTAAATCATGACTTAGAGTCACGACGTGCGGCACTGGCTGCATGATGTTTGCCTTTGATGTTTACTATATAGACTTTTAACTTATATTGGCATTCTACCTTGGCAGACTAACAATCTTGTTGGTGCCTTGTAATAAACTACATTTCTAGTTGCATAAATGGATTTTATAAAGGAGTTGTCTGGAAATGCAAATCTTCAAAATGGTGAAATTTGTAGCTTTTATGTTCTGGAAGGCCACAAATGAATTTGTGTGATGAGGTAATGTTGTATCAATGCAAGTTATAAATGATGACTAAATTGACGAGGAATTTTTACTACCTAGACAAAAAGATCTTTTAAAAGATTATTTGAGAAAAATTTTGATTCCTAGAAAATGGCATGAAAAATGTATTTGGTTTTATGATTTAACATTTCTCTATTTGGTTAATGTTGAGGAGTTAAACTTAGAAGTCCTTTTTCTTGTCTTATTCTTGTGCTGATGAGTGACTTTAAGGGAAAAATGTAAGAGTTGATCACAATGGTAGTAAGTCGTAGCAATTCTGAGAATGAGAAGTGAGAATTTTATTTAATTTTTTTAGACAAAGTTCTAGAGGTATTAATTAAGGGTTGGTTGTACATTGCATATAGATTTTATCTTAAGTGCTGAAACTACACAATTTTAGGTTTGTTAAACTTAAAAGTTGGCTAAGTAGCACCCTTTTTTTTTTCTTATTCAGCACCTGTTCCTAATAAAGAGTGGAAACCAAAAACCATACAAGCGAATGCTGCTCAAGCATCTGAAATGACTGACACTTCTGATGTATTGGTGGTGGCTGAAGCTGTTGCTCAATCGATACCAGCAGCATGTTCTGTGACCACAGAGGAACCTGCTGTGAAGTTGGAAAAGAAGGTAAATGAACTGAAGCTAACAGAGAAACAACATGTCATTATTCCAAACCATCTTCAAGTGCCAGAGTCTGAAAGACATGGCTTGAGTTTTGGCAGCTTTGATGCCAATTTTGAGTTGAATATGGTTGTTGCAAATGGCCCTGCTAGAGTTGAAATTGATACACCATTTTCTGAGTCACCTGAGATTGAAGAAACTATCGAGAAGCCATCTTTAAGGTCAGATACGACATTTACATTCTGCTTTAACAATTACATTTGAAGATGTGGCGTTCTGCATATTTGGATATTTATTTTTTATGTTGGATCAGGAGATTATGATGCACAGATAATGAACTCATTTTGTATTTGATGAGATGTAATAACACTAAGAGAAGTAGATAACCATCAAATTTATTATGTACGGTGGAAAATGCACATTCATACTAACATCTGATTACAAAGCTTTGGAGCTTGAAAATGTTTTTTGCGATCATTTTTTAGCTGTTTCTTTCTATACTATCTTTCAGACATGCAGAAGCTTTGCAGAAGCTTTTTTAACTATGGTAGCATTTTTTGTTGAATGCTCCTCCTCTAAATGTACAATAATAAAGAGATCTGCTGGTAACAAGGCACTGTTATGATATTTGTGCATTAGGATTTTTTTTAAAATTTTTTATTCTTCTAACTTCTAAGAATACTAGTTTATTTTGCTAGTTGATGTATCTGTCGTTTATATTTAATAAAAAATATTTCACCATTATGATATTTATTACATTAGAAACTTCTCATATAGATGCTTCCAAGAAGGTTTTATTATTTGTTAGCTAGTATATATGTCACTGGTATTAAGAAAAAACTTATGGATTTAATTTGACAAATGACATGTAATGCACAGTGTCTTTTCCATCTTTAATCAAAAAAGAAATATCTGTAGGTATTGACGTCTACAATCATAATATCTTTGTTTTATTTGCTACTATTTTATATGATAGTATGAAGTTGTCTTTTAAAAAGTATCTAGGGAATTGATCTTTGGTTCAAGAACTAGAGAGCTCGATCTGGCATTAGAGGATCTTTGTTTCTCTGTTTTTCGTCATTCCTTTTTTCATTACTTCTACCTTTTTTTTCTGCTTAGGTTATATTGATTTTACTACCATATGCTGTCTCTTCTAACTATTTAGTTTTCTTTCTTTTTCACATGCAGCATTCATACTGCATCCTCAGCTGCTCAAGAAGCGGACTCTCCGGATCATCCTCAATCACCTGAACAGGTGCCAGATAGTTATTCAACTGAAGAAGCTGGTGTTTCTGCTAGTAAATCTGCTGCAGCGGAATATGACCAATCTAAACAAGCCAATGTGTCTCCAGAAGGCCCTCAGAATTTGGTCATTCAATCTGCACCATCATATCCATCACTAGGAATGACACCACAAGTTCTCGGAAGCCAATTTTCACCTTTTGAGAACTCGGAACCACAGGCTCGTGATAGCTCCCGTCTTCCAAACTTTCTGGTATGGTAACACTCATGAGTCATGACCTTTATATTCTTGCTACGCAGGTCATGCAGTGTTTCTCTACAACAATATCTTTTTCTTTATGTCAATGTTTTGATATTTGTCAATAGCATCATTGCTACTGAAACTAATCTGGTAGCAGCTAATGGTAATAGGATGTCTATGGAGGATCAGTTGTTGTCACTTTTTGAATTGGATTTCTATGGTACTAGGATATCTATAGTATTGGGTTGTACAGTCTGGTAGGTTCACTGTATCAAGCTATGGGCCCAATGTTGTTTTCTTTTCAAGCCAAAATTTTCCTTTTCGTGTCTCTCTCTCTCTCTCTCACACACACACACATACACACACACACAGAGACGCACTCTCTCTCTCTCTCTCTCTCTCTCTCTCTCTCTCATGCTTCCTCTTTCTCCCTCCCCCTTCTCTGCCTCGTCGTTCACTTGGTGTTGTTGTTGCCTCTATCTTGCCACATCACCATTGCTACATCCTTGTTCGGGTCATCACCTCCTCGTATTTATTCCTCAACAACCATCTTGCTCTCTTGCCTCTTGTAATCCACAACTTGCAATGGGTCCCTCTGATCACTATGGAGTCCAGTAGAATCTTGTTTAGATGGATAAAGGCTTTTGGGCCCATTTGGGATTGGAAGGGAGCTTAGATCCTCTACTTCTTTACAAGACTATGTGACAAGGGTAACATTCCCAAGTTGGGTATTTGGCTAAGGAAGAGGAAAAGATTTGGAATATATTTTGGAGTAGAATACTTTTTTGATCAACTGTTGGAATTTGGGTAGGTTTAGATAGAAGACATAAGTAGGAGGACATTTAAGTGTTACTTTTTTGATCAACTGTTGGAATCTAGGTAGGTTTAGATAGAAGACATAAGTAAGAGGACATTTTAGTGCCAAGAACCTGTATTTTTTATCTTGATATTTTTTTTTTACTTTTTCAATAATCTTTAGAACTGGTTTAGTTTATTAGTCTTGATCTCTTGAGGAATAGTTTACTTTTCCTTGAACCTGAGAAGTGTGCATTGTATATGAACGAGATTTATCAGTATGCATGATGTCAGTGCTTCCCTGTGTTGATGATTGAGTTGAGGATGCTGTGAGAAGATCTCAACAATTACGGTGTGTGGTTGGAGCTAGTTGAAAGGTTTGCAGAGGAAGATCATCAGAATCCCCTGCCACATACCAATCCCACATGTCAGGCCATCAATGTCCAAGTAAAACAAGTGGTGGCTCACAGAGTCAGGGAACCCATGTGGTTAGCATTTTGCTGATAGGTTGTTCAACAAGGCACATAACGCTGATGAGTTGCTTTCTTAATTCATGCAACCATAGGCACCATCTATTGATTTGAAGTTTAAAAATGAAACCACCCATGTTCTCATTAGTTATTGGCTTAGAAGATCAAGCATCAACTGCTTTATTTGCTAGAATGCTTTGAACTCCTGAATCTGTGTTGTCACTAATTTTAATGAAGCCAACCGAAAGCAAGAGCAAGGTAATGTATTATTTGAGGACCCTAGGTGAAAATCAGACAATTTATGGTCCTAGTCCATGAGGAAGACAAAATGATCAGGAAGTTGTTGGTGTTGGTCTAGAATTGCAACCACCAAAAGATTCAAACATCATACTATAAGCCATGTTGGAAAAGGATATCTATTCTCCACTGTACATTTCTCGACATATTTCAAAGGAAAACTTGTCTCTATGTACTTTACAGTGGTTCTGCTCACAATTTTATCAGTGATGTTGTCCAACAACTAAATTATGGCACAAGCCCATCAACTTTTTTGGAGTCTGCTTGGTGATGGAAGGTTGATGATCTGCTCTACCAGATATGTAAACATGCTCATTTGCCTCCAAGGTGAGAAGCACAAGGTCAACCTCCTTTGCCTGATGTCAGTGGAGTATCTTACTCTTGATATAAAATGGTTCAAAAAAGTAATACCCAATTTGATTTGACATTTCAACACACTGACAATCGAGTTCAAGCACAATAGTTGAGAAGTTGAAGCACCAGCAGATTGACCTACTTGCAAGATTAAAGAACCAAAGTCCTTTTATCATGCTTCATACAAGTTGCTTTATCTTGAGACAAGACTGATGTCAAAAGGCACTCGGAAGCAATGCCTCACTTGAGCACCTCTATGGGCCCTGGGTGAAGCACCTTCAACTGGCTATCTCCTAGGCGTGAGCCTTTGTTGAGGAGCACCTAGGTTGGCTGGGGCTACCCGAACCAAATTGGCCTCCTATCATTTTCCCCATTAGGGACTTGATCCAAACTGAATCCCATATCAAACTCTCTCGATTCAGTTCAGTTAACTAAACTGTGCAATGATCCCCCCTCCCCATTTATGCCTTGCTGGCACCTATGCACTTGGCCCTATTGTTTCTGCCACCAACATATGGCAACTCACTTTCCTCCATAGATTGTGTCTCCTCTCTCTTTCATATGTCCATTCTTTTCTCTCGCTTTCCTCATCTCTATGCTCCCTCTTTCTTTTCTCTTCTTTCATCTCTGTTCTCCCTTCCTCTCTTGTTCCCTTCCTTTTGTGTTCTACTATTTTGCCATGTTTGGGCCTTGCTTTTGTAATGTAAGCATTGTACATTGCTCAATCCAGGGCCTAATGCCTCAGGCAATAATGGACCTTGACGCTTTACAGCCCCTAGCCCCTAGCCCCTAGCCCCTAGATTTCTTGACAACACTAGGAAAAGTTAAACATGAGGGGGAATGAGTTGTTTTAATGTGCCTTGCATGATAAATCTTGTGTTCTTTCTCCACCTAAGCAGTGGAACCTAACCCATCCTCACACATCTTTCTAGTTGTCTCCCAGCCGTGGTGTTACCCAACCAGTGGGACCCAATCCCCACTTGTTTTTTCTATGCATCAACCAATCATGTTTGCAAGTCTGTCAGCTAGCAGTGATTGAGTGTGTTAGCATCCTTCAGCTTCTCATCATTGTCCCAGTCTCATGCAACTCACCATTACCGCATGCACCTTCTACATGGTGATTGTTGGCCACGCCAACATCCTCGGTTATCTCATTCTTATGCCTTGTATGATGCACAATCTAGATGTGACTTTCTCCACTCGTGACGAGGTCCCAACAGGACTCATTCTATTTTGATGGAGAAAGGACATGAGCCCCATTTGGATTGAGAAGATGGCCGATGCCTCCTCTTGTTTGTGAGACTAGGTGACTGGGGTACTAAGCCCAAATTAGTTTTTTGGTTAAGCAAGAAGAAATGACCTCAATTAATTTCTGGTATTATTTAATATGTGATGTCTAGATATGGTCTAGATGGGGGAATAATTCCTAATAATTGTTCATTTTTATTTATTCTATATGGATTTTCTGGAACAATACTAGTTTACATTGTTGATCTTAATCTTCTGGGGCTTCTACTTTTTGATTGGAGTACTAAGCACCAAAGACAGCTCTCTAACATTTTCTCATTTCTCTTCTAACTTAAGTTCCTGTACTTAGTTCACCTTAGCATATATTTGATTTTGGATGGGTTAAACTTACTTGGCCATCTGATATTCCATTTTGTAACAAGTTGAAATTTAACCAGAAAAATGTCTTAATATAGAACAACTAAAATTGAAATGTAAGTAGTAACCTTGCTTCTCGTTTTTGCTTAAACTAAAATCAGAATTGACACCGACCGGCCTTTGTTTCAGATGGCAGACCTGCTTCATCTTTTGTACGTTTTGGTTAGGATGTTGAGTTTCTGTTGTACAGGTGCATCAACCCTATGACCCATCCACAAGCTACTACACACCATTCTATCGACCTACTGCTGATGCTGATGGTCGAATCTCTCCATTTCTTGCATCCAGTGCCTCCTCCAGGTACAATGCGAACATTGCAGTCCTACCGGCTCAGACAGGCCAGACTTCTCAAGAGGTTTGCTTTTAACCTTTCGGCTTGATTAATCTTTTTGTTTTAAATATATAGAGATATATTTTTGGATTGTGTCATGCTAAATACAATCATCACACTCCAGCATTGGTGATTGTTTTCAGAAAATCATATGCTCTGCCAATTTTCCTTTCCACCGAACAGCTTGTAGTTGTAGACTTATTGTAAGATATTATTGGATCTAGAAATTTTTGTGATTGTATTATACAATAAGTTAAGCAAAACCTGTGTTTTTTACTACTCTCAGCAATTTACTTGTGATTATAGTCTTGTATCGAAATCTTCTTCTTCAAATTCTCAGTATCATGGTCTTCGCATTCTGGTTAAGATTCTGATGTTCATTTTTTCCCCGTCCAGAATACCAACTCCGCTGTGCTCTCTACAGTTGGCTCAACTCTTGCAACTCAAGCTGCAGGTGCTATGCAGGGTTCAGTTGCTATTCCTCAGCAACCAGTTCCTGTCTTCCGGCAACCTGCTGGTTTACATTTATCTCACTACCCTCCCAACTACATTCCATATAACCAATACTTTTCTCCATTTTATGTTCCTCCCCCTACCCTTCACCATTTCTTGAGCGGTGCCGCATTCCCTCAGCAACCTCCTACTGGCAGCATGTATCAGACTCCTGGAGCTGCAACTCCTGCCACTGCTGTCAAGTATTCTATTCCACAATACAAGGCTGGTGCTAACATTGGTAATTCTGCAATTGTTGGGTTGCCAACTGTTTATGGAACATATAGCTCGACTCCAGCTGGCTATACATCTGGTCCTGCTGCTAGCAGTGGAAACTCAACTGCCAATGAGGATCTTGGGTCTTCCCAATTTAAGGAGAACAGTGTTTATGTTCCAGGACAACAGGTATTATTTTTTCTTTTGATACAGATTTTTGTATGTGATGTTTGGTTCATGCTTAGTTATTGTGTTCTGCTGCTATTCTAGATGGATAAACCTCCAATTTAGAGTTACATAAAGATTACTAAAATTTATGATTTTCTTTGGAACCTTAGTTGTAGATCTTTTTGATGTTTCTGGTGCTTGATCTTAATCTCATTATAGAGTGATTGATTTTTGCTGCTTCACGTGAATTTTGCAAGCAGCTACGGATTTTTTTGCTCCTTTTAATGAAATTCCAGAAGGGCTTGGTGCTCCTTTGCTATTTCTCAGAGTCTTTGGAATTACGTGTTGCATCATTAGCTTAGGAATTGGCTAGAGAATGAGCAGTTATTAGCAGAATCATTTGACAAGTGAAGCTGACTGATTCAGTCTATTAATCAGGGAACTGATACCTTTTCTATGTTTAAGTTGGATAGCGTGATCCTGAAATCATATGTGACGTTTCGTAGGAACGAGTGCATAGAAGATGCTAGGAGTTGCAATGTGCTGAGTGTAAGCAAATTTTAAGCAGGGATTTTGTGTGGATGATGTTAACTGAAGCTTTTCTTTTGAGGCAAGGATAGGCAACATCTATGAGCTTATTTTATTAAGATTATGAAATAAGGAGTACAAATGAAGGTGAAAAAAAAGATGAGCAGTAGCAATTTTGAAGGAAGCTGCAGAAAGAGGGAGAGGGAGTGAGAGTCCTTAAGTCAACGTAAGAAAAAGCACATTATAGCAAATGGATAAATATGGTGCAAGCTTCTTCTTGGCTGTGTTTTGCTCCATAGTCACTAACTATGAAGGAATAAAATTTGATTATATTTCAAACAATTAGAGGATGAGATTAGCGTCGTGGTGTGGTTGCTCCTTCACGACCCAAGTGATCATGGTTTTGAGTCAATAAACTACCTCATTGTTTCCATGTGTAAGACCATGCACTTAGTAGACCTATTTGGAGTCATGGTGAGATTTCTCCTTTATGACCAAAATGTCAATTTTCAATTCAATAAACAAACTTTTTGTCTACATGAGTGAAACTATATTGATCGACACTCCATAGACCTGTACTGGCAGAGTCTGGTGCCACACCATCCTTTTTAATATTTTACACAACTGATCAATTTTTGAGGCATATTTCATCAGAATGGTATCTTACATTGCTAATGTCATTTTAGGTAGTTAATCCTGTGATTAGCACCTCCAACTTAAAGATTTTATCTAGTCATACTAATTGTCATTCGTATCCTCTGATCTAGATCCCTTGAATAAATGTGAGATTTTATCTGGTCATACTAATTGTACTGGGTATCCTCTTATCTACATTTCTTAAATAAACGTGACCAACTACCCTGGCAGTTTGATCACTATCACTATGTAATATGTATTTGTATCTACTTTTCTGTCATTTTCTGATTAAAAACCTGTTATAAGATGAGCCATCACTGATGACGAGTTGCTTAAAATGCTTGTTTCAAAATTTGACTAGTTCTTAGGTTCAACTGACGAAGTTTTTCGGCATTGGATGATCTTTTCATTTTCTTTTATTGATGCTATCGATGTTGGGTGACCAGGGCTCGAGTTATGAAAAGAGCCTGTTTGATTGCAGTGGTATTGCTGCATTGTCACTCCCTAGCCCTGATCGGCAGGGAGCCTTCTACACATGGTCACTTTTTTGTTTTTGTTTGGTGCTCTATGTTCCTGTGCAATGATTGTCGTTTCGCTCATACCAGTACGAAACAAGCACCACATACCGAACTGAGCGTTAATCGATATGTGGACCCACCCTAGTTCGGTCCGTCGTATAAAAGGGAAGTGGGAAACCCTAAATCCTACTTTCGTGCTACTTTCACTTCTCACACGATTGTTGCGAGCCTACGGCTTCTCAATGCCACGACCTCCGCTTGTCGTGTTCGACACTACACATCGCCACGTGACTGATGCTGTGATCAATGCTTCTCATGCAGGCGGCTACCGGCGACCTTCACTTGCCGTCGCCACGTCTCAGATATGTCTCTTCTCCCCTTCCTCTTCCTCTTTCCTTCTTCCTCCTTCGCCGCTTCCTCTTCTTCCCTCTTTCTTCCTCCTCCCTTCACCATCCCTTCCTCTTCTCCCTTTTTACTTTCTCTCCGAAACATTAGTATTTACCGGTGTACCTTGTCGGTACACCGGTACAGACCTGTACATACCAGTCCAACAAATCTCCGAGACAGGTCTGGTATCCAAAATGACGCCTGTGTATACCATACAGCACATGATGAAAATGAAAGTTTTAGATTCTAAAGGTGCTTAGTTCATAAGTTTCCTGTAATTCAATGCTGTTTTCCTTTACTAACTGAAATATATTGTTTTTTGGAATCTCTAAGATAATGATAGGCTGTCCAGGAGTTATTGTACTTAATAACTCATCAAGTAGCTAACGTGGAAGTTGGGCAGAGTTTGTGGATCCTTATTATCATTATGTGGGATGCGTTTTCTGCTCAGCTTGTGGTATTGATATATTTTGCCAAGGAAACCTGCTGCAGCAGTAATTAAAACAGTTGTCTTTTGCATTAACTTGTTGGCTCATTTGTGAAATTATCTGCAATAAATTCTCCATTACCCATGTTCACCTATGCCTTTATATTTCTTTTTGAATTATGTAATTTATGTTGGATAGTTACTGTTACAAGTTTTTATGATGATCTTCTTTGTGGTTATGTGCCATCTCGTTTCATTTTATATGCATCAATTCGTCTTTGTCGTATCTGAATCTCTGTTTTCCTAGCAGAGTGAAGGTTCAGCTGTCTGGATTCCAGCACCTGGACGGGATATATCTGCACTTCAAGCTAGCTCTTTCTACAGCATTCCTCCTCAGGGACAACACATGACTTTTGCAGCAGCGCAAGCTGGCCATGGTGCTTTCAGTGGAATTTACCCCCCAACACCAACTGTCGCAGCTTCTGTTCATCCATTACTCCAACAGTCCCAGACTGTAGCTGGAGCTGTCGAAATGTTGGGGCCCCCTGCTGGTGTTTATCAACAGCCACAACGTGCACAGATAAATTGGACCAATAACTATTGAAAGATGCCAAATCTAAGTTACAGAAGCCATAGCTCGGTGCTAAGGCGACGGTGGATTCTAATGAGAAGACATTTCAAATGCGGTGTAGAGTTGCCTGATTGGAAAGAGTGGATATATGATATCTAGAGGATGGCCATCCTGAACGGAAGGCTTCGGGAGTTGGAGTTGCTAGACTTTGATAGTTCAGGCTATACTTGTGACTGTTACTGACCAAATCTATGCTAGTTGTGTGGTCCCGCTCAAGTTCCTCGGCTTTAGTTGTTTGCTGCTCATTCTTTATCAATTGCTTGTTCTCACTTTCTAATCTGCTAAAGGTACTTCAGTCTGAGTTTCACTTCCACCATCACGCTGCCTTGCTTGTAAAGTAAATTTTGATAGTGAAAAATGTAGAACAAACAATAATATTTGGTGTAATTGAGATAGCAGCACGTCAATTTTTTGTTCGGTATCATTCATCACTGCATCACTAATGTCGCACATACCAAGCGCCTTCCGGATTCTTTACTCCTGAGATATGGTCCTCATGAGGCATTATGTCCCACCTTTTTCAGAAGGCATTATCTCTCATTTGTTCGACCGAATATAGCATACTCAAGAATAATCTTTGGTGTGGTTTCATTCTACCAAAGAACGCTGCTATGTTGCGCCGCAGGTGTATCAATGACAGTGGTTTGCATTCTTGACACTCTGTTTCAATTGCCTTGTTCTTCATATAATGCTTGATATGCTGTGCAACAGTATATGATTCACCTGTGTGGCATGTGTTTGACTTTGTTCATAATTCTTGCGAGGTTATTTATCCATTCAAGTTACAGTATAGCTGCCATGCTGTCACAATTCCTCTCTGTTTCAATTGCCTTGCTTTCCTTACAAACAGTATATTATTCGACTTTTATCATAAATCTGGTGACTTATTTTTATCCATTCAAGTTACGGTATAGTTGCTGCTAAGCTGTGAGACATGCTGACACATTCCAAGTTTCTTCATGGATAAAGAAAGAGTTGAAGCTGTGAGACATGCTGACACATTCCAAGCTTCTTCATGGATAAAGAAAGAGTTGAAGCTGTGAGACATGCTGAGACATTCCAAGTTTCTTCATGGATAAAGAAAGAGTTGAAGCTGTGAGACATGCTGACACATTCCAAGTTTCTTCATGGATAAAGAAAGAATCCAACTCCAATTTGGCATGGTGGACAAATCACCCATCCTTTTTGTTTTCCTGTGAAGTTATCAATGTTATGGCTGATACTAACCAGGAATTGCAGCTGGTTGTTTATTTCCTCTCTTATTTGCAATGGATTCTAAATAGGTTTCCTGCAGGAGTTCAACCGATGGGAGTTACATTGCCAGACGCATCTCGTGGTCTTCCGACATTGGAATCATTTAGTTGCGCAGTGCATGATGCAGGCAAACCCGGATTCACTAGCTTACTTGCCTATTTCTGCCTTCGACAAAGAATAACATTTCACTTCAAAAGAGTCATCATATGGTCCGTCACATAGCAATTGACCGAACGAAGGATCGATCCATGGTAAAACAAAACACCTTGACTTCCACACGGATAAGCTTTCTCTATTAGCATACATGACAGCAGAGTTGATTCGGAGTCAAGCATGTAAAAGTCAAGAAATAATAGCAGGTATTAATTTCGTTTATATTATTATTATTATTATTATTATTATTATTATTATTATTATTATTATTATTATTATTATTATTATTATTATTATTATATGCCATTAATCATCATTTACGATAGGCATTCGTTGTCTTCTTCTGCCACCACACTTCCCGGGGATGAGGAGGAGAAGCCGGTGGTTCTGTGGCCACGAGAAGAGGTCGTGGCGGTTGACACTCCATCGCCTATTCTCGTGTTCGCAAGCTTCTTCCCCGGCCTACAATTTAGCTCCGATGCTCCTCGCAAGAACAGGTCAAGCAACGATGCGTCTCTCCAGGCTGAACGTTTCTGACTTGGGCAGAGGATCTTGCCATTTAATTGGCCATCCACATATCATTTCCTTTCCCTTTTGATCCAAAGATTTCCGCGCACCTGTAGCTCTCAAGAGAATTCCTGGTATCTGTTCCTTCCTCTTGTTTGTAGTTTCATTGGATCTAATGCAGTCGACACTGGTAATCTAACGTGGAACCACTTCATCCTCATCGGTAGATCATCGTAAATGGCGACCCAAGGACTGAACCCTAGCAAGAACAACAGGAGGGAGAGATCACCAGAGGACGCCAAGAGTGCTGCCGCACTGGCCATCGACTCGCCCCGCCACGGCGACTCCCGGCCGATGCTCACCAAGCAAGCCAGCCAGAGAGCCAGCTGCCTGTGCTCGCCGACCACCCACGCCGGGTCCTTCCGCTGCAGGCTCCACCGGAACTCTCTCCATCACTCCAGCGGCTCCGTCGGCTCCGGCTTGTCTGAGCTTGCCGAGAAAATTAAGTTCCGGTAGGGACATGGCGGTGGCTCTCTTCCGTGTCTCCCATGGAGGACGCAAGCGCGCAAGCGTTGCTCATCTTCTTCATTAATCATCTCGGCGGAAACTGTTCTTTGTGCCTTTCCATGGAATTCTTGTTCTCTGTGTATATACATTGGATGACACTGTAATCTGTGGTGTATGTCTATGTAACTGATCTCGTTCTTTCTCTGTACAATCATGCTCTTCCTTCTCTGATGTTTCTTGCTGTCATCCACTGTTGCGAGTGAGGATTAAAGTGTCAGGACTCAGATTACAGCTTTAATGGTCTTATCTTCCATGAAGAAAAGAGCAGACAACATGGGAGCCACTGGTTGATCATTTAGCGCAGACAAGATGATGCAGATTTGTACGAGACGGCAGACAACCTCAACCAGAAGAATCACAATGGAAGTGGACTGCCGCCATGATCTCGATGAGGGAGGAGAGAGCGCCTTAGAGGGCAGCACATGCTCGACAGCGAGATCCCAACTTCAGAGCAGGAAGGGACGTGGAATATACTTTGTTAGTGGAGTGTGGGGGAGGCAACGGTAGGTGTTCACTGTGGAGGTATCTCCTTCTTCCACCTCTTTGTGGAGTAGCTCCCACCATGAGGCTTCAATCATGGAGCACCAAAGGCGAGAGTCGGGGTGGAGTGGGAGGCATCCTTTGGCATTTCAATGAGCTTATGATGCATCTCACTATGGAGTTTGTGCACAACAAAATACTCCATTTCAATCATAAGACATTGGCCACAAGATTCTTCTGCCTCTGCTGTTTCAAGGGAGTGATGATGCTGCCTGCTCTACTGAAAAGCTTGCCATGGTTTACCAGGTTAGCAGCCAAAAATTAGCCCATCCGTTTACCTAGATTAGAAGGGCTTCTCTCTCTCTCTCTCTCTCTCTCTCTCTCTGTGTCACCAACATAGTAACTAGATGCCATGTATGTTCTGAAAGAATATATATGTAGAGGAATCTCTTCTTTGGCAGCACTCCTTGGTCCTCATATCCCACCTACCTTAGCCTCTCTCTCTCTCTTTCCCTCAATGATATATTGATGTCTCATCTCAGTTGGAAGGAATCTATACAAGCTGGGGTTGTGACAAAGGGGTTTTCCTCCACTGCTAGCATCCCTAATGTTCTTGAGGTAAGCTTTTTAGGACACTTCAAAACAGAGACCCAAAATCCAGCCTCTCTCTCTGTCTCTCTCTATGTATGTGGATCCACCATCTATCTCTACTTGTTCATGATATATTGATATACTCGTCACTATTGAAAAGAATCTACATGCAAGTTGTGGTTTAGACCAAAGAAAATTTCTCCACCAGCAGATCACCTACTTCCCTTTACTTGAGGTGAGCTCCTTGGAAGACAAAACATGAATCCTATGATCTCCTCACCTCTCTCTAGAATGAGAAGCATGCCATGCTCATCTCTCTCTAGAAATTGTCTTTTTTGCCATCTTTCTTTTCGATTTGTTTCTTTTTCTACATTTCCTAATTGTTGTTACACAGTATTGGTGAGAGGCAATGAAGCCACAGGCTGTTGATATGCTGAGAATGAACATTTGCAGCATTTAAATGGTAGCTTTCCCATTCTTGCCATTGATATGTTGTTATTCTAACTATTTAGCAAAGAGCATATCTCCCTGTAGCAAACATTTCTTTTGTTATGATTCTTTTGAAACTGATTTGGTGCCTTTTCTGGATTAATCATTCAGTGAAGCATTCACCACTGAATTGATATTGTTTTAATGGATCAATCTGTGACAACCCTTTAAATATACCAGCTAGTGTGAAGACAATATAACTCATATGGTTATAACAGGTAAGTTGATATACGCTGATTTGGAAAATCTTAATGTTGTAATCCTTCACAAAAAGTGGATTATCATATACTTGATAAGTATCAGATTCTCAGGCGTAAGCAACTAATGATTCCTACTAAGTTTACCCAACATAATTTCTTCTTTATCCAACTCTTTTGAGGAAAAAAAGGGAAGAGAAAGAGATTATGTTAGTAGGCCTGTTTATTCAAAATCTTTTAATTAAGAAGCATATCATGCTTTTTTTATGAGAATTTAGTCTCACAAAATACATGTTATCATGAGCTTTTCTTCCCTTTCTTTTTTTTATGTGCTGAAATTATTATAAGTTGCTTTTGTTCAGTGGCTCAACTTTTATGGTTGGAGTTTGGTAAATGATAGCCTTTCATCATACATAGTTGCTTTAAGGCTTCTTTAGGTAATATATACATATATCCTTAATCTTTTTGGTAGGCCCTGCAATCCTTTGTAAGATCAGTGTTATGGGGATCCTGAGGTCTCAAAAACATCTTCAGATGATATCTCCCTACTAAGTTCTATACTGGTGTTTAGCATGCTGGACTCTGCCACTGAATTGGCTAATTTGTTTGGCCACCAGCCACTTGCTCATCACCAACTTACCTCTTCATGTCCCCTTGGTGGAGGTGACATGAATCTTGTTGCTTTAGCAGATTTCCTGTTCATGTAGAAAGCAGTGCCAAGGAACTTCCAACTGTAGCATAGTTCTATGTTTTGCCAAGCTATTATGCTAAGCTCTGTTCATAGTGATTTAGAAGTTAAAGATACCATTTCCTCATTACCAAGTGAAGGCCCAAGCAGAGCCAGTATACTAACCACAGAGAACACAAGTTTCATTTTCCAAAGTGCATTGAATATATTGCACCTTATATACAAAAAGACTTGATATTTTAAGCCAAAATAAGATGTAGGAAAACTCTGTTGCTTGCTATCAGATACTGAGATTTCAAGTTTGTTCTGTGCATGCTGATCAAACAACTTTAGCGATTAGTCTTTAGCTGTGACCTGAAATTTTCATCTCATACAGGCTGAGGTTCAAGGATGACAGAATCACTGATCTGTAGTGGAAGATCTCATGTCATTTGTGGAAGGGAAGAACCACAGCAGTAAGGATGAAGTACATGAAACTTGGAATAAAGCCAGACACTTTCTACACAGGGGAAGCTACAAGGTATGTATTTGTTTCAGACCAAAGATTAACAAAATAGGAGATCAGACAGTTGTTCTAAATGAAAAATAGGAAGACAGATTGAGATTCATGCGGAGCAGTGGATCATATAAATCAAGATTTTTCTTCAGGAAAAGTTTAATCTGAATTGGCTTGTTGTCATTGTTCATGGATTGTTCTCATCAAGTTCTTAACTTTGTTGCAGATCAGTGCTATCAGATGTTCCAACTGATCTCATCATTCATGTTAATAGCACCAAATACCTCTTGCATAAGGTCCAGTCCCAATCTCTCCTCTCTCTCTCTCTCTCTCTCTCTCTCTCTCTCTCTCTCTCTCTCTCTCTCTCTCTCTCAAATACACAAAAATACTTTGGATATGTATATATATATATATATATATATATACCCAAAGAAATCTATATGCATATATATATACTCAAAAAAATATATACCATGGTAAATAAGAGTTTGTATGATGCATAATTCTGGCAATCAATCAGGTAATACTATAAAGCAGGCACCTAATTCCTGTAATTATACTTTGCAATTCATGGTCTAAAAAACATAAATGTATACATACATGCATACTATGAATGGCTTACCTGCTAATCAAATGACAGAGTGAGTTGGATTTCTTTTACTGATTTCCATTGAGATAGAATGTGCAGCAGATCAAAGTAGGCCATTTAGGAGGAAGAAACTGAAAGCTTCTCCATTAATTCAAGTTATTTGTGTGTTTGATCATGACTTTTATCCTAGTTTTCCATATCAATTTAAGCTACAATTGGAGTCCTGAAACTATCTTCATGTTCCAATTTGTTCAAAGCTTTTGATTTCAGCGCATTTTGACTGCAGTTTCCACTTCTGCCGAAGTGCGGTTTCATCCAACGCCTCTGCTCCGACACCGACACCGACGCCGGCCAAGCAATCCCGGTGGCTCTTCATGATGTTCCGGGAGGGGAAGAAGCCTTTGAGCTCTGTGCCAAGTTCTGCTACGGCATCACCATCAACCTCAGCGCCCACAACTTTGTGGCAGCACTATCTGCAGCAAAATTCCTGCGCATGACCGAGTCGGTGGCCAAAGGAAACTTCATCGCCAAGCTCGAGTACTTCTTCGAGTCATGCGTCCTCCAAGGCTGGAAGGACTCGATCATGGTGCTCCAGTCCATGTGGAGACAGTCCGGGTGGTCGGATGAACACAGGATCGTGCAGCCATGCATGGATTCCGTCATCGAGAAGATCCTCATCCATCCATCGCAGGTTCTTATGCAGCAACAAAGAGGTTTGTCTTAATCGAAGCTTATCTTAGATGATCATGGTGTTGATCTCCAGGTTACATGGTCCTACACCTACACGAGGCCAGGCTACAAGAAGCAGCGACATGGCGTCCCCAAGGACTGGTGGACCGAGGACGTTTCCGATCTCGACCTCGATCTCTTTCGATCCATCATCTCCACCGTCAGATCCACCAAGAAGCTCCCTTCGGCTCTCGTCGGCGAAGCCCTCCATGTCTATGCCTGCAGACACATACCGAGCCCACTGGACTTCCAAGCTCAGAGCTCTGTCGCACGAACTGACGAAGCCCCGAGCAAGCACCGACGAGTGCTCGAGGCCATCGTGAGCATGATCCCGACCGAAACAGCATCTGTCTCCGGCAGCTTCTTGCTGAGGCTTCTTAAGCTTACAATCTACGTCGGAGCCTCTCCGTCTACCAAAGCCGAGCTCGTGAGACGATCAGGTCGCCAACTGGATGAAGTCACTGCAAGCGATCTGCTTCTTCCGGCGGGCACAAACGCCCAGTCTCATGACACCGGCATGGTGAAGGCAATCCTGGAGAGCTTCCTGCTGCAACTCCGCCGACCGATGCCCCGAGAGGAGACCGAAAGGATGACCATGTCCGTGACCAAGGTGGGGAGGACCTACGACTCCTACCTGCGGATCATTGCAAGCGATGGTGGTTTACCGGCGTCGGAGTTCATCAAGCTCGCAGAGTCCCTGCCTCAAGTGTCAAGAGAGCAACATGATGGGCTCTATGAAGCCATTGATACCTACCTAAAGGTAAGACACGAACTGTGCATTACCAACTACGACCTCACGGTAGCCTTAAATCTCGTGAACTCCCAACTGTCGAACGACGTAGGAGCACCCGGAGTTGAGCAAGGCAGAGAGGAAGAGACTCTGCAGAATGATCGACTGCCGGAAACTTTCGCCGGAAGCACTTGCAGATGCTATAGCCAACGACCAGCTGCCACTGCGCACAATCGTGCAGCTTCTGTTCGTCGAGCAAGAGAGGGTTGGAGGAGGCGGTGGTGGCCAACACGCTCCTGTCATCTCATCCAAGAACGAGATTTCAGTGGCCAAGAGAGCTCAAGACGAGGTCACAAGCTCCAGAAATGGACCGGAGGGTGGACACAGAGCCGAGAAAACGAAGGTGGTGCCATCACCATCCGAATCCAAGATAGCAGAGGAGGAGAGGAAGGTGAAGGCTGGAGGACTCGCCACCAAGCACAAGACCAAGTGAACCGAGTCAAGTCAAAGTCAAAATGGATGAGGAATATGGTGACTGACATGCTACGATCAGTTGATGATGTTTGAAATGGCATGACAATGTGAGTTTTATCATCCTCCTTCTGAAGGATAATGTTTGCTTGCAGAGGTAACACAGCAGCCGCCTCCAAAATCCATGTCATGATTCATGAATAAATAGTACCATTAATTCTTTCTCATGAGCATGGAGGATGAAATAATGATCACTTGAAGAACAATATTATTTTAAAAAATAAAAAAATATTTATTAGCTCTTATATTGATTTTTTTTTATCACATATATAATAAATAATACACTAATCAACTCGAATATTTTTATAAAAATAAAAATATTTTTTATGAGAGATAAACGATATAAATCAGCCCTTTTAAAAATATATTAGTCAAATAATTTATATTTTATATTATCAAGATTGATATCATTTACATATTACAAAATAATTTATATTTGATATTAATATATAACGATATAAATAATTTTGCTTATTTGAAACTTAATGACCCAACTAGAACGCGCCTAACGACCTCCGACGATCTTGTTAGCGTCGACAAGCGGGGGGGCGATGCAGAGGACGGCGTAGGCGTGGTGAGCAGTATCTGCCGCCGCCTCTTCTTCCTCGCACGTCGCTGACTGGAACTCCTACGCCGCCTTCGAAGCCGAGGCCGCCGTCACGACCTCCAACGAAAAGTTCGCCGGCACCTTCAGCGTGTGAATGCACTCCCCATTTTTGATTGGCCTTTTTTCTTCTAACAATTTGGGGTTTATGTTGAATTAATCGAGGAAGATACGATCTTACGAGATTTTGGGTCGGTTTCTTGTTCTGATTGCCATTTCGTTCTGTTTGAATGGGATGAGATTTTAGGGTTAAAGTCTCTTCGCTTGACGAACTTCAGCGTTAAACCGAACGCGAGCAGTCGAACATTATTAAGCCCTTCAGCGTTAAACTGGTCCGAATTATGCTTCTTTAGATGAGGTTTTAGTGTTGAATCAATAGAGGAAGATATGATCTTACGAGATTTTGGGTCGGTTTCCTGTAGCTGATTGCTATTTGGTTCTCTTTAGACGGGATGGGTTTTTAGGGTTGAAGTCCTTCAGCACTAAACTGTACAGAAGTAGTTTTGAACATTATTAAGCTCTTTAGATTTGATGATACAAAGAACCGTAGTATTAATTTGAACATTATTAAGCTCTTTAAATGCTTTGGCAGATGATGTTGTTGTGCCAAAGTCATGCTTTTGTTGATGGCAACAACAGAAGTAGAATCTTGTGTCCGAAATTTAAAGATCTGTGGCTTTAATGAATAGGTGTATCAAAATCATGCAGACACATCTTTGGGTTGAGACCCTGTTTACATAAGAAAAGCTACAATCTCAGCCTACCTACATCTCTTCTTTGAGAAAGAACGTGCTTGATACCTGTGCATTATTGAACTTGAAGCAGAGGTACCTCGATGATGAATGCAGGCTCAGTCCATCCTCCAGGCATACAGAAAGAAGCAGAACTCCTGAGACCCACCCCCACCACAGCTGCTGACCAAGGAGCTCTCGCTGTTGTTGCGCCTGGAGCTAGTCGGCTTGCCGCTGCTGCCGCGGTTCCCCGCCGCTGCCGAGGCCGGCAATCCGGGCTTGAAGATGAACAGGGCATGCCCCGATCCGGGGCCTCTGAAGAGCCAGCCGTGCACGTCCCAGAACACCTGCACCGGCACCTGCTCCACCCACACCGTCTCGTTGCCCCGGAACTTCCACTGCAGATTGCTCACGTGGATCAGGACGATGCCGTCGATGCTGATCCACATCTCCGGGTCCTTGTGCCCTGAGATGGAGTTCACCACGATGATGTCATGCTCCTTCTTCCGGTCATCGAACTTCACCCTGGACGAGAAGCACTTCTTTCCGAAGACGTTCTCCTTCTTGGAGAGCAACGTGACGTCCTCCAAAGAGGGCCTCGACCTGGTCTTCCTGTAGGCTTTCTTCTTCAGATCACCCAGCAACATGACGACTTCCTCGCCGCAGACGAGTGCGACATAGTAGTTCTCCAATGGCTCGGGCCCGTCGGAGAATTTCGCCGACCGGAGGTTCCAGAAGACGTCGAGGCGCTCGCTGTCGTCGTCGAAGGACTTGGAGCCCTTCAACTTGCTCCAAAATGGCCATGGCTTGAGGTCCACCTTGCACGTTAAGGGGCTCTCGCCGTTGGACTTGTCGATGGAGACGGAGAGCGAGTGGTTCATGAGGTTCTTGGTCCAGACCACCGTCACATTTCGAGGTACGCCTCTTACCATCGCTCGGTATATGGAGATCACTGAGCATTGCGGTGTTGGTTCCTCTGCAGGATCACGATGAGCGGTGGCAGTGGGCTCCTCCATATTTGGTACGATCTTTTTGACGATCAATCCTACTATGTTAGTCATTGATTGAAACCCAAGATCACAAAGAGCACCCTGAGAATATCAATTATATGGAACAGTTCAATCATGTTCTCGGTTGCAGGACTCCTCGAATCGAGCAACTCAGTTCAAGGACGATTTCTCTGCAATGGCAATCAACACACACGCACTGCATTCGAGGGTCAAAAAAGAAAAAAAAAAAGGTGGTCAAGCTCTACGACAACCCGAACAGGATATCTCCTCCATTTAACAAGATGGTAAAGCAACTCGGTGGAAGATGATCGGCTGGAATAAGAACAACTTACTTGGAGGTGCAAGCAGGTACAATGTTGATGGTCGTCTCTGGGTTAATGTTCCTGGGCTTGTCGTTTCCTTTTGCCAGAACCAGATGACCTTGCCAAATTCGCTGTAGTTTTTCTTATGATGATCGTTATGGCCTTAGAGGTGAAGCATCAAGCTGATGATTCATCACCTCACTGACCCAAAGCATCCATCCTAATCAACTAGCCACAGATTCCACCAATAGATCATTAAATCAGGATAGGAATGAAAAGGATGTCTAAAATAAACTCATACGAGGGAGAAAGTGTGGTGGAGAGAAATAGTAGCAGACAACTTCTCCCTCTCCTTCAGTCTCATTGTCTCCTCTCAGACTCATTACTATTTTAGAAACCATGAGGCGCATGCCTTGGTCATGGATTCAATTTCAGAAATACTGGTTTTCCTGAGAAAATGAGAAGCATTTGCAATGTTGCAGTCCAGTAATATATCAGCTAGCTTAATGCTGACTGCAGAAATTTATGTACCTTTAGCTCCTCTTCTCCTTGTTCCAAGGCCTGGTTGGTTGGATGCAACTTTATGCCAGTGCACGAGGGACAGTATTTTTCCTCCAAAAGAAAAGGTACACATCATCTGAACCTTAACCTGACATGGATTTCTTTCTAGCCGTGACGATAAATTCTTCCAAAGAAGAAAATGGTCCAGTAACTTAATCTATTCTGAGACTTCAAATTATTATGATCTTTGAAACATTTTATATCTGTGCATTATGGTTCTTAACAGTTACAGAGGAAGAAGGGATGACGAAGAACTCATGCACTGGGACGGAGGATTCTGGGTCTCAGCTTATTAATCCAAGCAAGAAGTTGACACCTGTTTCAGTCTGTCATAATCAAGGGTCCGGATCAACCATGGCCGACCGCAACCCAGCGTGAACCAAACACCGGAGAGCTGTCTGCTGAGGACTGGCACGGATGGTTCTTCGGGCGCAGTTCCTCATCTCCACTCAAAATCATTGGCCACGCCAGGCATGGAGGGATAAGAACGGTGTAAGCACCACAGTGTGCCACCCGTTTCCCTATCCAAGGACGATAACACACTCCGGGTTCATCTGCAAACACGCGTCGATTGCAGGTAGCAGATCCTCTGTGGAATATCCTCTTGGTAGTGCCTATAAAATACTGTCTCCTTAAAAGGTTTGTTTTGAGCTCAGGCCATCGGACATTTCCTTCCCTTCGCTGCTGCTACCTTCTCTGCCGCTCGGTGGTCACCATGTCTGCCTTCGTTGGAAAGTATGCAGGTGAGTGTCCTTCCCATGTATTCTTGTCTTACATCAAGAACAGAGACTCCGGGTCCACTAAATCTTGTGTCTCATTGACATCGAAAGAATTTAATTATGCAAATACTGCTCTAGATGGACGAAAACTGGATGTCAAATTCTTTGGATAAGTACCGAAAACAGGCTTCCATCGATACTGCTGTAAACATGCACTGCATACTGATTGATTCCTGATCCAACCACTTCATAAACAATTTGTAATTTCATGAACTTCCCTAGCAGTCGAGTCATTTCAGCCACATTAGAATTCCAAGTTTAAACTGCATCTGGTGATATGGTAAGGTCAGAAAGTATGGCGAAAAACATATGCCACCATGCAAACTCAGATATTAAATTCTCAGTTGGGTATAAACTCATAAACCAATCATATGCAAGTATCTAATATTAAATTGTCATCTCAAATTGGTTATAGGATTGTGTCTCATGTATGATTTTGCAAACTGCAATTGTGCCAGAACATAATGTTGTTCAGATTAGGTTTTTTTTCTCTGTTACTGCAGATTTAGATATAAGATTGTTTCATGCAGATCTTGGAAATTGCCTAGACTTAAGATTCTTCTTCTATATATTTTTAGCAAAAGGATCTTCATGCAAAAAATAAATTGTAATGGTTTGAAATTATTGAGATATATATATATATATATATATATATATATGAAAAATCATCTGCATGCTTTCTTCTATCCATCGCGAGCTTCCAAAAAGACCATGTATGTTGAGCCATAAAGTTGAAGGAGACATTGGTTTGAGAAACTGCCAATACTTCAACCTGAAAAGGACATGAAAAATTAGGGCATAATAAAAAACATTAACATCTCCATATCCATAAATTTTCTTGTGATAAAGAAAGAAGAAAAGCAACTGGTGGTTGACATTTATGATTTATCTTTTTAGGATAAGGTGAAGCCATCCATGACTTGGGTGGCACAAAAACTAGCTTATCTGCTACTCTCACAATATCTACCAACTTTTGAGACTGGAAACACAGAAGAACTCCATGTGGCTGATATAGCATCATCAACCCAACCATACTTTATGTATGCTGCACACGTCAAATTAATGCCCTATAAACACTAGAATCTGTTGATTATTAGTGCCCTAATTTTGATACTTGTTATATTGTTATACATCGTATTCGGAGTCTTGTTACCGATTTCATCATCTATCATCTCAAATCTGAGTTTAAAATAGTTGGGTTCTCGGATCCGGTCAAGTAGAAACCGAATCCGAATTAGGTGAAGCAGTTTAACGTAGATTACGTGACCGAGAGTTCTTTTCCATGCACGTAGACGAACTGATCCGGACCGCCAAGTACATTGCCACCCCCGGGAAGGGCATCCTGGCCGCCGACGAGAGCACCGGCACCATCGGCAAGCGGCTGTCGAGCATCAACGTGGAGAACACGGAGCCAAACCGCCAGGCCCTCCGCGAGCTCCTCTTCACCACCTTCGACGCCCTCCCCTCCATCTCCGGCGTCATCCTCTTCGAGGAGACGCTGTACCAGAAGACCTCCGCCGGCAAGCCCTTCGTCGACGTCCTCGCCGACAACAAGGTCATCCCCGGCATCAAGGTGGACAAGGGCATCGTGGAGCTCGCCGGCACCAACGGCGAGACAACCACCCAGGGCTTTGACTCGCTGGGCGCCCGGTGCCAGCAGTACTACAAGGCCGGGGCCCGATTCGCCAAATGGCGGGCGGTACTCAAGATCGGGCCGACGGAGCCGTCGGAGCTAGCCATCCAGCAGAACGCCCAGGGGCTGGCCAGGTATGCCATCATCTGCCAGGAGAACGGCCTCGTCCCCATCGTCGAGCCGGAGATCCTCACCGACGGCAACCACGACATCAAGAAGTGCGCCGCCGTCACCGAGACGGTGCTCGCCGCCGTCTACAAGGCGCTCAACGACCACCACGTGCTTCTCGAGGGCACGCTCCTGAAGCCCAACATGGTCACGCCCGGCTCCGACAGCCCAAAGGTAACAGCGACGTATGTGGGCGCAGCAGCACGTCCATGGCGAGCGGGGCTGATCTCTGAGTCCTCTCTTCTGCGTGCAGGTAGCGCCGGCGGTGGTGGCCGAGTACACTGTGGGGGCGCTGCGCCGCACCGTGCCCCCGGCGGTGCCGGGGATCGTGTTCCTGTCGGGAGGACAGAGCGAGGAGGACGCAACGCTGAACCTTAACGCCATGAACAAGCTTGGGGTGCTGAAGCCGTGGACCTTGTCCTTCTCCTTCGGCAGGGCTCTGCAGCAGAGCACCATCAAGAAGTGGAGCGGGAAGAAGGAGAACGTGCCGTCGGCCCAGGCGGCGTTCCTGGCGAGGTGCAAGGCCAACTCGGAGGCGACGCTCGGGAAGTACGCCGGCTGCGCTGCTGATGCAGCGGCCTCGGAGAGCCTCTACGTGAAGGATTACAAGTACTAGTTCCAAGTGCTGCGTTGCTGCCATCGGCCATGTCTCCTTTATCTCTCTCTCTCTCTCGAATCCACCTCTTCTCTTTTGACCATACTCTCTGCCAGCATCTGAGCTTGTTTATATATACTATCTGCTCTGATATTAATATAGCCACTTTGTGCATTAAATTTGGGTGCTTCTCATTCAAATTAAATGCCATATCAACCATGACTATGGGTAATGAATTTGGAGTTGCTGGTGTTCACAACAGAGGAAGAAAAAATTTCGAGTATAATTTTTCTTTTTTTTTCCTTCTCATCTTCGACTCATGTTTCCCCTTTTTTCCAGTGTGATTTAAAGACTGGCAGGCATATATTCCCGTTGTCTTCCCACTATAAAACTAAATCGTGTTTGCAGACTCATCACCTCTGGTTAGAAGGTTGGGGATCAAACCTGGTCATGGTTAGAGATTGAAGTTGACGCCAATCAAAACCATCTCCATCCAAATTATTGGACTGCTGGTCATGTTGTCAGTGCATGTACGTATCTCACTGCATCACCACTCTGCACCACCTGACAACACAAGGTGAAAAGAAATCAACAGTGTTTAGGCTGCACAGCTGGCCAAGCCCTAATGCCTGCCACCATTGGACCAGCCAAAAGTTCATCATAAATGCTTTGCTAAGGTCCTCTCCAAATCCAACCAACTTCTACCAAGCGGCCTCTTCCCGTCGTTCCATCGCTTTCTTCATCCTTTCCTGCCTGCCCTGGTGCCCCAAACAGGTATTTCTCTCTCCCTCTCTATCGTTCGCAATACCAGGTTTGTCGCTCCCTTTCTGGGTCTTATACGAAGATTCTAGGGTTCTACCATCTGTGCCGATAAATTTCCATCACCCTCCCAATCGCAACTTTTAATTTGATCTCCATCTTTCTCTCTTCCTGTTTGTTCAGTTCAAAATTGGTTCAGACCCCTCCCTCCTCTTTTCTTCGCTCAGTCGATCTATCAAAATTGGAAATTTCTTGGGTTCTTCTTAGAAATTCTGGATTTTGATTTGTTTTTTCTGCAAAAGATCAGGTTTTGACCTTTGTTTTGTGTTGTTGGTTTTGGTTCTGATCAGAGAGAATGGATCAGCCGGGCCACACCACCCCGCCGGTGATGGGCGTCGCCACTGGGGTGCCCTACGCCGCGGCTGCCGGCGGCGGCCCCTACCAGGCCTACCAGCATCTGTACCACCAGCAACAGCAGCAGCAGCAGCAGCAGCTCCAGTTGTTCTGGGCCGACCAGTACCGCGAGATCGAGCAGACCACCGACTTCAAGAACCACAGCCTGCCGCTCGCCCGGATCAAGAAGATCATGAAGGCCGACGAGGACGTCCGCATGATCGCCGCCGAGGCCCCCGTGGTCTTCGCCAGGGCCTGCGAGATGTTCATCCTCGAGCTCACGCACCGGTCGTGGGCTCACGCCGAGGAGAACAAGCGCCGCACCTTGCAGAAAAATGACATAGCCGCCGCCATCTCCCGCACCGACGTCTTCGACTTCCTCATCGACATCGTGCCGAGAGAGGAGGGGAAGGAAGACGTGGCACGCCCGCTCGGTGGCCCGCCCACCGACCCGATGTCTTACTACTATGTCCAGCAGTAGCAGTAGCAGCATCAGCATCAACAATGTGAGTCTTGTGTAATGCTCTCCATCTTGTGTTCTTTGCCTAATGTAGCAGCATCAGCAATGTGTCGTGGGCAAAACTAATCCTAAGGACTTGCTTGTCATGTGGTCAGTTCTTGTGATGGGTTGTGTTGCTCAACATTGCCCCATTCAGTTCCTTGTATGTCTCACAACAAGTTTGTGCCATGTCAAGCACTGTTGTTAAGTTTAATTATGGTTTCAAACAATCTCAATTGTGGTTGGTGTCATGTTAGATTTAGTCGAATGGGGTCGCGAGAATCTCCATGCTTGTGTTCGCCGAAATTACATGGGGCTTTTGATGCACCATTGATTGCTTAACAAACAATTAGTTTATCTTAGTAGGCATACAAAGGTATCACTAGCAATTCAACTCTTATTCCTTTTATCGACTTGGCACTTTGTTGGGTTCCTTACATTTTCATATGGTAGATCCTTTTTGTTTGACGTACATCTATGTAAAATGTGTAATGCTAGTTGATGGTTTAACTCGATCTCGGTGTAGTAGAACAGATCGACCGAGATTATAAATTTGATAGACATGTTGATGTCGTAGTTAATGATCATCTAGTGACACGTGAAGAGTTGTGTATGGAGAGATTAGATGAAGATAAGTTCCCAATGCCATGTCGGTGAGGAAACAGGGATAAAGTTGCAGCTAGTCAGCCCAATTTAGGTCACAAACATGATTGAAGTTTGTTTCTTCTCCCTCTGTTTCAGGTGGGTCTATGTTTTCTTTTGCAGAGAAATAGTTTCTCCAATTATGCCTTGCTGTCTCTATCTACGTCGTTTCTCTTGGACCGGGAAGGAACAGAAAACAGTCATCCAGGATGGTGGTGGTCGAATGATAGCAGTAATTTTGTTGAAGGATTCAATTCCCTTGGAATAACTTGCTGATGTTTAATGATTGGGTTCTCTTTGTTAACACAATGTTTTCAGCCATAGCCATGTGGCCAACCACAATTACATCTTAATTGTAGCTCGACACTTGTGTAGTTGTTATGTTGCAGTAGAACAGATTGACTGAGGTTGGTGAACCACATTGATGTCATCTTAGTGATCCTTTGGTGACTTGAAAAGAGTGGCTTATGAAGACCTGCTAAAGAAGAGTTCTAAATGCCATGTCGGTAGGACACGAGGACAAGCTCGGTCACATTAATTCTAAGCATGACCGAAGATTGTTTCTTCTCCATCTGTTTCAGGTGCGCCTCTGTTTTCTTCCGCAAAGAGATGTTTTCTCTGACAATGCCTTGTCTTCCCCGTAAGTCATTGCTATTAGCATCCATCTGGATTCGGAAGGAGCGGAAAACAGTCGACCTGTGGAACAGGATGATGGTGGTTGAATGTTTTAACTTGTTATAACTTGGTATCGTCGACTGTTTACACGAAGGCAATGTTTTGTTTAAAGGATCAGCTTCTCTTGGAAAATAACTTACTGATGTATGGTGAATCAAAATTTTGTGTGTCGAAACTTGATCTTTTCAAGTGTAGATATGAAGGAATTGATATTATTGTGACTGTTGTTGCTATTGCTGTGGATAGGAATCTGGTGTTTTGTTGATTTCTTGACACTGGCTTTATGATGCTGAAAAACCAGCATTGTATTATTGTGAGCTGTGTTTGGATTTGTTTTGAGAGTTCGAAATCTCGTTCGACATATTTCAAAATCTTAATTATTCGATATATTTACGATTATTTTTTTTTAATTTTTTTAAAATATTTTTTACTCAATTATTTTTATTTTTTTAAATTTTAAATCGATTCAAATTAAACTGGATCGGTTGGATCTGATTCCAAGTTTCAAGAATCAGAATCGAACCGTTAAAACTTGATGTGATTCTATTTCGATTCGATGCATTACTAATTTGATTGATTACTAATTTGATGGATTACTAATTTGATTCAACCATAATGGAAAGAATGTGTCCAGGCAATATGGATTACTAATTTGAAGTACATGGGGGGGCTTCAAACCTCCGGTCGCATTAAGACCCAATCCCGGTGAGAGATCCTTGAGATTCGTGCGGCTTTCGTTCCTTCCACCTGCGGAGCACTTCAACTAATCCTGCGGCAAGGATTCCTTTTCTCGCTTCCGGACTAGCCGTTACGCGTTCGACCACCGAGTCCACAGCCCACGTTCTCCCTCACCCGATCTTGAAGCCCTAATTTGATCTCCTTTCGAGAAATCGTCCCCGGTGGTATTTTCCTCCCCATTTTGATCGAATTCTACTCCACTCCCTTCTAATCTCTCTCTCTCTCTCTCTCTCTCTCTCTCTCTCTCTCTCTCTCTCGCAATTGAGCTTGAGAGATCGACCAATCCGAAGTATGTTCACCGGAGGGCTCGACGAATCGGCCATCAGCTGGATCAAGCAGGTCCGCTCCACCATCCTCTCTCTCTCTCTCTCTCTCTCTCTCTCTCTCTCTCTGTCGAGATGCATTCTTTATTCGTTTTCTCTTTTTATCTTGAAGCTCCATCCAAGAAAATCTTTCTTTCTATCTGAACGTGAATGTTTTGACCTAAACCCCATTGAATCTGTCTCCTGTTTGGTTACTGCATCGTACTGCGATTGTGCCTTTTCCTTGATGAAATTCTTGTTTTATATATGTCTATTTATGATATTCCGGTTCAATTTTTGGTGATTATGACTCTTGGAATTTGCCTTCATTTCTCTTGCTTCCTTCTTTTTCGAATCCCCCTTCTTTCTCGTGGTTCTTTCTCCCATCGATCGTTTTCCTTGTTCATGTTCCTCATGTTCAATCTTTTTCTCTCATAAGCCATGAATTACTTGATTAAAGAAAATGGGTTTTCCATGCATTCATGTTGCCATTTCTAAAAAAGATTCTTGTCATCGGCCTGTTCCTGTCTGTGATTTGGGCCTCACAAAGAGGGATCGAGCCCATACGCTTCCACGTTTGGGCTGGGGAGAGGGCCTTGGCCGTAATACGTTCTTGAATTCAATCAGACGGCCGTGATCGAACCGTTACTGGCGCAACGATAAACCCCCTGTTCCTGACTCGAAACCCTAACCCTAAATCCTTAGATCTCTATATATAGACGCATGTCGAGGGGCATCATGTTTCTGTTGTTGCCGCTACTCCACATATGGTCTTTCATCGCTTCTTTTCAATTCGTAGATGTTCGTGGTTTCTTGATTGCTCTAACAATTTCTTCCGTCTCGTTGACGGCCGGCTGATGACGAGTGATCGTAAAGATCTTAGCGGATTTCAGTGAGACTCTCCGGTCTATGATCTGATTCTTGTTGTTACACACACTGATGCCTCTCCCTCTCTCCATCGGTCCTCTTTGCAATTTTGTTACTCATCTTTTGGTTTTGGAAAACTCTGCCGTAAGGAAGTTCCTTAAAGATCAAGTTTTTAGTGCATCAAATGATCTACTGACTTTGGATCTAATCGAACATCGATTGCTCTAATGATTTCTCGGTGTCTTGATTTCCCAAACAAAATTTTCTCTCTTGAGTCTTGGCTGATGATGAGTGATCTTAATCCTCTTAGCGGATTTCAGTGAGACTCTGGTCCTTGATCTGATTCTTGTTGTTACACACACTGAAGCCTCTTTCTCTCTCTGTCTCTCGTCCTTTTTAATGAATAGATATCTATTTTGTCACTCCATCTTTTGATTTTGGAAAACTCTTCTTTGAAGATCGAGTTTTTACTGTATCGAATGAACTCCTGGCTTTAGATCTCGTTTAACATTGAATTCTTCTATTGAAAATTAAAATTTTTTTGTTTGGATGTGGCAAAGAATTGGATGGATTGTTGATGCTATGATGAGTTTAAATACTTGGTGTGGGCAGTGGCGGTGGCAAATTTTGTCATTGCCGTGAGCCTTTCTCGCCAATTAAACGACTTCTCCTTCCACTGAGCTCCAACCCCTTCATTGCTTTGCCGCAATATTTAGTTTATTCTTTGTAAATTTTTTTTTTCTTGTTTTCAATATGAAACCGTCGAAGACCGCAAGATTTCTTTTGATGATTGAGACCATATTTTGCTCCTATAATTATCAAAATAGAAGCTGTCATAATACAGAGAACACAATATCAAAATAGAAGCTATCAAAATGCAATTAATTTATTTTTGGATTTCTGGAGCACTTGAATATATAAAGCTGGTGCAGTTCTTAACTGTAGATGCACAACGATGATATTTCATTTTTTTAACCTTATATCTTGGAATAAAAACTTTCAGGTGAATTAGAATCATAGAGATGCTTTGAGGTTTTTTTTTTATTGTTTTTTAACTTTTATGTCGTCCGGGAAAGAGAGATACTTCAGCAAAGGTTGACATTGGTGCTTCCATTAGAAATATTGGAGCGATCAATTGAGACTTATCGTCGTAGGGAGATTATTATGGATGCATCTATCATTTTCACTATCAATCTAAGAAGATGTTCGCTTTCATGGGGTCAAAAATGGAATAGAGCAGGTGCTCAGGCGCCTGCACATAAATATGGCCAAAAAACTTCTGATAAGTAGAAGTAAAATGTTTATTTTACCCATTCAATTAAATATATGAATCTGACTCAAAAATATTCTTTTGAGTAGGTCTGCCAATCTTGTCATTAGACTTAAATCATAAATTTGAATTTGTTCTAATATTTTATTCACAACATAAGACGCTCAATTATTTTTGCATGGGATGAACGGTTGGTGGAGTCATCGGAACAACCTTTTTAATCAAATTACTCCGGTAGAACCTGGGGGATGGGAATCAACTGGCAAAAATAATGCATCAAAATAAGTTCTATATGGAGATACAGACAGAAAAAACATAGCTTCAACGTGCAAGCATCGGCAACAATTTCTCAGTGCCTTGCCGAGCTAGCGGAAGCATACAAATAAGGTTGATCTAAACTTGACGTTTTTCTTATTGAGCTAACCATAGCCGTCAATTGAGGAGACAGGGTGTGTTTGACGGACCACCAAGTCCACCCAGCAAAGAATAGACTTGTTTCACATGGGTCGCTCTCTCTCTCTCTCTCTCCCATCCGCATTGTTCCTTCCTTTATCCTGGTCCTGGTCTTTCCATCGGCTGCGGCGAGGAGAGAAATATAAAGGTGCTTGTTGATGTAAAGCTCCAGTCTTTCTTGTTGTGGGGCAAAGCGATTATGGCGACAAATTCTGCCTCGCGTTAGGATCCCAAAGAGCCAAGGGCCAAAAAGCAACTTCCTTTCCCCTTGGTCGCACTGCTTCCAAGTGGGGTTGCAATTCTTTTAATCTTGTTTGCTCTCTTTTCGCCTTTCCAAGATTGCTTTTCCACAGGAAAGGAGGATGTTTTCTGGGTTGATCCACCGCCCGGAAGCTTCGATTCCAACGGAGGAAGCCCACGGCCCGAGCCTAGTCCTGACGGCCGACCCCAAGCCGCGCCTCCGATGGACGACCGACCTCCATGAGCGCTTCGTCGACGCCGTCGCCCAGCTCGGAGGCCCCGAAAGTTCGTACCTTGTTCCCTTTGATTGCGAGTCTCTGCTCCCTTTTTTTTTTTTTTATCTCTTCACGGGTTCAGGATTTATTTTTGCCTTGAGTCGCTAGGATTTGTTGGAACTTTCTCATGAATAATGGAAAAGGTGTGGTCTTGCGAGTCGGCTCCTGCTTTACTTGGTGACACAGTCTGGAGTTATTAGGTAGTGTCGCTCATTTGTCTTTCTCAAGTCTGATGCTTTCGGATTCCTCTCCTAATTTGCCTCTTAAAAGCGATCATTCAACTCACACCGCCACTAGAAAGTGCTTTTTTTTGTGTGTTTCTAATGGGATAGGGCATCGCTTTAAATTATAACAGGTCTTTGGCAATCAATGCTCCTATTTGGTTTTAGAAAAGAGAAGAAGAAAACGACAGAGGTAGGATTGGATGACAAAAGTTTGTAATTGTTTCGTCTGATCAAATTCTATAGACCCTTCCACAAAAGAGCTGGTGAGCAATCTCGTGGGTACTTTATGTGGCCGTCTTTATGCATAATCAATGCCAAGATCAGTCAAAGTATTTTCTTGAAACAGCTCTGCCTCTATGCCAAGATCAATCTAGTTGTTTATTTACTAACATCAATTGTTGGTGGTTGGTTATGAAAGGAGAGGACCCCCTATTTTGTATTTTGATAAAAGTTAAGGATTTTATGTCCGGGCAGTCACTAGTTTATGAAGTGTAAGGACGAATATAATTTATGCTGAGTCTGCATTACCACTGCATATGCGCACTTGTGATGGATGGACTTGGAAGTTTTGTGTTGACATTATGTATCAATGATACTTTTCTTCTTGTTAATGAAAATAGACCAGAAATAAGCTCCAAGTTTCTACAGTGGAGACAATATTCAGAAGCCAAGGGTTCTGAAATTAGTACCGGTATATACTTTGCATTACCATTACTACAAGTTTGAAATTGGCTTGAATCTGAATGCATAGCTTTAGTAGTTAAAATAGACAAGACAAGTTATATAAAGAATAAAATTTCTATGCTTAAAATCTATAAATAGAGAAAACAACATTCTTAATTCTAATCTTCTTCTGACTGATAGGAAAAGATCATAAAGCGACTATAGGCAATTAAATTTTATGGAACCAAATAATGGATGGTTAGTGTCATAAGAATAGTTCTGGTGGAGGAAGCTATGCTGTAAAATGGTTTAAATGCTTGTTTGTTTTGAGGACAGTTTCATTTTCTTTTTCCTAGTGCCTACCAGTTTCAAATGGTAGCAGACCTATATAAATCAACTTGTAGGTTGGTAACTGATACCTCCAGAATTCAAACTTACCAGTCCACCCACTTTAAGACAAGTTAGATACAAAAATCTGTACAGATTTATGTCAGTAAAGTTATGTGTTCCTATGCCCAACCAACAACGTCCCTGCTGGCTGTGTGTATACAAAGTCCCTTATCTTAGGTCAAGGATTTAAATCCTGGCCATGGTGTCTTGTGCGCCTTTTCACCCTCTGTGTTAGTCCTCTTTCCCCAGGTGAAGTCTGGTGTGCCAAGTGACACTTGAAAAAAATTGTGTTACATGTGTACTCTATGTTTGGTATAGCTGTGTTTCCTTATTTTACTTGAATGCTTTAATAACCTCTCTTTTTAGCTTCAAGATATTATTGTATTGTTTCGCAACTGAGCCTTCATTTAACTTTACGTATAAGTGCTTGCTGTTGTCAGATTGCCTGATGACCCTCCTCTTGATTGACCTATTTAATGGGTAGAACTCTACTTTTGGTATCTGATTCATTACCTTGTTTGTTTCTTGACATATGGGAATTCTTGTTTTTAGGGCCATGCTGTTTCTCTTATAATAATTTATGCCTGTGCCTTTTGTTTTAGCATTAGTGGTCTAATGAATGGCAATCCATTTCTTTACTTTATTTACAGAATGGATAAACTTTTTTTTTCCTTGGGCTGGTCTTAGACCACTTTTATCTTGTTGATCACATGTCTCATGGCTGACCATAGTTTGGTTATATAACTGTAGTTTCTCTGTAACGAACCTAAACCACCGAAGTTTTGTTTCTGTTTACTTTTGGTTGTCATCTTTTGAGATCTGGACAATTACTGCTTTTTCATTGTTTTATGCCTGTGCCTTTTGTTTCAGCATTATTGATCTAATGAATGGCAATCTATTTCTTTACTTTCTTTACAGAGTGGATAATATTTATTTCCTTGGGCTGGTCTTAGACCACTTTTATCTTGTTGATCATGTGTCTCATAGCCAACCGAAGTTTGCTTGTATGACTGACTTATCTGTATTTTTTCTGTAATGAACCTCAACAGCCAAAGTTTTGTTTCTGTTTACTTTTCGGATACAGGTGTTCGTTATACTTTTTTCTTTTTATTTTTGGCATCAATTCTTATTTTTGTCATCTTTTGAAGTCTGGACAATTACTGCTTTTTCATCGTTTTATGCCTGTGCCTTTTGTTTCAGCATTATTGATCTAATGCATGGCATTCCATTTCTTTACTTTCTTTACAGAGTGATAATATTTATTTCCTTGGGCTGGTTTTAGACCACTTGTATCTTGTTGATCACGTGTCTCATAGCCGACTGTAGTTTGCTTATATAACCGACTTATCTTTAGTTTCTCTGTAATCAACCTCAACTACCAAAGATTCGTTTCTGTTTATTTTCCAGATACGGTTGTTGATTATACATTTTTTTTCTTTTCTCTTTTTAATTTTGGCATCAATTCTTATGGTTGTCGTCTTCTGAAGTCTGGACAATTACTGCTTCTTCATCGTTTTATGCCTGTGCCTTCTATTTCAGCATTATTGATCTATTGAATGGCAATCCATTTCTTTACTTTCTTTACAGAGTGATAATATTTATTTCCTTGGGCTGGTTTTAGACCACTTGTATCTTGTTGATCACGTGTCTCATAGCCGACTGTAGTTTGCTTATATAACTGACTTATCTGTAGTTTCTCTGTAGTGAACCTGAACCACCAAAGTTTTGTTTCTGTTTACTTTTTGGATATGGGTGTTCTTTATTCTTTTTACTTTTTGCATCAATTCTTATGGTTGTCGTCTTTGGAAGTCTGGACAATTACTGCTTTTTCATTGTTTTATGCTTGTGCCTTTTGTTTCAGCATTATTGATCTAATGCATGGCAATCCATTTCTTTACTTTCTTTACAGAGTGGATAATATTTGTTTCCTTGGGCTGGTCTTAGACCACTTGTATCTTGTTGATCACGCATCTCATAGCCAACAATAGTCAACTACCAAAGTTTTGTTTTTGTTTATTTTCCAGATACAGTCATTGATTATACAATTTTTCCTTTTCTCTTTTTAATTTTGGCATCAATTCTTATGGTTGTCGTCTTCTGAAGTCTGGACAATTGCTGCTTTTTCATCATTTCTTGCTGTTGTCATCACTATAAACTAGTGGTAGGACCCTAGTTATCTCCACAACCTATGATTTCAGTTTTATTTTTTTTATATCTGATGTAAGCATTGGTTCTAATCATAATCTGTCTATAACATGTTGAATTATGTAGAGGCAACACCAAAAGCTATCATGCGAACCATGGGCGTCAAAGGACTTACTCTTTTTCATCTAAAGAGTCATCTTCAGGTACTTATAAACATGTTAAAGTTCTTTCCGTGTCGTTCGCTTAAGCTTTTCTTGTTGCTAAAGTCTGAAATTGGCTTGTACTGGAATACTTAATTTTTCCTGTTAATGTTTCAGAAATACAGACTAGGAAAGCAATCAGGCAAAGAAATGACCGAGCAGTCAAAAGATGGTAAGTCCATAAGTTTCTCTACTTTTTTCTGTTGTCTGTGCTTAATGCTTCATATTTACTCTTAGTTGAGCCTCCAAAGTTCCAAAACTTGATAAAAGGCTTTGTTATAATTAGACATCCACACCCATGCTTTCATAACCTAGGGGCTGTCTTGGAAAGAACGCCGAGCTGATTTGAAGTCTGTCTCGGTTCGAGCTTCCTTAGCTAGTTAGTCACACAATTTGGGTCTTGGAGATCTTTCCATTTCCATTTTGAGTTGTAAATTCTGTCAACAAATGTGGGCAAATTTTCTCTGAAAAATTTTCTGATCCACCACATGATTATGATGATCGGAAAACAAAGCAAAATGTATTTTTGCATTGTGCATCTTGATAATAGCTTTTGTCATGCCTAATTTTTACAAGAGAAGATTGGTGGACCTAATTGTATGGAGCACTATTTTCTGATAATCAGCATAAATGATCGAGCTATAGCATGTTTTGTTTAACATTTATACAATTCTCAGTTTCTCATCATCACTCTGTAATCACATTTTTTTTAAAAACTTAATCTGAATTTTTCTTTTAATAATTTGCATCTTGAATGTCAGCTTCTTACCTTTTGGAGAATCCAAGCAGCAGTGTTTTATCTCCAAGGGTGCCTACTCCTGATGTGAATGAGTAAGTTAGTACTTCTGAATTTTCCAGCAATCTACGTTGGAGTTGCCTTTCGTGAGTGTGTGTGTATATATATGTATATGTGCATGTACATGTACATATATTTGTATATGTATTTATATGTATGTATATATATATGTATATGTGTGTGTGTATATATATATATATATATATATATATATATATATATATATATATATGATTTTTTTTTTTGGCGAGACAGGTTACATATATGCAACAGAATTAACATGTTTGATGCTTCTTCTTTTAGGGGTCAGGAAGTCAAAGAGGCACTGAGAGCACAGATGGAAGTGGAAAGAAAATTGCATGAACAAGTGGAGGTAATTAAACCTATTTCTCTAATTCTCTTTGATTTTATTTTTGTTCCTTAACCTCCCTACAAACATGTTCTTTTTGAATAACCTAACCGTTTGCATCTGCCATCTTCAGTCCCAGCATAATAAAGTTGGGCCCTTTAAACTATGTGCATATTAGTAATCAAAGATCTCCTCTACAATGAATTCTTATGCTTTCTATCTAATATACATATAAAGTACACCTATATATTTAAGTTTACATATATGCGTTGGTTATGTATGATATATGTGTGTTAATATGCATATGTACTAGTGAGAAGGTGCATACAGTTTTGGCATGTTTCTGGTCATATTTCATCTTAAGTTGTGATTATACATCCCTATCTCTCTATCTGCCGAGTCTATTCTGGTTTGAATGTGGTAAATTGTCAAGTTAATTAGGGACTTTAACATGAATCATTTGTCAAAATCTATCCACATATGTTGTACTAAATTTTATCCACCTTGATTCTAATCAAATTTCAACAAACAATCATGATTCAACACTTTTCTAAAAACATTTTGATGAGAACTAGTGTATATCTATAACAACTTGACCAGCAGCAGTCACATATTTCATTATCTCAGCCGTTTTTATTGTCAGCTAAATTCTTGATTATAGTAGCTTTAATTGCTCATCAACTTCTACTAAAAGTATATGTTGGCTGCTTTATCAGGTTCAAAAGCATGTACAGATCCGAATGGAAGCCTACCAGAAATACATTGACTCCTTGTTAGCAAAGGCATATAAGATAGCATCCGAGCAAATTACTTCAAATAGTTTCAACACTACGGAGGAAGAGCTTTCAGACATGGCAACCAGAGTCATCTGCAGCCCTTCCGATCCTCTGAGCCAATCCATCCTCCATCAGTTATCAGTGAATTCGATCAATTTGCAGAGCCCTGGTTGCAAGACTTCGTCGTCGTCAGCGATCGAAGGCCAGTTCTTCTATCAGAAGCCACATGAACTTAAAACCAAACCATGCTGAAGGGGCTGCTGCTGAAAGGATCAAAGTCTTCGTTCGCTCTTGTTGGCAAAACTTGCTTTCAAGTCCCATGGAACTTGACTAGGAAAAGTCAGCTTGATTACTGGAATCAAGTGATGCCTCCTTGTGAGGCCATTGTGAAAACTGCCGCAGGCTCTTGTTTGCTTATTTCTGTGTTTTATGAAACAGAGTTACATGATTATGTTGTGTGTGTTGGATATACATTTACTGCTATTTGGTTCATCTTTTAACACTGGAATTGTGTAGGACAAGAAACTTGGGAGACAAACATACTTCTGAGATGATGCATCCATCTGGTCATTAATTAGAACAAAACTTAGGATTTTAATTTTTTTAAACCTTTTTTCCTAAGAAATGTCACTAATCATGGATTTCTCTATTATTGCAGCAGGTGTCGAGCTCACCTGTCTCGGCCGAGGCACGGAGGACCTACTTCCGCCAATCACAAGATCGGGCGACCCTGTTTCAGCTTCGTACTACGTACTATTGCGTCTCGGCTGAGCAACCAAACTGGGTGATGCGGACAGCTATTGGGTCGGGAATGCGGGCCCCGCAGGCTGTGAGCTGGACCGTCCGTCGTGTCACGGTATCGCCTACGTCGCGTAGGGTCGGGCGGTCGGATTCTGCTAGAATTAGATGCCGTCAACTGCGTCGCACGATCTTGATAACACAAGCCCCGATGTTGTAGAGCACGTGTCACTCGAGAACTTAGTTTCTACTCGTGTGGCGTCTGGAAGATGCCACGTGAGCTATTCGAGGATCGTCGGTAGAGCGATGCTTGAAACGGATCCGCTGCTCCTCAAGGCGGACACCCCCCTCGGATTCCGCCCTTCGGCTACTGGGACTTACTGTCGAAAGCGAGAGCGAGAGCGAGGGCGGAGGCTGATGGATCTCTGAGCGTGTAATCGGACTCGCCGAGAACCTCGATTTCCATCTAATGATTCCTCGATCTCCATCAAGAAGCTTCGCTTTGACGGCTCTTATTCGTTCAAATTTGTTCTTGATTCTGTTCATTCCTGCTTTTTTGACGGTTGATCGGTCTCAGGCGGAGCCTCGGAGAACGCGTCGTCGATCCGCGCTGGAGCTGGGAATTGGCGCGTGGCTTTGCTAATCTGGGTACGCAACTTGGTTTTTTTTGTGGATTTGGGTCTCGTGATTTACTGGATGCTGAGTTGTGACGCATGATGAATGATGTATTTAATTTCGGAAAAGTGGTAAAGAAAGAACTCCGAAAGCCTAATCTTTGAGAAAAAAGGTTATGAAGTTGCCCTGTGTTGTTTCTACTGTCGCTAGGCAGCAACGACCTGATTGCTTAGTCGATAGACTAGATACGGGCTGCTGATTGCTTACGATGTGTGTGATTATTTTCTTGTTCTTTTGCGGCAGCAAAATTACGAATATTGAGGTAAGATTTCATCATAATACTAACCTATAATATGGTTCAATCTTTTGTTTGGAGGAGAACATATCTTATTTAACACAAGAATCCCCATGCCTCAGGAAAACCCTTATGCCATTATTTTCTAGCGATCAAGCTGTGAAAATCATCCAGATTTATAGTCGTTCTATTAGCAAATTTGAGATAAATTTAAAGCAAAAGAATTTTCTTTTCACTCCCAGCTGTAGGAGTGTTTGTTCTATGTCTCTGATTCCTTTTTATGAAACTCGAGCTCCAAAACCTGGAATTTTCGGAGGTGACTTACAGTTTCACTCACAATAAAAGACATCATCTAGCAACTTAGCAGAATAAATCTTCTTTATCTAAAACTAAAGAAAGTTTCTATAAAGTATCTCATTTTAGAAAAGAGCTGTGGATGTGACTTGTTTTAGTGTTCTCATGGACAATTTTTTACGTATCACGTTTTATTTGTAGTTGCTGTAGCAATTGAACTATAGAGGTCTCATTGTCGACACGTAATTACATTGAGTAGCTGCTTACCTGAGGGTCCTGAGGATTAATAATTCTTATGTTATGGCTGCTTTAGTAAATTTGAGTGGAAACACAATGATCTACATGTTGCTCTGTAGAGCTTCCACCTTACCTATAGACTTCTGTTTATCCTTTTCCTGTTTTACTTTTATCTAATGCATAGTATGTAAAACTGCTACATCTCTTATCTGACATACAATCACATTTATTGAAAATCTGATTTCGATTTTACACTTTTTTAAGTTTTTACAAGTGAGCTAGTGTGTGGTGTATAACTGTTGTGATTACTTTGTTGACGTCTTCTTCGCAGATGATGAGAAACATATCAACCCATGCAAATCTTGAGTACAAGTTCAATATTTAAAAAGTCACTTGCTCATGACCAGTAAGTAGAACTGCGTACCAACAGAATGGTCCCAAACAGTGGAGGGAACAACTCCGATAATCATATTTTGGCATCAAGACAACGTTTACGATGGACAAATGAGCTTCATGACCGTTTCGTACTTGCTGTGACACAGCTTGGTGGACCAGAGAGTAAGTGCATGATCAACTGGTTTTTTCCTTAAATTATTAGGAGGATACAAATCTTCCTATATGTTTCTTTCATGTGTTTTTCTCCTTAATTAATTGCAAAATGTGAAATGCCTTCCCTATTTATCCTTCCAAAAAGAAGTTCCTTTTTTATAATAGTGTAATAACCTGAAAGTGTCATGACCCCGGTTTAATGGGCTAACTGATCTGCTTCGTGGTCTAATGGGCTAACTGATTTATCAGCTTCGTCTGACCTAAATCACTAGTCAAAATGCTTAAGCTGAAGTTAATAGTAATATACTTGATGAGGCGTAGCCCAATGGTAGCTCCATGTCATGACGAACCATGGGTTGCCCTTTCCTACTTGAGCCCTCTCACTATGCTCAAATAATATGTCGACTCTGATACCAAATATCACGACCCGGGCCTGATGGGTTAATTGTCCCATCAATTTTGTTTGACATAAACCATTGGTTAAAATACTTAGGCTGAAATTGATAATTGTATACTCATCATATCCTTATAAGTCAATCTTAATCTTGCACACTTTCGATATGGGACTAATCGAGGTGTTAGAAAGTTTTCATCTGTTGAGTTAATTGATTTCTTATAGTTCTGCAACTATTGTTACAATATCTTTCGACATAAAATTCTTTAGAACCCATATTATTTTGTTGAGGTTATCTTTTAGTTAGCAGTGACTTTTACATCTCATTGTGGTCTATAACAGGATTTCAGATATCTTTTTTTTTTGTTTTTATATAATCGCCTTATTTGAATTAGTTAAGCTCCTTGGTTCTTTCCTATAGCATATCAGAGTGAAACTAAAAGCTTAGATCTTGGTATAGTTATCCACCAATAGTGTAGTCTTTTGTCAGAATTTTTGGTATTTCCAATGAACAGTGTAGTCCAATATGTTTCTTTCATGTATTTTTCTCCTTAATTGATTGCAAACTGTGCAATGAAAGGACAATTGAATTGGAAGTTCCTTTTCTGTACCTTTTTGTAGCACATAGGGTAATTTAATGAGGACACCTGATGAGTACAAAACAGAATCCATTGTCCTGATACACTTAAATTGCTTGCTTTAATAGTAAAAGCTTGTTATTACACTGAAAGTTTTCTTCATCTCTCAGATTAATTGATTTCTTATAGTTCTGCAACTATTGTTGCAATATCTTTTGACATAAAATTCTTTAGTACCCATATTATTTTGATGAGGTTATCTTTTAGTTAGCAGAAACTTTTACATCTGATTGTGGTCTATAGCAGGATTTCAGATATCTTTTTTATGTTTTAATTTAATTGCCTAATTTGAATTAGTTAAGCTCCTTGGTTCTTTCCTATAGCATATCAGAGTGAAACTTAAAGCTTATATCTTGGTATAGTTATCCACCGATAGTGTAGTCTTTTGTCAGAATTTTTGGTATTTCCAACGAACAGTTGAGCAAAAGATCCTCTCAGTTAAGCTGAGTTTGAAAGCATGTTAGGTTATTTAATCATCTAATTTGGTAGTCTTCTGTATAACACTACCTAAATACTCTCCCCTATGACAGGAGCAACTCCAAAAGGAGTTCTTAGAATCATGGGTGTGGCAGGGCTAACCATATACCATGTCAAGAGTCACTTACAGGTACTTATGGATGTTTTTCACCATAAAATTTGGTTTTAGATTCTTGCTTTTGACAAACTAAAGATCTGATGGTGCACCCAGAAATACAGGCTTGCAAAATGTGTTCCTGATTCTTCAGCTGATGGTAGGTATATTACAAACATGTTAGCTAAACTTTACTGAGTTTTTAGTACACTGAGGAAATCATATCCTCATCATATAGCTAATTATCCGAAGGAAAAACTAATATCTGGCCATAGGTTTGATTTTACTATGTTTCCATTGATGTAGATGCCAAGTCCGAAAAGAAGGATCCTGACGGCGTGTCTTCTGGACTTGAAAGTTCCTCGTAAGTAAATTGATGTGTTTTATGACACAGACAAACACCAAACTAGCAATTGTGTCTTAGACTTTTGCATTTTTTGAAAAGTAGTTCAAGTTTATCCCATCAACATTAATGATCATTTGGGATGGCTAGACATCGTTCTATAAACTCACCTGTGATGGCATTTGTTGTTTGATGCTTGGTAGCTATGTTATTCAAGTGCCAAACTGTTGCTGGCATGCTTAGCATTGCTGCAATTTAACTAATTGTGGAAAGAGCAGTTCATCATAGTGGCAAATACATTTATATTCATGGTTATGAAATTTAAGCTTGCGTAAATGATCTAGACACAGATTTTGAAGGACAAGACTTCCTACTGGGATCTCATTGTTTCAAAGTGCATAACCAAAAGGAAAAGCACTCTGTTTGTAAGGATACATGTCCTTTGAATGAGAGAAAAAGAACAACAGGAAAATCAAACATAGCCAAAAACACTATGTAGTTGTTTAGCACCAAAAGAATTGAACTATTAGCAATTTACCAAAGAATTTTAGTTTTTGGACTAGGGATATCTATTGAGCAAGTTGCTAGCTAGCCTGTGGGCACAGAAAAAGTAGCAGGTTTCATATAGGAAAAGTGTCCTTGTAGAGATATTCAGAGAAAGAAAGAATCTAGGAAGTGTGTCCTGTAAAACTATTTTTGGATTTCTGAAAGCATCAATGGTGACCGAGTGATATTGCCTCATTCAAGCTCAATGTGGGAAAACATCCATGTAGAACCTCAAATAGATTATACTTCATGCCTTGATGTTGTCGTCGTTGCTTTTATTAGCCACTAGGTTGGAGTTTCTGGCTAACAAGCTTGAACAGAATTTTGTTGGACTTGCATATAAAAATTAAGTGGTTTGAGCCAGCAAATGTGGTATTACTGATTTTACATCACATGGTCAGATATTTAAAACTTATGATCACACTGGTACTGTAATAGTAGCACGAACTTAAATTAGTAATGATTTTCTTTTTACTTTCAGAAAAGATGTATATTTGTTCATTTTTTCCATTATGCACCTTTTGGTTTGTTATGCTATATAGTAGACGAAGCTCTTGGTTTTTCTGGTCTATAACTTGTCATTTGAAAACAATTGATCATTTCTTCTTGTTAGGTATGCTGATTGTCTTTTCTCCACGCATTTGAGTTTGTATTTCCTTGACAGGAAGTTGCATAAAGATATTTTATCATGGTAAACTCCTTTAGCTTTTGTTGTCTCAGTGGAACACAAATAACTGAAGCACTTAAGTTGCAGATGGAGGTGCAAAAGCGGCTTCATGAACAATCAGAGGTGAGTTTTTTTATATGCATATATGAGCTTTGAGTTGATGATTTAGCTTTTTCATCTTGGTTGTTACTAGATTGTTTTAGATAGCTTTATAAGTTATATGTTGGCAGAATTTTCAAATTGGTTCATCAGAAAGTGCCATCTAAATGTAAAAATACTGCTTTGGAAAAGGCAACTATGATGAAGAGAACATGCAAATTTCAAATGAACTCCAACAGATACAAAGCAGTAATTGTTGATTTGTAGGAACAACTGTAGGTTTTAGCTAACATAAAACACACCATCAAATGAAGTGATGCATCAATGCAATCAGTTTTTCCCATTGCATATATGTGACCTTGGAAAATGATTATAAGAAATCTGACTTTGCCTGTACATTTTTCATGATTATGTGACCTGTGATACACTAGCCACACTGAAGAATCCCACTCATTAATACCCTGGTAAATCATTGTAAATGTCCTGCACTGCTGACAGTTCCTGTTCATATTCTCTCTTAAGAGTTGATTATAATGCTACTTTTTTCTCATTATATACAAGTGCAAGAAACCAGGTCAACCATAATGGGGATGTAATTGATGGTTTTGTTTGCTTGTTTTGGTTCTCTCCTAAATTCTATACTGAATTCTCTGATAGAGAACTTTCTTGTGATCCTACACTTTCTGTTTCTTTTCTAACTTGTCTGACTGTGACTCTGATGTAATTTTGGAGAGAGATGTCATGACATGCACTTTGACAGGTGCAAAGGCAACTGCAGCGAAGAATAGAAGCCCAAGGCAAATATCTTAAGACGATCATTAAGGAGCAGCAACAACTAAGTGGTGAACTTGCCGAGACACCTGGAGGAGACATTTCTGCCTGCAGCTATGTTGACAATAGCTCAGGTTCTGCCAAGACTGGTCCTCACAGATCTGTTAATGGTGACCATGGTGGCACCGGAAAGCTGCTCAAAAGCCTTTCACATGACAATTCCTTGAGAGAGCCTGAAGCTTGACAGGAATGCAGGATCAGCCAGCCTAGTGCATAGGAAGACAGAGTTGGTGCCAAGACGAGGCTCAGATTTCCAGCAGCAACGCTCAATTTTGATTGCAAGGAAAGAGCAAGTTTGATTCATCAATCACTTCAATTCAACATCTGGATTTCACCACGTTTGAAGTTGCTCCTTTCATAGTGACTGGAGTGATGTGAAGCATTTTTCCATTCCCACGGTCTATAAATAAGCCCTGCAAACAAGAAGCAATGGAGCGAGAGGGAGAGGGAGATGATCGACCGAATCCTTCTTGATTTAATAGATTGTTCTGTCGTTGTGAGTGGATCTGGCTCCCAAGTTAGGGTTCTTGAGTTTGATGTGAGAGGTTTCTTTATTTGCTTTAGTCATCATAGGATACCCATGTCTTCTCGTATGATTCTTGGTTGAAGCATGAGACTGCTAACCTCTGTGCTGCTATCCTAATTTTGAACTTGTTTTTTGTGGATTTTTGGTTGAAATAATTGGATCTTTGGGTGTGGGACCAAAAGCTTGTTCTATGATCTTTTGAACTGTTACTAAGGCTCAGCTCCATATTCTTTCTTTAGGGACGGGTGATTCAATAGTGATTGCCTCAATGGTTACTTAGATTTCCCAGGTTTTTGCTTTTGCATCCTGTATTGTCCTTCAATATTCTTCATTGATTGCTATTTCGGCCTTGAAGCTGATTTGAAGGAGCTGAAGGATTTATAGAGGGATCCTCCCGCCTCATGGTGTGCGCAGGTTTGTTCTTTTATGTGCCCACATCATCTTCCTTGACTGATAAAATTCTATTCAAATGTCATTTTCATTTTTATTTGGCACTGTGGCACTTCATTTAGTGCTTTCTCTTTTTGTATTGTTTTTTATCTCCTTTGAGCCATTCTTTTGTGTGTTGAAGTAATGAATATTAAATTTTGAGTGTTTGGCTGGTCCTGGCGAATGCCTGATGTTTATTTTTCTCATGTGCTCTACATATCATCTGATTACCATTTTCTAGTGCTTCAATATCATCTTAGCAACAGCCTAATGTTTATCATAAAGGAAAGCTGTATAGCATCTGGTTCTTGACATCTATAGCTATTACCATTGCTTATCATTTTTTATTGCTTTATTCAATTTGTAGTTTGGGACATATTGCAAGTGGAAGCACATGGATGGATTTACAAACCTAAATACTTCCCACTTTAGAGAGTATTGAATGGTCCAAGAAGTAATATATGTTGCCAATAACATCATGTGATTGGGAAATTTAAATCATAATAGGGTGGGTCAGAGATAAGTAAGAGGATAAACTAGATTCTTAGTTCTTCTTATGGAGTGTTCTTGATACCATTCATGCCTAAGTGTATTGTTTTCTTGGTCATATGGGCAGACTGCTAGAAAGAAATGGGTTCAAATTTTGATGTCGCTTTTGATGAGAATACCTTTGTTAATATTGCAATCTTTTGCCTTTAGTATTATTAATAAAAGTGGCATTGGTGGATCAATAAGATCGACAAAATCACTAGTTACGGAAATACGTATTCTTTTTATTATGAAAATAGAAAGTAAGGAACACTGGATTTTGTTATATCTTTTGATTTATGTTTGTACTCTGATTCTGATATGCAGCTTCTTTCTACTCTTTTTGTTACGTAATTTCGAGTGAAACTATGCTGAGGATGCTTGATAATCGGCATACTTCTAACTGAATCAAGAAAGAACTAATGTTGTCTATTCTTGATTATAGCAAATGTGTAGGATACTTTGTGCATTTTCTCCTATGCTGCAAAATATGCCCCTGGTTGCAGGACTCTGAACAGAACTTAGAGAACACTCATGTTTGGTGCAAATAGCTTCTGTATGTTCCTCGGCTTCCTAATCCTGTCTAGGAAAATACAGCTTGGCTTCTCCCTGGTGCAAGGGTGGTGGACAATGAGGCTTTCTTCTGTCAATGTTTATACTACATTTACCACATTTGAATCAGTCTTGCAGTATGACCAGTTGGAAGAATCTTGTTTGCTGCTTTCTTTCTTATGCATCCTTAGCTACACTACCTATGATGCTTTCATATATGCAGTTTGCTTGCTCCTTAAATCTGAATTTTCAGCAGCTAATCCTTTGCAAGTCTTTTCTATTGCAGCTCAATTGTATGTACCATTGATGAAAATTCTGGGACGCAAAGCATCATTACTTTTTCATGCTCCTCCTCTACCTTCAGCATTTGACAGCCAGCATTCCCGAGGTAAACCCCCCTCCTTGCAGCTTTTCCTCTGTTTTCCATCTCTTTCTAAGGATAAGGATTGGTTGGATGATAAGTTTGGACTAAGATATCAAATCCAAGTTATCTTGTTCTCACTGTGGTCCTGCCTCACTCAGTGCATGATGTGCTTCGTACTTTCGACCCAACTTTAGAAAAGCAATTGGATGGTGCCCTCATGTTAGTGATGCTTCCATTTTGCTTCATGACATTTGACCAATAAATGTAGGGTAGTGTTCAGACTAGCAGGACCTCAGAATTGACATTGAGCAGTCATGAGGAGAATCATAATAACAACTTCAAATCAAACCTATAAATCATAGTTTGAATCAATATATGACTGCTCGATTAATGTTCCAGTCTTATTTTATCTTTTTTATTTATAGCTGATAGTATCTGAACTTATAAGAGTTGCAACTTCTTTTCCTATCTTTGCTACTTTTCATACAACATTAGCATTTGACTCTTATCTTAATGAATAATAGCAAGTAGGGTTAGTTGATGTTAATAATAGCAATTAATTTAATATTAATATGTATTCACCGGGCTAGAGATGGAACAGCGGTTGACCGACTACTCTGTGGACGTCTAGTCGAACTACCCGCATTTTCACTGGAGGTAGCGAGGGCCCCACAGGTGGCACCCGCGTAGGGTAAGTTCCGGGGATCGGGTAGGTCTCGAAACGAATTGGTGAATAATTTCACGGTGGCGGCAACGAGGCTTCGTAGATCGGGGTGACGATTTAATCGGCGAGTGGTAGCAGGCCAAGGGCGCGTGAGTGGTGATGGCATTCGAGTGTTGTTGGTCGTTAAAAAGCGCGCCTTGGCTGACGAACGGAACGCAAGGAAGCGTGCGAACAGCGTACGGGAAAATCTACGAATCCCGAACGCTGCGAATGCTGCGTTGCTCCGCGCTCCCAGTGTGGTGGGATTCTTCCTCCGGAATCCTGCCTGGGAAGAGACCAGCCTATCCGCATTCAACGGGAGGGGAAAGCGTGCCGACGTCTCTTCGACCAGGGGCCACAGCACGCGCGCCTGGGTCCCGTTTCCTCGTCCCACGCCGATGAGAGAAGCAAGTCCCCGTTTCCTCGTCGCACGCCGATAGAAAAATAATATTACATATACCGGTAAAAAAATATCTCTATATATTTATTTGTATATATCAATAGATAAAGTTCCGATCACTTAATAATATTAATTAGAAATATTATATTACTGTTATTGAACGCAAGAGTCGCTTATTCGTTCCATTTCTCGAGCCAAGTCAAACGCGGCGCTCTGCCTTAATAGTCGCCAAAGCAATTGGAAGAAAAGGAAAGGAAAAAGAATCTCGCGCCGTAGTCTTTTCCAAGAATCGCCGATCTGTTCTTTTCACCCAGAGTCCACCTCGAAATCCAGCCGAAAGCGATCCTTTTGCACGCTTCGCATTGACTCCATCCTCTTACCACCACGAGAGAGAACGCGACCGGAGTCCGCGGATCTTCCGATTCATTTCGTGTATTTGGGTTTTAGTTTTCCTTCTTGGTGGATTCTTATCGCCGTTAAAACCCGCCTTTGTGTTTCGCTCCCGATCCCAATTTCAAGAAGAACAGGTTCCATTGGGAGTGAGGATTCCCGGTTTCCTATTCGATTCCATCGGTGTGGGGAATCTTGTGATCTGTCTTACTGATCTATCTTTGCCTCCGAGATTTGGAGATCGGCGGCGACGACGGATCGCCCTCTCCTCGCTGCAAGAGGGTACTTCTCTCTCTCCATAATCTTCTCTGGACTTGGGATGCGTGATTTGCATCGAACGAGGGAATTCTCTGACGGTTTCTTGATTGCTCTTTCCGAAGGAGAATTTGATGTGGAATCGATGACTTCTTCTTGAGAGTAGGCACTCTGTGAATGTGAACAAGTGAAGATCGTTAACCTGTCGTCTCTTTCTTTTTAGCTGTCTTTAAAGAAGTACTGTTTTTCCTTATTTTACTAATGGCGTCTTAAAGTTGTTGATTTGTTGATGTACTTGGCGAGGCGACTAGGTTCTCCTACCTCAACTTGCATTTTCTTCTGTTTTTTCCAAGTTACTTAGTTTTAAAGCTACAGAATGAATCAGTCCACAGTTTCATGATTTCATCCGCTCAATTAGAAACGAGTAGGGGGTGATGAGAGTTGCAATAGTTCTGATGAATTGCAAGTTTGTCGGCAACAATAGTAATTGTTTTCTCTTCTTTATTGTTTTTGTTTTGGTATTAGCTCCTGCAAAATTTGCATAAATTTTGTCTTTGCTAATATGTGCAGAGACTTTCGGTAATGACACTTAATTCTCTCCTGTGTTGTTTTGTCTCTGATCCTAATTAGATGGAGGCGTAGGCTCCTGGTGATCTATAAAGATCTATATTTGCATAATTTACGCCACGACCATCTCTTCAGAAGGGTAAGGTCAACCAGAGTCCCGCCTCTGCTGCCCGAAAATGACTGGTACGGCTGTTCTAATTCACGTCTCTGTGTTCCTTCGGATTATGAAATGCTGCTAGAGACCCACCTTATTGCTGTTTGTCATGTTGAAGGTCTTGAAGGGCTGCACGCTTGGGAGGAGAGAAAAGGAAAGAGATCAGATATGGAGAGTTCGGAAGATGAAAGAAGAAGATTGACCATCGGGTCTCTAAAGAAAAAGGCATTAAATGCTTCTTCACGATTCACCCACTCTCTCAGGAAACGAGGGAAGAGGAGAAGTGTCCATAGGACTTCTTCAGTGTCAATTGAGGATGTCAGGGATGTGGAAGAGGAACGGGCAGTCTATGCATTCCGTAAGGAGCTAATTTCCAGGGACTTATTGCCTGATAAACACGATGACTATCATATGATGCTCAGGTTGTTTTTCACCATTAGAAATTGTGATTTTGGTTATAGTATTTGTGCTTTTGTAAAAACTTTTTGTTGGGCTTATTAGCTGCCTGAACTTTCACAATCTGTACTTGAGCACGCTATGAATATCTTTAATTAGTTGGATTCAACTTAAAACTGTATTAAGCCAACTGCAAACATTTTTGATCCAATTGGGTCGATGCATTTTATTGAAGAATATATGCGCTTCCAGAATGTAACTCTGTATGGCTCGTTTTTCTAGGTAACTTGCTTTTTCAGTATTTGGTTTTCCTGATTGCTTATCGACAAACTTACATGAAGCAGATTTTTGAAAGCGAGAAAATTTGAGCATGAGAAAGCAGTTCAAATGTGGGCTGATATGCTTCATTGGAGAAAAGAATTTGGAACAGACACAATTTTGGAGGTATGTTGCCATAATAAGCTAGTTAGATATCGTATGTGCAACTAAAGATAGTAATATCAGATATCTATTCGCTGCTGATTTTTCAAAAGAAAAAAAGTTTGTCATATTTAAATAGGTTCAGTACAGATGCTATTTTGAGGTTCATATTTTGCCACTTGTGTACTGGGTGACCTGGGTAAGGTTGCTTCTTCACAACCTGGGTGACCAGAGTTTATGCTTGCAGGAGTAAACACAGTATAACTTAACCGCACACATACCCCATATTATTGTGGGTCATGTTGTTCTTCCCTGTTATTGTGCCAAGAGTGTCTTGCCTTGCAATGGCTCTGAGAGATTTTAGTGCCACAAGACTAGTTGAGATCCAACAAAATTGCATTGAGATAATTTTAACATAAAAGAAAAAACAAGAGGAATCCATGTTTGAATTAGATTATTCCAGGCTGTTTTTTATCGTGAAATGAAACTGCTCATTACTTTCTCATTCGCATGCATTTTTCATGCACTTGAATGATCATTTTTTCCAATCAGTTGGGTCATAACACTGATTATTTGAACTTTTTTTTGTATAGATTAATTTAAGTTCCTTTTTTGGGAATTTTCATTCATCAATTTTACCTTTTAACATGTAATTTGAATTATCTCCTTTTGCTTACGCAAAAGTTACTGCCAAATTAGCGCTCATATAGACATTGATCTTCTACTCTTGGAACTAGATATATGAGTTTAGATTATTTTGAAATTATTGAAGAATATATTACGATACTCTGCAGATCTTGGAAAACATCCTTTAGGTTGCAAAAGTTATAGTACTATAAAACCCACAAAGAAATGCTTTTCTTATGGGCACAAGTTGGAAGCCAAATTGATGACAATCGTGTCAGCATTTTGAACCTTGCAACCATACTAGCTGATGAAACTATTGTTTGTAATGTTCTACTTCTCTTGTTTTTCTCTTATGGATCCTGCACATATGAATAACCTCCATTTTCCTTTTGTCGTTTAACTTTTATTGCAGACTGTTCTTGGTTCAGATACCCATATTTTATTCCTTCAGTTGTCTTTTTGGAATTCTATTATATTTTTCAATTATGTTAAGAATTATTATCTAGAAGGTCACGTGTTCTGTTAAGCTAGATGAAAATTATATCAGTGAATGCTGACATATACAATGCACAACACTACTGGATGCAAGGATTTTAACTTTGAGGAGCTGGAAGAAGTTTTACAGCATTATCCTCAGGGCTACCATGGAGTTGATAAAGAGGGAAGACCTGTTTACATTGAGAGGCTTGGGAAAGTAGAGCCGAATAAGCTTATGCACATCACCACAGTAGAACGGTACATAAAATTTCATATCCAGGAGTTTGAGAAAGCTCTACATGAAAAGTTTCCGGCTTGTTCGATTGCAGCAAAAAGGCACATTGACTCAACCACGACTATTTTGGATGTGCATGGGGTGGTATGTGGTTCCTTTCCAGATTTGACTTGTTTAAGCAGACTGTGATGAAGATATATTGTTGTTTATATAAAATACTGAGATGTTCAAGGTGCTGGAAGTGAGAAGCCGTTCGGGTTGATTTCTCTGAATCAGTATGCGTTCTCTTTGGTGCAGGGTTTGAAGAATTTCGGCAAAACAGCAAGAGACCTCTTGCTTAAAATGCAAAAAATTGATGGAGATTACTACCCTGAGGTACTTGACTTTATCCTAATAACATTGCATTATTTTTATTCATTTGTATTAAGATAGAGATACCCCACTTGTTAAAATGCAGACTCTACATCAGATGTTTATTGTCAATGCTGGTCATGGCTTTAGGCTTCTCTGGAACACTGTAAAGGGTTTTCTTGACCCAAAAACAACAGCAAAGATACATGTAAGTGTCCTGACATGCAAAGGGATTTGTTTTGCCGGTATTTGGACCACAATATACATGAATAAATATTTTATCATGCAGGTATTGGGAACAAAATATCAGAGTGCATTACTTGAAATCATTGACTCAAGGTTAAGGGCATATTATACTCTCTTGATATTGATGTCGATTTTGATGGTGGTTCTTTTTTTATGGTTTAGTAACTTATATATGTTTGTCACATTTCAGCCAACTTCCAGATTTTTTAGGTGGTACATGTACATGCTCTGTTGAAGGTGGGTGTTTGAAGTCTAATAAAGGACCATGGAATGATCCTAACATTATGAAGGTACAATTCGTTCACTTAACTGAAGTAGACATTTACATTCCCATTTATTCACCGTCATTCCACTAGGTTAGGTTTGATCAACTAATAGAGCAACCAACTATTCTATTTGAACGTTTTGATCCCATGAGGATGAACTGATTGAGTGATAGTTTTCTTATTCCATTCATTGTGACCCATGCATTGATGCTTCCTTTTGTTCAAGGAATACAATTAGCCAAACTGGGTTTTCCGCTTAGTCTTCTTTAAGCATGAAACCATTTGTCTTGAACATTTCAGGATTTCATGCTCGAAGTGTCACCTGTTTTCTAATCGAACTTGAATTAGCAATTCTAAAAGATATATCCTCCTTTATGTGATAATGTCCTGTTTGGATGAATACCTTGATACCAGAAGGGATTTGCTTTTTTTTATTTTACGTCTATCAAACAAGAAAAACAGGGGAAAAGTTCTGACCAATATCTTTCAAATTTTAGCTTGCATATAATGCTGAAGCAGATTCACTAAGGCATACTAGACGAATGTCAGGTGGAGATGAAGCTTTTGTAGGGTCATATTTTTTGAAGGTAAGTGTTTTTTTCATCTGTTCTATCTTTTTGATTCCTATCTTTTTGCAGTTACATTATGCAATGATCTTCCTGTAAAATATTTGAGTCTGTGTTATTGTCAGGGAAGAAGTAGCGATACATGGACACTTGAATCTGGATCAGATGTTGATGATCTTGTTTTCAAACCTGTTGAGCATAGCCGTTTAGCTCCAGTACGTGAAGAAGTGAGATTTCTTCACTCTCCTGGTTTTGAAGACCTCATGTTGTGTTTTATTTTGTTATAGTGCAGTTCTCAATTTTCCAGTGAAAATTCTAATGGTTCTGTAAAATCTATCGTCAACAACCTTGATGTAGTGTTCATTTGAAAAGCTAACTGAAATAAGTGATCTGAAAGGGGCAGCATGAGCAAAATGTTTTATCCTTTCAACAAATAATTACCTAATGCCATCTTTTCTTTTCTATTATGCTATGTATGATACATGATACTAGAGATATTTCAGAATGAATTTTTTCCCATTGCTGAGAAATTGAAAGAATTTCCTGATAAATCCTTTAAAATTAAGGATTCTACCCTTGTAATTTGAATATGGAAAAGGGACCAAAAAGAAAAAGAGGAGAGGGTTTGTTTATGCACAAACCATCTTCCATACAATCTTCTTATATGCTAATATCTTCTTTTCACAATAACCTTTGAAAAAAAAACAACTAAATTCTGGAGGTGCTTACATTAGTAAATCACTCTCTAAACTGTCAATTTCTGTCTTTCAAATTTGCTAAAAAGGTCATTTATGGTTTCTTTTTCATTTTCTTGTATCCTTGTTTGCGTCTAATTGTATTATATCCTAATTAATTCTTTTAGTGAGAATGATGAGAAAGTGGTCATCACAACTATGGTGTTCTTGTGAATGCATGTTAATCACTATCTTAAAAAGATAGGGTAGATAATATTAGTTTATTTGATGATGATTTTTTGTTCCCCTTGGGATATATCACAACTGCTCCATGCCATTGTTTCTTGATGATAAATGCAGATCAGAGCAAGAGATTCAACAGCTTACTATAGTTGTGATGAACACTTTGTTGTGGTCGACAAGGCTATGGATTGTGTTAGAAGAGGAGAACAATCTTATGAAAAGACAAAAGATATAAAATACGAGGAACAGAGATCGTATGGCTTTTCAACATCGAATCAACATGGTATTGCAAGCTGGGTTGTTCCAATAGAGAATCTTCCTTTTGTTTAGGCAACAAATTCTCATCTCTTAGTCTTCAAAAGTCTTGATTTGTATTTGTTGTTCTCAGATAGTTTGAGCATGGCAAGTCACCCTGTCACCAAGGAGGATACAGGAGAAGGGATTTTTCAATTGTTTGCAAGAGTATTAATAGCTTCCTTAGTCAAAATTCTATTATTCTTTCACGTTGATGGTTTTAGAAAGAGAAAATTGAGCAACATCCGTACTTCAGACACTCAGAATTTGGCTGTCCAGCACAGTTCAACAGTGAAAAACATTGAAGATCATTTGGGTCCTTGTTTGGAGCGGATTAAAAGGCTAGAAATGATGTTTGATGAGCTCACCAAGAAGCCTGCTGAGATTCCTTCGGAGAAAGAGCATATGCTACTTGAATCTTGGGATCGAATAAAGCATGTTGAGTTTGATCTAGAAAAGACCAAAAGGGTAAGTTTATATCATCCTGCTATCTACCTCCATAATACTGTTATATTAGTATATTCAAGATAGGAATCATGTCTTTGTTGTACATATAATCTTCTCCCTTTTTCTTTGTATCTATGCTTGGAACAACTTGCTATCAAAAGTTTTTTCTCAATGAATAAATTAGGGCTTCTGTCCAATTGATTTTAGCACTTGTTATATATTTTAATGACATTTTCTGCTATATGATAAATAAGGATCAAATTATTTCATGTACAGGAAAACTACCTTTTGTGAATTCGCATATCCTTAATTCTCTCAGATCCTTTGTCTTTGTCTATGCTTTATTGGAATTGCTGTTTCATAAAAGTATCAATGGCAAACATTTGAAAGAGAATTTCTGTCACCGAAGGATCTTTTCTGAAGAGCTAACTAGTTGTGGGCAGACATGCTTAGATGTTGGGTTCATTATTCACTTGGTATTCCTTTCTAGGAAGAGATTTTTATCTTTCGTATCTCTCTCCTATTTGGCATCCTTGACAGTCTATTATGTCGTATAGCATTAACTAGGAGAGTCTATTAGGCTTCTTATTTGGATCTAATATATTCAGTTTGAACTTTTCAAGTTTAGGAACCTTGTTAGTTTCAAGCTATATCAAAGTTGTAGCATTTGGCACTCGTTACCTTGCCGCTCTGTGAAGGGGTTTACGATTCCTGGTTTTGTTAGTGCATCTCTAATATTATATCTGTTTCAGGTATTGCATGCCACGGTCATGAAGCAACTGGAATTTGCCAAGTCGTTAGATGCATTGCAGGACTTGAAACTTCAGGTAAAATCTTGTTATATATTTTATTTCGCTTAAAGTGCAAATCATATAAAACTTTCTCATTTGAGGTCCCTGTTAAACACAGTCACAGTCAACTCACACAAATTTTTTAAGATTTTAATCAAATTATCGGTGCCTGACTTGAGTTCGATTAGTTATATGGAGCTGCACATTTTTATCAACCAATTTATTTGTGATAATAGTTCAATATGTATGGTGGTATCATCCATAAATTTGATCCATGTCATCTGACACTCTTCGATGATTAGCTAAGTTTTTCCCATATCATCCTCTTATACTTGAGATGAAATGTGAGAGCTAATTCTCCAACTTATAAACTCAAAATATCCATCTAAAATTTTGTTCTCTGATGATTAGCTTGCTTTTTTGTTGATTCAGAAGAGAATGTTTTGTTGAGCCTCGATGCCGGAGACGACTGCGGCGAGGGGACTACATGCCGATGGCATTGTTTTTTGGTGCACAACGTAAGCAAAATGTTCCCTGTTGCGGCAAGAAGTGGAACTTCCTCTGTGGGCCTAAGCATAAACCAACTCCAAGTATATATACCGTACTTTGTTTCGTTGGTTCGGTCGAAAGCCAAAGAACTTTACTGTCGCTGATGAATTGAGTGGACAATTACAGGAATCAAGTTTTGTCTCTGCAATGCATGTACGCTCATGCACTGGTGCCTTGTATTCTGTACTCGTATCCCTTGAGACTTCCTGTACACCTTAGTGATACGTGTGATGGACCAATTGTACTTCTTTCTAGCCTCACCATCTCTTCTGAGTGCTTCATCGGGAGATTGCTCGTGTGGGACCCGCCGTTTACAAGAGAATCGGCATGCGGGTGTCATGGGAAAGAGTACCGATATATATATATATATATATATATATATATATATATATTGGCCGTTGACCGACCTTATCGGTAAGGTCCCACGCAACCTTCCAATCGCGGAACGGGTAGGTGACGCAGGAGCGCAGGACGTAAGAATGCAGGTACGATTAAAATCGCCGGTTAAATTCCAATTCGTGTCATGCACATGTCAACGTTATCCAGATAAAAATACCATCACATTTGGCAATTACCGTCACTGCCAACGCACATTTACCGTTACAAAACATAATGACCGTTAAGTTTTACCCGATATTATCCGTATAATACATAATAACGGTTCTCTTGTGCTTAACGGTGACCGGGAGGTGACCTGATACGACGTCTGCTCTCCATATACCGCCGTCGCCTTTTCACGCTTCTCTCTCTCCCTCTTTCGATCCGTGTCAAATCCGGCGGTGGAGCTCGCATCGATCCAACTCTTCCGATCTGTAAGCAGGTCGCCTCCTTTTTTTCTTCACAGTCGCTGCTTAATTCTTCTCGAATCGGAACAATTTAATGGTCTATAGACGTTGTTTTGTTCTTCCGTAGAGCTTTTCCTGTTTCCCCCCCCTGTTTCGAAGAATTTTCTTGTTTAGATGGGCAAACTAGCTTAGAGATGGATCCCTGCCGTATCTGCGCCGCTTTTCGCATGGGTAACAGTTAGATCTCGTTGATCTGTTTCGAGGTAGCTCATCGTCTTACCAACCCTGTGTTCCACGGGTTCAAACGGATATGAGCGAAAGATTTCGTTGACTTTTACATCGAGAAGAAGGGCTTTTTGATTTCCTGCTCATTTTTTAAGTTTATTCTTTGTTTTACTTAGTTTTCAGAACTAAAGATCGGTTTTTTGTTACATCGCCTATTCATTTTTTATGTTTTGGTTTTCTTGCTCAAGAATGATGCCCGGATGTAAAGATTTTTGTTATATGGCCTATTCTGGTAAATATGTGGCTCTAGTATTCCTGGGACCTGAGTGGAGTTCTTGACTTTGATGTATAGGAACATGCTTGGTGAGCAGACTCTTTTTTCCCTTGGTAGCTAGTTGATGCATTGGTTGCTTGCCTGCAGCTATGATTCTAGCCCGCCATCGGATTTGTTATAAACTGGAGTACTACATAACAATCTTCCAACAGGTCAGAATATAATTGTAGAACCATCATGGCCAGATAGGTTACGGGCCATGTTGAGCCTCTGTATCCAATACTGAAACTTTTGACAACAGAATAGAGAGAGGTGATCCAAGGGTAGACAAAATTAGTTATTCCCTTATTCTTAAAAATCAGCATATTCTATCCACATATGTTTCTGGTCGATGTGCGCGTTTAGTGATTGGTGACCTTGTAAAGCCGACGTATTGACATCTGAGAAATCTTGGGCATGCAACAAAAGAGCTTTTTCCGATTGGCCATTGACATAAATCTTTGTATCAGTAGTATTTCTTTTGTTTGTGCATGGCCTGGATGTTTGCGTGCTGGCGTATAATGGTAGTCGAAATGCCTGCTGTCGTGTTCTATGTGTCGCAAATACCATTAGTTAGGCAGAAGAAGGCCTAACCATCAATATGTGTGTATCTTTTGACTCGAGGAAACTTAACAATATTACTTATCTTTGACTTCCAGGATTCTTCTAGCAAGTATATCATAAAGCTCTCATATCTAATACATGGCGAGTTGAAAAATGAACTGCTTGCTTTTATATCTTGGAAACGCCTAACATAAATTGTCTGCTGTCTGTTGTTGTTTGTGTAATATGTGCAAGATATTGCATAGGTTAAGGTGTGTTCAATTAACTCATCTCTTGGATTTCCTTGTGGTTAAGTTTTGGCTTATATTTTCATCAGCTGTCCACTTGCTTTTTAATTTTCTGCAAAATTCTGTTCCTGGGGAATTTTTTTTTTTTTCCTTAAAGACAATCTGTTTGCTTATGGATATATTCCCTATTCTGACATATTTTAGAAAATCACAAGACACTATGGCTAGCAAACGGATTCAGAAGGAATTAATGGATTTGCAGAGGGATCCTCCAACATCATGCAGTGCTGGACCTGTTGGGGAAGATCTCTTCCAATGGCAGGCAACAATCATGGGTCCTGCAGACAGTCCTTATGCAGGTGGAGTGTTCTTTGTTAAGATACATTTTCCACCTGACTATCCATTTAAGCCTCCAAAAGTCAACTTCCAGACAAAGGTGAGCAGAAATAAGTGTGTATATTGATTTTCATTTTATTCTTGCCTGCAACACTTTTTGTTGCATGATCTGTGCTAGAAATGTGTATGCAGGTATAATGACTGGTTCTTGTTATCACATAAACTAAGAGGATATTTGACCCTAGCAATTGAGATTGCTGTTATTTTGATTGCTTTGGTACTCAATTGCAGCAGATTGGCACCTAATTTGTCTTGCAAAGAACTTAATTTGTTCAGAGATATCGTCAATTGTTTGCTAGAAGGTTTCAATGTCTTTCACCTCTACAATTGCTATGTGATATGCATAAATGTCTGCATTTGCTTTTAACAAGCATTTCTAATTATGTCATGCTTTCAACTCATAAATCATAAAATCGAAGTCCTTAACCTTTCTAACATTTCTTCACATGGAATTTTACATGCTTATTTTAGTTACTTGGAGCGCTTGCATTGAATTCAATTCTGATTAAAAACCATTTTTCATACTCAAGTTCCTCGAAACTCACCTGTATGGTTACAGAAACTAGAGCATTGTAGAATAATCTATAGATAAAAGCAGCATTTGCTGTCTGTTGCTGAAAGAGGAATGTTAATATTGTACTTTGTTGACATTAATAAGTAGCTAGCTGCAGAGACGTAATGCTTGCATTAGTCATTTTATGTGTTTTCATGTTATGATCCTGCTTTTAATTTCTCAATGCATCGAATTCTTATGGTGGATATTTGTGGAACAACATTAAGAGGCACACTTTCTAACAATGAGTAATTTTAAGATCTTGTTTGTTTAGAAGTTTGTATTTATTGGTTAAACCAGAAATTTTTGGGTGCTTCATTCATGGGCCTTGATTGTGCATATCTCTATTGGTACATCGAAACGGAACCGGCATTCTGGTTGACCTAATATCAAGTAGGAGTATGTAGTGGTTTCTTTTTCTTTCTTCTCCTTTCTGAGATCTACATATTCTCAGTTAGCTAGAAGGTTTTTTGCCGTGTTATTGGGCATTTGGATGCTCAACAGGAAAATATATATATAGTTCTTAATAAATCAATGATCAAATTATCTGTTTTTGGTTTGGTATATCTTGCTAGCTGCGCCATTGTATCAAATTATCTTATACCTTTGGGATTAAAGTATCAGAGGAATTTGAACCACATGGTCATGGTACGCTTGTTAGATTTTGCTTTGGATCAATTGATTGCCTGTGAAATCTACAACTTTAAGCTGAAACAAGTTTGCTGATGCAAAAAAAAAAAAGCACTTTATTAATTCTGGATGTCAATCATTATAGGTTTATCACCCCAATATCAACTCGAACGGAAGCATCTGCCTCGACATCCTCAAGGAGCAGTGGAGCCCTGCACTGACGATATCAAAGGTCCTCCTCTCCATCTCCTCCCTTCTTACAGACCCCAATCCTGACGATCCTCTCGTCCCTGAGATCGCCCACACGTACAAGATGCAGAGGTCTCAATACGAAGAGACAGCTCGAGCATGGACGCAGAAGTATGCTATGGGTTGACAGCACCCCCACCTCCAATCCAAACTGAGATGTGTAATATGTTTATGAGAACTAAGAATAACAATCCTTCTCCTTCATGTTGTATTTGAAGACCCTAAAAGATCAAACTGAGCTCTCATGGCATGATCTGAATGTATAATAGTTCGGAATTGGAAATCATACGTGCAGATTTTTCACTGGGCATTTTCTATATGTGTCAGTTCTGCTGTCAGGGTTGAAGTTTGAGTGATGTTTTCAATTTCTGCTCAGTTTCCATGTGTGTGTGTATATATATATATATATATATATATATATTCCAGTTTTGTCTCATGGAATTAGTATTAAAATTGACTTATGTCAGGTGAATTATTACTGATTTTAGTGAAATATTTGAACTCAAATTTAGAGTTAACAAAATTAATATGATTTAATGAAGCTAATATATCAATTATCTCATCCTATAATGAATGTCATGTAAGATTGGATCTCATAATTTATTATTAATATTAAAAATATTTATGCTAACTATCATCTGTCAACACCAACAAATACATTTACGTAGAAGGAAAGAGAAGGACGGAGGGGATGCAATGACTCCTTCCTCTCAGAGTCGGGTGTTGGACGTGGAATATTAACAGGAGACGGGATGAGGCCACGCGATCGGACCACTGAACGCAGCAGCGCCTGCGCTCCCTGAAGCAGCGAAGGGAGACGCAACAGCGCGTGCTATGTCTCCTGCCACATTGCACACGTGTGCGACTCGTCAACGTCACATCGTCGTCTCCCACGTGCCCGATGGAGCGTGGGAAGAATGTCTTAGACACACACAATCCCCAGAGGAGAGAGACCTCTCTCTCATCACCCACCCCGACGACAGGTCATCTTTATTTATTTATCTATTTATTTTCTGATTCATAGCAAATAAAGATGGGACGAATTTTCAACCAAAAAAAAAAAAATCTATCTTCGCAAATGTCCCTTATTTTTTTATTTTTTATAATAAACTTTTTTAACCATTTATCTCTTTTTACTATTATCAATAGATCGATTATATGATGAATTGATCTAATTATAATATTTTCAGTAATATTAAAAATACAATATAAAAATGTTAAATATTATATAATAATATTTTAGTATTACGTTATAAAAATACTATAACATAATATAAAAATATCATATTATATTTTTTTAGTATTATTGACAATAATTATAAATATGATATTCTTTGAAAATTTATATAAAAATAATATGATATTTTTTAAAAAAATTACTAAAAACATCATAACACGGTGAATTTTCTGATACCGCAGGAATACTACAATGCTTCGCCTGTCAAACCCACACCCTTTCTTCTCGCATCCTTACCTCTCTCTCTCTCTCTCTCTCTCTCTCTCCTGCTCGACCCTGCCGTCAACGACACCCCCACCAACTACTGCAAACCAGAGCAAGATCCTTTCCCTCCCCATCACACTCACTCGCTCTCTCTCTCGCTCTTCCTCATGTCAGAAACTTTGAGCCTTACCCCTCCCAGTACAAGCAATTCCATCCATAGACTTGAGCTTGCTCACATCTCCCTACACAAAGGGCTTGCTCCCTACCTCCTTAGTTTTCACCCTCTCTCTCTCTCTCTCTCTCTCTCTCTCTCTCTCAGTGAGAAATAGTCACTTTCATCTGCATTACAGTCTTCTACAATAACTATGCAAATATACGAGAAGGAAATCTGCTAATAGATATGGTGTGTCTACAGTGAGTGTATCTTTTCTTTGATAGAATCTTCTCCAAGGATAAAGCATCAGTGTGTTCTTTCCTTAAAGAAAGTGTGAGATAGTGAGACACAGAAAGACTTTGATGAGTTCCCATACGTCTTTTAGTTCGTTCTTGGAAGCACTATCGGTGGTTCGGTCCATGTGTTGCCAAGAGCTGTGGATGGTAGCATGGTTCCCAGGAGCTCCTGCTTAGCTAAGACCCTAAGCTCTGAAGCTACCTAGCTAGTTCGCTTGGAACAAGCTAGGTCATGAGACCACATGATCCTACAAGAATGCAGGGTAACCAGATGAGATGCACTGGCTTGGAATTTGCTTGTCCTTGCTGAGGTCAATGGATCTGAGTTCAATAGATATATAGATCACTCGGTCCGCAAAGGCATATATGTTCTTCTTCTCGGATGCTATGATCCATTGAAGAGCATGAACAATTGGAAGAGGAGGTTGGGTCTTTGATGAACTGGTTCCGGAATTCCTGCTGATTTCCACACACAATCTTGCATGCGGCACAAATGAATTAATGCAACTCTAATTTCTCTCTCTCTCTCTCTCTCTCTCTCTCTCTCTCTCTCTCTCTCTCTCTCTCTCCTTGGAGAAAGGAAATTGTTGTGCGGTTCAGATCAGCAGGCGACCTCATAAATATATCCTTCCTCAGCTTTCAATCATTAAGAAAATAAATGCAGAATCTCTTTGACAGATTCTGGTCTGTGACGAATCACATTCCCACCTATCATTGCAATAAATGCGATCTGTACCATATTGCGTTATGGCCAATCTTGTACCGAGCTACCTGCTCGCTTCACCCACACTCACACAAATGGTCATCGCAGGGCGCTCATCTATTTATACCGACAGATGAACAAGACGGATTCGGATTTGTTCATATAGAATTCATGTCATTGAATGCAGCTGCTCAGCAGAAAGGCATGGCAGAGGGTGTGTTGCTTCCGCTGTGTCGTATCCTTTTTCTGGTGTCAGCGTAAGCCATGGTAGGAATGAGATCGAAAGATACAAACTTGAAGAAGGAAAGACATGGTCAAGCTTGATGTGTGTTCCTTATGAGCTTCTCGATCGTCAGTCATCGTTTCTTAGGCTTCACAAACTCGAACAAGGAAAGACATGGTCGTCAAGCTTGATATGTATTCCCTAGGAGCTTCTGTCGTTTCTTAGGCTTCACAAACTGGAAGAAGGAAAGACTTGTGTATTCCTTAGGAGCTTCTGGATCATCATCATCATCGTTTCTTGGGCTTCACATAGGAAAACCTAGGAGAAGAAGGAAGAAGCAAAGGGCAGGGGGAGGTGCGAGAAGGAGGAGACAAAGGCAGGTAGGGAATCATTGAAGCTTGAGCTAGGAACCCAGCATGCAGGATCCCAAGGAAGCGGGGGGGGGGGGAGACATGAACTGGGAGTGTGATGTTTTGTGGGATTGATTTGCTGGGAAAGCGGGGCAAACGTTGCCACAAAAAAAGTCTGGCGTCGAGCAAACCCATGAGTTTGTTCGAGGGGACATGAGGCAGGATTTAAGGCGCGGTAGGAAGGCAGGAATCAGCCCCAAGAGAGAGGTGATTGGCATATTTGGGACATGAGCACAAGAAACAAGAACTAAACCCCCATTATCGGGAGCACATCCCAGCACAGACTATTCTAAACACCCCACCTCAGTGGTGGCCTTCTTCGACTTGATGATTACTCTCCCATCCCCATAGATGCCATTTCTCGAACCCCTTCGATTGCAGTTAGTGGTCACTCCGCCATCGTTACTGCTGATCTAACACACAAAATATAAGTCATATGCAAGCATGAAAACAATCGAGCCTTGCATAAACTACACAGAAAGAAGACAAGCCACAGCATGACACCATGACTTCCCCTCGTGGAAGGAAACAGTTTTATAACCCAAAGGGACATCCATTGCAGGAGTAGAAGGAAGGGGATACATCATACATTATAACAGAGAGAGAGAGAGAGAGAAATAAGGAAGATAATAATTAATGGTGCAACCGCCCTGGCTTTTATTATAGTTTATAAGCATAGAAAACTCTCGAAGAAGGGGGTTTGGGATGGGAAGGAGGAAGCTCACAAGGAAAGAGATTTGAGGAATGGCGAGCATCAACAGTTCCCTTTTGGGGTCACAACTACCAAAATCCCATGCAACGTGCAACACCTCCACCGTCTCCTCCTTCCAAGAAACATGAGCTGAAACTAGGGTTAGGGTTCCTACCCAAGATCAGATATGATGATGACATATGTGCTAAGATCTATTACCTTCGCTTCCCTCCCTCTTCTCTAACTGAGACCAAAAAGCCCTACTCGAATCATCAACGCACCACCGGAAGGAGGGAGAAGGATTCGACCTATTTGCTTTCAGCTTCCTCCCTAGGGCTGTTGCACTAATGCCAAGACGAGACTGAGAAGAGGGGCTTGTTCTGCCACCCCAAGAAAAAGGAATCCCTCACCGTGTGGAGCTGATACCCTTCCGATGGATAGTGGAGGCGGAGCAGAAGCCGCGCCTGCGACAGCGCGAAGGGGCTGAGCGGCAGGTTCGTGAATCCTGCGCCTCGCATCAGAGTCTCCCACCGGTCGAACCGCTCGTGCCGCTCCCTCCTCCTCTCACCCTCCCGGGCGACGACGTCCTCGATCTCGCGTCCCAGCCAGACCTGCTCCACCGCCGCCCGCTCACGGCTCGTCGGTGGCAGCGTCGCCTCCAGTGACTCGAACACCGCCGTGTAGTAGTCCAACGCCTCCATGAATCTCTGAAAGAAGATGGGCGCGTTGTGGTTCGCCTCCCTCTCGGCGACCGTCACCACTGCAGGGTTCATCGCTCGAACAGCTTGAAGAAACGCCCTTAGGTCGCGGGAGTCGTCACTGCCACTGCCGTCTTGTAGTAGGTTGTGCAAGAATAGTACGCAGTTCACGGTGAGGATCTCGCCCGGATGGAGTCGGAGAGAAGAAGAGGTGAAGTCGGTGGTGGTGCTAGAGCTAGGGTCGCTGGTGGTGGAGGGGAAGAGGAGGGGGTGGAATTCAAATCCTAGGCCGAGAGAATCGGCGAAAGTTTGGAGTCGGTCGCCGGTGCGGCGGAGGACATCGAGGTTCCTTCCGGTGCCGGTGATGCGAATGGAAGGTGGATTGTTGGGGTCGGAGCGCTCCGATATGGCTTGGAGCAGCGGCGGCCATTGCAGTCCGTGGGAAGTGTCGAAGTCGAGGATGTGGACTTGGCGGTGGCCGTCGACGGCCTCGAGGATGGCCTGGTTGGCGGTGAGGTGCGCGAAGCGAAGGAATGGGGTGATCTGGTTGAACGATAGGTAGGAGGACTGGAGGGCCTCCGGAGAGGCAGCGTCGACGGAGGGGAAGAGGGGGTCGACGCGGAGGGAGAGGGCACGGGCGAATTGGTGGACCAGGCGGTCGGTGGAGTCGCCATAGGGGGAGGCGGTGGCCAAGAGGAGCGAACCGGTGTGCCGCGCCGCCGGGAGGTCGCCGCGGTGGACAAGCTCGGCGCAGCTGACGAGGAGCTGGCGCACAGGGGCGGAAGGGGAGATCAGGCCATGCTGGGGGTTAGGGTGGAGGGGATTGGAATGGCGGTGGTGTTCTTGATCTCCTTCTTCATGGGACTTGAGTGAGCTAAGCATATCTAAAGCCTCAACAAGCGGCGGGGGGGAGGAGCGAAGGGAAGTGGAGGAGTACCTGTTGGAGTGAGGAGGAGAAGAGAGCAGTAGCAGCTGAGGAGGGAGAGAGATTGGAGGGTTTGGCATCCCTTTGCTTTAATAGGACATCTGGGAACGCAGCAGCTTCCTTGACAGGACATGATCTGCAAAGAACACAGCAAGTGTGGGGATTGATAGTTGCAGTAGTTTTAGTAGTAGTAGTAGTGGTAGCTACTTAGATTGAAGTAGGGAGTGGCAGCTCCTCTGTGTAGTCTCACTGTTCACCAAGCCCCATCTCAGATCTCTCTCTCTCTCTCTCTCTCTCTCTCTCTCTGTTTGTAAGGGGGGGGTGACAGTGTGGCAGGGGTGGGGAAAAGTTTATGCTTTTCTTGTCTTATATTACATGGACTTTGGTGCCTTGAGCTGGGAGCTGATTTGTTGTCAGCTTAGGAATGATGAAGGGGCTAAATGAGAAGGGTAGGAATCTAAAACATTCTGAAAGTTCGGTGGGGGAATATTAGGATAAGAATATGATGAACGAGATGGAGGCATGCAGTGAAGGAAGGAGAAGAAGAGAGAGAGAGAGAGAGAGGAAATGAAGTCGGGGAGGGCGATGCTTAGTTCATGCATTAAAAGCGTGTGCATGAAAGGTAGGAGCCCTAAGTGAGTGTGGCGACTTAAAAAGACTCAGAGAACTAAAAGATGCTCTTGGATCATGACTGAGACCCAGAGAGGGGGAGGAGGAGGAGGAGGAGGGGAGCGTCGAGAGATCCACTCCTAAACAGTACCACCAATTCCTCTCTCTCTCTCTCTCTCTCTCTCTCTCTCTCTCTCTCTGATTTTTTCTTCTGTTTTCTCTTTGGTTTCTCTCTCTATCGCTCTCTCCCTCTCTATCTGAATCTTAGACACGCAAAGCTTTTAATGGATGAACGCAGATCACACACAACCAACTCCAACCATCTCTTGTTTTGTCTCCATGTGGGATCGTCATTGATGGCTCGCAGATGACTTCCTTGCAGCCCTCCCTTGCTGTCAGTACAGAAAAGATTGTTGCAACAAGCAATCTCCTCCCTCTCTCTCTCTCTCTCTCTCTCTCTCTCTCTTTGTGTGTGTGTGTGTCTGCACACACTAGAGGAAGGGGCACAGCTAAAGGAGGTCCGGCCTCCATCACTGATACTCCCAGTGAGTTCTCACATCACAACGAAACCAAGGAAGCATCTTGGTACAACTCATTAGCAAACAAATGGGATATTGCAGACCCAGAAGAAAGAAGAGAGAGAGAGAGAGAGAGAGAGGCCATTTGACAAAATGGATGGAATGTTTCAGAGCCACAGCCCCAGATAAGGCAATCCACCAACATCTGCCCCTCATCATGAAGAGATCCCTTTGATCATAACACTCATTAACATGCCTAACTTGCCACCATGCTTAGGACATGCACGCAACTTCTGACTCCTCACCCACAGCAACAACAGCCTCCAAAATCTTTTTCTTCCCCGTCTTTTCTGTCGCCTGAAGACCATGGCCAGGAAGAAGAAGGAGGAGGAAAAAATCTCTTTGAATCTATATATCCATGTAGTTATTAGAGAGGAGGAGATTAGGAAGAGGAGGAGACCTTTTCCTCTGTGTTACAACCAGCCAGCATAAAGAAGTGGAGCAGATCTTACTGGTGGAAACTGAAGAGCTCTCATCCCAAAACAGAAAGAGAATCTGCAGCTCATCCCTCTGCCCCGAACTGCATCAGGAGAAGGGAAAAGGAGAAGTTAATGGGAACAGGCAGCTGCAGAACATGCCAACGCGAAATGGCATGGAAAAAGAGCCCTCAGGGGGATCACAATGCCCCCATCAAACAACCAAACAAATATAACTTGTTCTTCTTTGTTGAATTTTACCTCTCTTTGGGTGCACTGATTTGACATGCTTAAAAGTCCACCTTTTTCTCTATCTTCGGATCTCCCTCCTCATCTCTCTCTCTCTCTCTCTCTCTCTCTCTCTCTCTCTCCATAAAATATAACCTGTCCTTCCTCACCTTACTTCTTCCAGCGTCCATTCCTTTACTCGGCTCCATGCACCACTGCCCCCACCCAACATGAAACCTTGGATCAGTAAAGCAGTGTGTTCGCCAAACAAAATATATAATAACTTTGGAATGTGAGAGAGAGAAAAGGAGACAGGTTGAGGAAGAAGTCTTGAGTGGAGTTCAAGGCAGGAAAAGGCAACACACTCAAGAACACATGGGGACCAAAGGATGACACCCTATTATGAAAAGCCCTGAGAGTAATTAGCTCAATGAAAAGAGAAACACCGATGCATACGCAAAAAGAAGCCCACTTGTTGGTTCTGTCACTCTCATCTCCAATCTCTAACATAGTAATCCCTTCCAACAAATGAAGCTCCGACCTCACTAGTGCAGAGATCTTTAGGCCTGCCGAAGTGAGTTGCAGCAGTAACTGGTCACAGGTTACATGTCTGATGGAATGGATAGAAGAAAGAGATGAGCTAAATGGCATAAGCATTCTCCGACTTCCAACTTCTTCTTAGAGTTCTCTACTGCTACCTTCTAATCTCCAGAGGCCATAGGAAAGTTAAACAACACACCCTCACACACAAATCTTTTGCTTAATCTACATATTTCAGGGATCCAAATCATCATATGTTCAGAAACCAGAGTGTACTGATATGAGATTTTCAAAGGCACAAGTGCTAAAATATTAGGATTGAAGAATAATTAAAGACATTATTTGTAAAAACTGATTTCAAATTTAAGTCAATATAAGGGCTAAAATTGTTTGCAACAAAAAAAAAAAGAGATAACATTAAAGAGCAATGTGTATATGCAAGTATTTTTACTTCCTCACATTGGATCAAGGTGCTCTCCTAGGGTTCTTTGGAGGCTGTACTACTCTCTCCTTTGAAAGCTTTATTATCATAACATGACATTTATATATATTAAATGCTGAAGATAAAAGAAACTTATCAATATATGTATATATATATATATATATATATATATATATATATATATATATATATATATATATATATATATAATACAAGCAGCCCACACGCTCGGTACAATGTAGACAGGGAGAGGTGACACCCGATTGATTGTTGTCCCCATGTACTGTAATTATTAGGGTTTATGTTCTGCCCTCGCCTTTCTTCAACCTGTTCCTCTCACTCCTTGTCTGCTTCTGTCTTTAATGGCTTCCGCCATGTTGCTCTCTGCCTTTCTCCTCACCTAACGCTGCTTGCAGAACCAGCAAAGTCAAACCATTTTGGGGTATCCAAGAAAACATGAACCAAGACCATGCAGCTTCCAATTACTTAAGATATGTGATGAACGCTTCTTCTCACTGCAAGGCCACATCTGCATGCATGCATCATCATCATCATCATCATGAAGTGTGCTTCAGATCATTTTTAACCCTAAGGGAAAAAAAAAAAGAATTACTAATTAAATAAGAGAACCTCTTTTTGCACGCACAATCTGAGACTTATGTGTGACATTATTTCTCATGATTTATCTCCATTAATTATGATGAACAAGATGTCTTTTGAGGGTTTTTTTGTGGATTTATCTAATGCACAACTAAAATATTTTTTATAAAAAAACGTTTCAGAATTTTTATAAAAAATTTCTAATTTTTAAAAAATTATTGATGTTTCTTTTTTTTTCTAAAATGCATCTCCTGTATTATTTATGTATCCAAAATGAATTTTCTTTATTTCTTTGACTAATATATGATTTTTTTTGGAACTTGGATTACAATATCTATTATGTTAAAAAGAATTAGACAATAATTTTTTTCAAAGAATAAGTAGTGAAAAATATGATTCAAACAACCTTACAATAAATTATCAAAATCTTTGCTAATTAAGTTTTTTCTATTATATGATCATTACAAACATTATGTATATAGTCAGAAATAAATTGAGAACTGTTGTTCGGAGAAAGACTAAAAATGAGAAAACTTAGAAAAAGAGTGACTTTGGCATTTGTTTTTATAAATTTATGCTTAGCATATGCATCAGCACAACAACTAAAAACTTATATATCATTATGATTAATATTCGTCGTTAACTAATTCGAACTTCCAATATTCTCTTACATTTATTATGATAAACATAAATATTAAGAACATCTTAGGCATTTTAATATTTCTCAACTCAGAAGAGCTAATGTTGACTGCAGTTCTGTCACATTAAGCTTGAGTTTTTCTCAATGAGTGTTAATGGGAGAGATACATGTTAAGATAACAAAATTTACAAGGTCAAATACTGCATTTATAATCTTTGAAAAAAAAAATGCAAAAAATTCCTTGAAGGAAAAAAGAAATCAGGGTGCCATTGAGCAGCCACTCATTGCCATTACAGCTATCCGCTTCCTTGCACCAAAATCCTCTTCTTATCAACAAGACAGTGATATATTCCCCTGTCACAAGGTGACAAACTCCTGGGGGTTCATCTGTCTCTCTCTCTCTCTCTCTCTCTCTCTCTCTGTGAAGGGAAGAATCCCGCATGACTTGCCCATAAAGTTCCCTTGCCATCGATCTCCTCAGCCATCCTTTCTGATGCTGATACCATGACCCATTACTGCACAAAACAGCTCCAAGAGCTGGTGATCCTTCCCCCAACTGTTGATCAGAGATCATGCAACTCAAGAAGATTGATTCCATTACCCCCTAACCATGAATAATCCACGTCAAGTCATCCTCAGGCTACTTACCAATTCTTGCTGATCCCATCAATTTGCAGAACAGCTCTAGATGTCAATGATCCATCCACAAGTATTGATAAAGAAGGTGCGGCTCAAGAAGATTCCCTTCTCTTAATCATGCATTACCAATGTTTTCCTCAGGAGCTCATCAAGTGAAGGTATTGTAATGGGAGCAATTGGTGGCAGGAAGTCCTGTAACAAAGATATCATCCAAGTCAACCATCGTCAAGATGACTCTGAACCATGTAAAACTTTGTCCATCTCCTAGAAGTTTATACCCAGCTGCATTCTCGTGACTGATTGACCAGAGTACCCAACCTTCATCAAAATGTATAACTCAACATTGGGATCAAGCTGATATTACCTATACCAGCTGCAAAGACAGATGCCGCAATACAGCATGGATGCTCTCGCTGTGTGGATGTGTTGCATCTCCTATCAAGAACTCATTAACTTGACCATTAACCTCAATCCAGCTGCAGCCTGCTGTTTTGGGCACTTTCCCTCTCATCAAGCGCCTGATCTCAGCAACCCTATCCCACAAATAGGCTCTAGCAAACAGATTAGATAGAATGACATAATTACCAGGATTTACCGGCTCAATCCGAAATAGTTCCTGAGCTGCAACTCTTCCAACATCTATGTTACTATGTATCCTGCATGCATTCAGCAAGGCTCCCCAAACACCTGCATGTGGTTTAATTGACATACGCTTTACCAAGTCATATGCATCTTCAACTAGTCCTGCTCGACCATATAGATCAACCATGCAAGCATAGTGGTCAGCAGATGGCTCAATTGCATAATCTCTGCTCATGCATTCAAAGTATCTATGCCCAATTTCGACGAGTCCAGCATGGCTGCATGCACTTAAGATGCCCAGGAAGGTGATTGTGTCCGGTTGGATCCCTGCATCTAGCATTTCAGAGAAAGACTTTATGGCATCTTCCCCAAGCCCATGACTGGCTAATCCTAGGATAATTATGTTGTATGACACCACATCCTTGATTGGGAGCTCAGAGAACACCCGAAAAGCCTCATATACGTTGCCACATTTAGCATACATGTCAACCAATGAATTGAACACATAGCAGTTCATTTCAATACAACTTTTCTCCAAGAATCCATGCAGTTGTCTTGCAATTTCTAATGTTCCTAAATGTCCACAAGCAGACATCAATATGGCCATGCTGATATGGTTAGGTTTTACAGTTGCTAAGCACATTTCCTTGAAAAGTTGTATAGCTTCATCCCATTCTCCATTACAGCAGTACCCAGCAACTAGTGCATTCCAGGAACTAATCTCTCTTTCTGGCATCTGATCAAAGAGTTCTCTAGAACTTGGTGTATCTCCACGACTTGCATAGCCAGATATCATAAGATTCCACGAGACCGAATCCCTGTCAGCCATCTCATCAAAAAGGTCTCGTGCAGCTTTCATATTATCAGCCTTAATATAGCTTGTGATCACCGTGTTATACGACACAATGTTATATTCAGGGAAAGTCCCTAACAGTCGTGAAGCTTCTTGGGTCCAACCAAACTTTGTGTACAAGTCCACTAATGTTGCTTGGACATAAATGGAGGAATTAAATCCAAGTTTAGTAGAATGACCATGAATTTGATTGCCTTCTTGTATGGCCTTCATAAATGAGCATGCTCTGAGCACAGAGGACAGTGTAAAATGATTTGGATGAGATCCCTTTTGATGCATCATTCTGTATATTATAATTGCTTCTCTGGTTACCTCTGATTGATACCTCGAGTAAGATGTGATAATTGCTGTCCAAAGGAAAACATTTGCAGAAGTAATAAGGCTGTCGAATATCATGCGAGCATAACCTCTCTCGCCCAATTTTTTATTGCAAAAGGTTATCAGCTTGACTGCCACATAATTATCACGATTAAACCCATTGAGGAATATTTGAGCATGTACTTGCTGCAGTGATCTCAATGATGCGCATCTTTCAAGGCATTTCAAAGAATTTTCTAGAATTACAGACATTCAGGTGAGTCAATAATCACTTTGATTTGACAGCAACGCATCTCCAAAATCCTATCCAGAATGGCAACGGAGCTCTTAGTAAGCAAACCTAAATTATTCTACAAAATGGTGATGAGAGTTAAACAACCCAAGAATTTGCAGCACCTACATGTAACAACACAGAAAACATGTCAAACACAGACAAAGTAAATCCAGATAAAATACACCAAACGACCCAGTACTCCAAAACATGCTTGAAAAGATAATACCAGAAGAAACCAGTAAACATGACAACTTTCAGTCAAAAGTTCCTAAGGATTATGATCATGAAATTCAATGAGTAATACAAAAGGCAAATATAATAGACACAGATGGAAAACTATAAGAGGCTCCAATTGACAGCCAAATCTTTTAGAGGCAGTTAATATTAAAGAGAACATGATTTTGTGCAAAAATTTAATAAAAGAAGCATATACTTATGACACCAGTGATCTCATTTTAAACAAACAAGATGCCGGACGAATGCTTGAATATGGTCATATGGAAACTACAGATGTCCTCCTGTGAGTTCTAGACCAAAGCATTTCTCTGTAATCAAAGGAACTAAAAACGAGTATCCTAGGAGAAAATGATGTTAGAGAAAATTCTAAATGAAATCCATGCACATACGTGTACTTAGATGCTCCAATAGAAACATACCAAACCACCATTAAATCAACAAAAAGTCTAATAACCGATATCTCTAACCCCAAATATGATCATGAAAAGGGAAGGCTAATAGATTCTAAATCAAAGACAGACCTATATATGCCCATATTCAATTTGACAAATGTCCAGGTCACCCACAAGTTACAAGATGCGATATCAAGGAATAAGACACTAAGAAATTTATGGATGGTTACATAGTTTGAAAATGAGTGTAGGAACAATTTTAGAACAATTGATAACCCATTAATGTTAACATCGTCATTTACGTTGAAGATGGGCACATGTAATTTGCAAAAGAACATTAGGTGAAACTAAAGGCAGCTAACGTTTGACACATAGTCATACACCAATCACGTAATCAAAGGAAAAATCACTGATCCTTTGACAACTTGTTTTATCTCACTTCTCTGAAAGACATTGTTATCTCCACGGATCCAAAGTAATTAAAAGAAAGTTAATTACGTCTCTAGCATTTTCCAATCCTATTTATTTTCGCAGACTGACGTGATTGAAGCCGTAGGAACCTAAATCCTTCAACCCCTCTGCCATCAAAATTCCAGCTTTTAATGACCTCCATGAACAAGCCTATACAATCATTTTATCAGAATCATATCCAACAAAGCAGAAATGTTCTGATGATTTATACTGTACCAATCAATTTTGAATCCCAAAAGAGCTGATAGCACTCGCCACGGATCGTTTATTCGTTATTCCTCAATCAACCAGCATCCGGAGTACACAGAAACTTATTACTATCAGAGTCAAGATTGAGCGCGGCCTTACAATATCGATTCGGCAGAAAATTGTCAACTTGATACAGCAAAACACAGCATGTTCGAATGAGAAGATCAAAACGTCGCAAAACTAAATTCAGTCTGAGAAAATAAAAAGCACAGAAAGGTAACAGAGTGGACCAAGAGGAAACCTCTTCAACAGAGGGAGATAAGACTCCAGCTTGAGGTTTCGAAGCGGTGCAAAGGAGATCGTTTGCCCTACACGGAGGAGCGGCCAAGCTCGGGGGAGAGCCGCAGCGGCGTCGCCTTTGCCTCGAGGCCTGACGAGGAACTGTCGGCTTTAATTGTCGGGTCGTCGTTCCACTCCGGTTCGGTTCCGAACCGGTCTTAATTAGCCGAAGTTAGGAATGAGAGAGATAGCTGATAGCTTCCGAACCGGTCTTAGCGAGCCATTGGAATCCAACCAAAACCCCAAAACCCTAAGCGAACGAACCGGACCGTCGCCTCCCTCGTGCGTTCCGATTCGTACACAGCTTCAGACGCAGCATGGAACGGCGGCGGCGAAGGCAGGCAGCAGCGACACCGGTATACCATCCACGAAGCAGTCCTCGACAACTACACCTTAAATGGAGGAGCAGTGTGCTGGAAGAGTTCCAAGCAAGATACCACTGCTGACTCGACCACAGAGGCGGAGTATATTGCTGCATCAGATGCAGCAAAGGAGGGAGTATGGTTGAAGAAGTTCATTACTTCCCCGGGTCTCATCAGAAGTGTTCTGAGGAGGTTTCAACTTATCATAGAGATCGTAACCCGAGGAGATGTAGCAGTGGAAAGAGTTTCATCCGAAGATAACATTGCAGATCCATTGACAAAACCGTTGTCTCAGATTGCCTTTGAGCGTCACAGGGGTCTGATGGGGATCCGACACATAGGTGATTGGCTTTAGGTCAAGTGGGAGATTGCTAGTCATAGGTGCCCGGCAAGCCAATCACGTGAGTGATGGCACGTGTGACTTGATACAGAATCTTTTTGCTTATTATATTTTGGTGTATATCACTTTATAACTATTGCATAAATGCATATATATATTGTGATGTCATTGGATTTGTGCAATGGGAATCGGATCGTGATGAGATCACGATAATGAGATCGATTCACCTTTAAACACATATCCTAAATAATCCCGGTCATATGTTACTCAAGAGGGATATCGTGATAACCGGACAGACTAGTGTGCTGTATACCCGTCCATATGATGGATGCAGCTGGTCTCATAGCTGCTCGTGTAGGGACACTAGGGATACAGTACATGTGCTCATTGGAGAATGAGTTCATTGATTGATCCGCTTACGGAATGTTGGATGGTTGATGATGCCTTATTGTCAGACAGCGATTCCGTAGTCCTAGTGGTGTATCTGGTCCTTAGACTTGAGACACCAAGAATGTCCTGTATGAGTGCTCCACTCTTTGATACCAGACTTATAGGTTTGGCTGTCCCAGATCTAGTACAGTTGGTCATTGGGAGTGGTAGTCGACCTTACGAGGGCTATTGAGTGTCGATAGAGGATCATCCACTCTCGGCGTCATGAGAGGAATATCCCATGTGTTCTTGCTCAGACAAATCCCTGGCCAGGGTCATTCGGGTTGAGAGAGAAAGAGTTCTCCGGGAGAATCCGATTAGAGCGAGACTCGAGTAGAAACCGTATGGGTCTGATAACACCATGCTCGATATACGGTCTCTGGGATATTAGATGGATGAGGGATTATAGGTACACGGTAACTGAGGACAGACAGGTCCAATGGATTGGATTCCCCTGTATCGTCTGGGGACTACGGCGTAGTGTCCTAGTACGTCCGTAGTCGATGAGTCAAGTGAATTATTACAGAGATAATAATTCACTGAGTTAGAAGGAGTTCTGACAGGTATGACTCACGGCCAGCTCGATAAGCCTAGAGGGTCACACACATATGGTAGGGATTGCGATGAGTAGAGGTTCAGATATGAGATATCCGACGGAGCCCTTGTCTTATTGGATACAGATCCAATACCCACTAGGGGAGGACCCATTAGGGTTTGACAGGGGACCTCTATAAATAGGAGGGATTCAGAGCCTCATAGGCTAGAGCCTTTGCTTGCCTTTCCTATTCTCCTCTTCCTCTCCACCTCAGAGCAGGCCTGAAGTCTTGAGGAGCGTCGTCGCGACCCTGCTGTGTGGATCACCGCTAGAGAGGAGGACGCTTGACCTCCTTCACCCTCTCCTAAGGATCTGCAAGGAAACCGGGATATACGATCTCCCTAGGTAACACAATCTACTCTATACGCAGTTTTATGTTTCGCGGATTTTTCGCACCAATCTTCGCACGATGACGAACATCTTTTTGGGAATCGGGGATTTTATTTTTTTGTTCTTCCGCTGCGCATGTGATGTCGCCCCCATGATTTCCCAACACCTAGTGTCCCTACACGAGCAGCTATGAGACCAGCTGCATCCATCATATGGACGGATATACAGCACACAGTCTGTCCGGTTATCACGATGTCCCTCTCGAGTAACCTATGACCGGGATTATTTAGGATATGTGTTTAAAGGTGAATCGATCTCATTATCGTGATCTCATCACGATCCGATTCTCATTGCACAAATCCAAGGACATCACAATATATGTATGCATTTATGCAATAGTTATAAAGTGATATACGCCAAAATATAATAAGCAAAAAGATTCTATATCAAGTCACACGTGTCATCACTCACGTGATTGGCTTGCTGGGCACCTATGACTAGCAAGATCAAGTGGTCAAACATCAACTACGTATTTCTCACATACATACCACTGATCAACTAGTAAACTCACTCACGAAGCTTCTCGTCCGTAAACTATTTTCATTACATCGGTCCGACATCCTTGATAAGATTTTCACGAAGCTCAATCTTAAGGGGGCATAACAGATAAGATTTTCCCAACTGCACGAGGAAATATCACTGATCTGTTAAGGAAAATCTTCTCTTCTAACTTATAAAAATAGTGATCATGTCAATAAACTTTCATTAATCGCGTTTTAATTTATCACTTAGGTTCTTAGGAACGAGAGGCTCCGATCTTTTGTGAAAATAACATCGAATATATCATAAAGTAATCATAGAATTCATGTATGATAAGATAATTCTTAATTAACTCCGGTGAAATGGATAAATTTTGAAAAACCATTCGGCCAAGCAAAAGCTTGTGAATAATAACAAACTGCATGATGATAATGAGTGGAGAAAACAAAGAAATGTTTGAGTCTGTCATAGTACACGAACAGCTTCCTTCCATGCTTTCTTGAATCCTGATATATATTCCTCGTAATATTCCAGAAGATTACATTAAATCAAATTCCATTTTGGAGCATTGAGACCCCTTCCACATAGGACTACTGTCAAAACATGTCAATTTTATTATAAGATAAGCTTATGATATTATCTGGTATGTTATACAAGTTTGTGGAGAAGGAAAGTTCTGCAAGGTGAATGTAAAGAAAATAAGGTGTGGCTCAATGGAAGATTTTATAGCTTTGGGATAAAGAATCATTGTAGGATGGGCAGTGCACATATTATATTTTCAAATTAATGGTAGAGGTTATTTGCAAGAATTTGATGAGTTAATTACAGTAGTAAGCTGTGATATCATGTCATAGTTTATGAAAAAAGGATTTTTTTTTTTTTATGGGGTTCCCTTATTAAATTGAAAATAAGGGATGAAAATATAAGGTTATATTAAATAAGATAATAAACTAGAATTAGTAATTGAGCAATTTCCCAAAAACAATATCTTCCTTTTTGCTTTTTTTTTTCCCCAAAAGGTGTCGACTGTTTTTGTTTTTCCAAGATGATGTTCCGAATAATGCCCAAAATACCCACACACTACACCCACCCAATTGTATTGTTCTGGTCATGAAGACACCCTATGGATCAGAGCATTAGTCAAAGTGGATGGATCAGACATGGTGTTTTTAAGTAGGCTATACAATGATTTTATCGTTGTGGCTAAAACATTGTAATAAGCTAATTTTTTATCCTCATTTGGGTGATTATTTTTAAACTATCATGAATACATATTTGAATCCAAGTGTAGTATATCAAAGTGTTTAGTGTCTTTTTTATTTCATTTGGCTCACTTATAGTATTTTCCAATAGCATTACAATATTTTTGTTAAATTGAAAACAAATTAAGTCATATTGTTTCTTTGGTTGTCATTGCTTGTAGACCATTTTGATACCAACTTTTTAGGCTTGTAATTGGTCCCATTTCTGTGACATTCCTAAATATCTGAAGACTATATATTAAATGGTTTCTATTGTGTTTTGATTTCATTTGATTTGTATTGTTTTTCAATAGCATTATAGTGCTTTTCTTGAGGTGCTGAAAACATCATAAATCGATTGAAAGATATTGTATATGACATCATATTGTCTCTTTGGTTTTGGTTGCTTGTAGATCATTATAATATCAAATTTTTAGACTTATAGTTGGTTTGGATAAGATTAGAAATCCATTTGAGTCATATATATCAAGTAGGCTTTACAATATTTTTTTATCCCTATGGATTGGTGGTCCATAGTCTCTAAGATTATCGAGCATAGTATAATTGGATATAGTATAGAGATATTTTGGGTATTATTTGAAATATGGGGCATCATTTAAAAAAATAAAAATATTAGTAACTTTTGAGAAAAAAAAAAAAAGGTAAAACGAGAAGCTTTTTAAAGGGAAACCACCCTTAGTTTTTATATCCAAAATTGTATTTTGAAATAGGGGGCATTAGAATTGTATTTCGTGTGATAACTTGTATGGTATTAGAGATGAGAAAATGATAAAAGGCTTGAGTAGGAAATAATTATTCATGAATGAGATTGAAAATAATTACTCATGATTACTCATGTCATAGAACATGATGACTTGTAGTCATCATTGGATTGGGTCTCACGAGCTAGGATGTAAGTAAGTGGTGGAGATTATTCCGACATAGGCCTATATCAAAAAGTGATAGAAGATTTGAATGGATTTATAAGGGCTTAGATAAGTCTTCTATCATTAACTTAGACTTAGTTTTGAATGAGATCAAGCTTAACAAGTTAACGGGATCCAATGGTCGGATCATGATTAATGGTATCAGAGTTGACCTAGTATTAATATTAGTGATGGGCTATACATGGATGGGTCAGAAGGCATGTTATGATGTGTTTCATGCCATTACCAAGTTAGGTCTCAGGTCAAGTATTTCTGGGTCATTAGGTCGGACTTGGTTAAAGCTCAAAAGTTAATGAGTTAACTAACTTATTAAATAAAAAATAAAAGTTCTTGCATAGTAATAACATGTTAACAAGAGTTCTTGCATAGTAATAACATGTTAACAAAAATAAAAACTAATTTTGGATACCCATAATAATAATCATTCAATTATGAAAAAAAGATGGTTAATCATGAACTATCTATCAAACAAGTTATAAGGTGAATAACCTAAGATTAATGAGGGCAAAAAATGATCCATCGTCATCTTGTAATTTTGCTTTCCCTCGCGACTCGGAGCCAAGGGAGGGGTTTCCCACCTATGTAACCTGATAATCAAGATTGAATTCAATCTACCCCTTGGATTAATATATATATATATATATATATATATATATATATATATATATAGTCGGGTCAAGGCTTGATTTTTGATATCTTGTTCAGGAATCATACTTCCGAATCCAATTGATATATATATATATATATATATATATATATATATATATATATATATATATAATTCATATGATGTATTTAGGTAGTTTGGCATTGTCAAGGTTCATTTGACCCTAGGAATGATGGTCAAAGTTGGCTCTTGCATTTGCAAGTATAGCTTATCAAGTCTAACTAATATCATGACATATCATGAATGGATTTATAAGGGCTTAGATAAGTCTTCTATCATTAACTTGGACGAGATCAAGCTTAACAAGTTAATGGATCAATCATCTAATGGTCGGATCATGATTAATGGTATCAGAGTCAACCTAGTATTAAGATTAGTGATGGGTTATACATGGATGGGTCAGAAGGCATATTATGATATGTTTCATGTCATTACCAAGTTAGGTCTCAGGTCATTAAATTAGGTCAAGTATTTTTGGGTCATTAGGTCGGACTTGGTTAAAGCTCAATAAGTTAATAAGTTAATTAACTCAGTCGTATTGCGACAAATAAAAAATAACATGTTAATAAGAGTTATTGCTTAGTAATAACATGTTAACAAAAATAAAAACTAATTTTGGATACCCATAATAACGATCATTCAATTATGAAAAAAATGTGGTTAATCATGAATTATCTATCAAACTAGTTATAAGATGAATAACCTAAGATTAATGAGGGCAAAAAATGATCCATCGTCTTCTTGTAATTCTTGCTTTCCCTCGCGACTCGGAGCCAAGGGAGGGGTTTCCCACCAATGTAACCTGATAATTAATCAAGATTGAATTCAATCTGGATTAATATATATATTTATAGTCGGATCAAGGCTTTATTTTTGATATCTTGTTCAGGAATCATACTTTCGAATCCAATTGCAGGTTTAACTTTTTGATGGAGTATTCCTCCTACATGGTGATTAACATCTATATATATGATAATTCATATGATGTATTTAGGTTGGCTGGCATTGTCAAGGTTCATTTGACCCTAGGAATGATGGTCAAAGTTGGCTCCTGCATTTCCAAGTGTAGCTTATCAAGTCTAATATCATGCCAGCCATGCCAGCACTAGTTTCCTGCCTCCTAACTTCACTATGGAATCTAGAAATGTATTAAAATAATTCGCAACCTACTGGTTGGATAAAGGTCCAATGACTTCAACTTAAAAAGGAGACCGGAGACCAGAGATATGATGATAGCTCACACAAGTGGGGGGAGAAAGAGTCCAAATGCATCTTCGCCGTATCCAGCAAGCCAGAAGAAGCCTTCCTTAGGTGGCGTACGTACACAGCCAATCAAAATATGAATTTGACCATTATTAATTAGTTCGTCACTAGCTAATAATCATCTCTGCTATGCAAGTCTCTCCTTACTCTTCTACGAGAGAAGACTACTACAAGTCTTTCTCCCTCTGTCGTCACAAGAAACGAAGAACTGTAGGTAGTCACCCACCCACAGCCATATTATAGCGACGGAGTCAAAAATATTTGACATCTTCTGATATTAGACCTTGTGTTCTTCCCCCCCTTCGTTGTCAGGACTCGTGGAAACTTAAGTTTCGGGTGCCATCGACAGTGAGACCACCAAGCGAACGGGCTCCATTTTCTATGGCTTGAGCGTGGACGCTTCCATTTTGCCATGCTTGTTGGATTCCATTTGGGTAAGTGGACTTGGACCTCTTGTGGACCCGATGAGTCTTCTTTAATTTGTTTTTCCCCACCCCACCGGTAGCCAGCCAAACAAGAAATGTGATTGAGAGAGAGAGAGAGAGAGAGAGGGCCATTTCTTGAAGCCTTCCCCAACTTGAGTAAACAAAGATATTTTCGTGTATTATATATATATTCCCACGACCTTTGGCCTCCCTCCACAACCTCTTTTCTCTTGGGTAGTAGACATCCATGGCTGCTTCTCTTTCCTCAAGTTTCCCCTCCTCTGCTGCTTACCTTCTTCTGATGCTTACTCTTGCTGTATGCTCCCATGTCGGAGGAGAACAAGAAAGCCATCGAAAGGTTGACGTCCGCTCTTTCTTCCCCGACAAAGTGTGTTCACCATCCAAAGGTGTAATAACTATCTTATTTCATTCGATTTTTGACTAGTACGTAGTAATCATATCATAGCTTATATTTTATGCATACATATAATATGAGAAAAAGGAAGAAACTATATATATATATATATATATATATATATATGTGTGTGTGTGTGTGTGTATGTGTGAAAGTTGTCATTTAGATGTAACAACAGTCTTCAGATGATGGTCGATAAGGATCAAGAGGTACTCACTCACTCACTCGTACGTCGAAAGATGGTGGTGGGGGAATCCATTGCCACCGATCGCTCATAGAATAGATAGAATTGTGTGGTTCCTCCGTATGTGAAGTCATCCTCACTAATAATTGGTCTGTATCTGTCTCATCATCGAATAGTAACGTAGTTGACGCTTACTGACTGAATTATTGGATCTGTGGAACACGATCAAAATATGATATGAAACATGTATACAAGAAAGGCGGTCAGCGTCACCTTTGACTAATCAATCTTGTCTTCGTCCAGGTGCCGCGAGCTCCAACTTCACGAGACTGACGGTAGCTCACCGGCACGGCCCATGCTCGCCGCTGCACCACCGGCAGGTCCTCTCCCACCAGCAAATCCTAGAGCGAGATCGATTCCGAGTCGACTGGCTCCACCGGCAGATCTCCTCCTCTCCTACCTCTGCGACCAAGGTGAAGGTGCAACCGCAGGACTCGGCGGTGGACGCATCGGCGATCCCAGCCCGAAGCGGCAGCTCCCTCGGCGTCGGGAACTACGTCGTGACGGTCGGCTTCGGCACCCCCAAGCGGGACCAGACCGTCGTCTTCGACACCGGCAGCGACGTCACCTGGATCCAGTGCCAGCCATGCGCCTCCTACTGCTACCTGCAGCAAGATCCCATCTTCGACCCCTCTCACTCGTCGACGTACGCCAACATCTCCTGCGGCTCTGCCTATTGCTCCGACCTCGACGTCTCCGGCTGCAGCTCCTCCACCTGCCTCTACGGGGTGAAGTACGGCGACAAGTCCTACACCATCGGCTTCTTCGCCGAGGAGAAGCTCACGCTGACTGACGCCGACGTGATTCCCAATTTCCGGTTCGGGTGCGGCGAGAAGAACCGTGGGCTCTTCGGTAGAATCTCGGGGCTGATGGGCCTCGGCCGTAACAAGGCATCGCTGGTCGTGCAGGCGTACCAGAAGTACGGCGGGGTCTTCGCCTACTGCCTGCCGTCGACGTCGAGCTCTACGGGCTTCTTGACATTCGGCAGCGGCAGCTACTCGTCCTCGTCCAACGTCAAGTTCACGCCGATGCTGACCGACGCGAGCTCGCCGTCGTTTTATTTCTTGGACTTGGTAGCTATAAGCGTCGGCGGGCAGCGCCTCCCGATATCGGCCACCGTCTTCTCCAACGCGGGCACGATCATCGACTCCGGCACGGTCATAAGCCGGCTGCCTCCGACGGCGTACTCGGCGCTCCGGTCGGCCTTCCGACAGGGGATGTCGAGCTACAAGGCGGCAGCCCCGGATTCCTTACTGGACACCTGCTACGACTTCACGGGATACACCACGGTGTCGATACCGACGGTGGCCTTGGAGTTCAACGACGGTGTGACGATGGACCTGGACTTCGGGGGCATCCTCTACGCCCTGAGTCAGTCGCAGGTTTGCCTGGCCTTCGCCGCCAACAGTGACGATGGTGACCTGGGGATAGTGGGAAACGTGCAGCAGAGGACGTTCACTGTGGTGTACGATGTCTCGAAGAAGGTCATCGGATTTGGGCCGGGAGGCTGCTAAGGGTCGAAGTAGCTCTGGTATGAATAAAGAGAAGAGAGAGAGAGAGAGAGAGAGAGAGAGAAAGAGACCGCTCGCTGCTCCTGTTGTTACACATGTTTGAAACTCTTCATTGATTTGCCATCTCTAGCTTATAATATCACAAGAAAAGAGAGCTTAACCTCTCAGCCTCTCCTTAATCGATTGAACGCAAACTTCTTCTGGTGATTTCAAAAGAAGTAAAGAATAGTAATTGTTTCAAATGGCAAACTCGGAGTGAGTGTCGTTACAAACGATCGACTACTGTGTGCGCCTGTGTTTAACTTGAATAAGCTGGGTTCTTAAGCTGCATTCCTTCACCTAACAAAGACCAAGCAGCAATAAACATAGGTTAAACTTCTGTTGCCAGATCCCGGAGGCAGCTAGCTGCTCTAAATAGTGTGTGTGATTCTATTCTAGTGCTCTTCCAAGAAAACAATTGCAAACCTGCAACACATGTGCCTCTGATAAAAGATTTCCACATTCATCAACCAAAACCCTTTGAGTACTGATCACACTTGCCAGGCCCGAAGCTACATGATCGACATCTTCAGCCTGTAATGAGAGTCAGGAGTTATTACTATCAGAGGCTAGCAGTGTAAATATATCCGAAGCTACATGATGTGATATATTCAGCCTGTAATAATAAGAGTTGGGAGTTATTAGTATCAGAGGCTAGCAGCATAAATATAAACATGATACGACAGACATCAAAAGGCAAAACTATTGTAATAAGGTAAATCCATTGTATTCTGATCCATATCTTCAGCCTCTCATAGGATAAATCTATTGTATTCTATGCTCTATATGTGTTAGTCTTCAACCTTCAAAAACGAGACATCCGTTCCGGCATTTAAATCTTTCTATGTACAAAAACACAAGTTTGGCATTCAAGAGCAATAACCTTAGGTGCACAAATCACTAAAGAACAGTAAGGGGGTACATTGTGCATGTTAAAGATATGTTGGAAAACCAATACGCGACAAGGTTCCCTAGATGAACGAATGAAGCCTTCAAATTCTTTTCTTGCAACAATTCAGCAACCTCACCTTTGATAGAAATCTCGCCACACACGGAGACAGTAATTCCAGCATAAGTAATGCAGAATCCATAACTTCCCTAAGTTCACGAGTATCTACCTGCAATTACGATAATGTAACATCTCATAATCAATCCATTAGAAGGGGGGGAAATGAAAAAAGAAAACAAGATCCAGCAACTCTATTAGAGGATGATTAATCTAAAGGTATCATACCCTCACATTCCCCGCAATCGGGAGTCGAAGTGAAGCATCCTGCAAAGCCTTTGTTGCCCCTAAAAGAGTGCTTGAATAATCATCTTCAAGAACGGTCCACTCGTCCAAATGTGACATCTACAAAATAGAACAAATTATGATACTAGGACATGCTTAATCATCCAAATTATACATACATACATATATATATATATATACACACACGATCTTGAACATGATAGTGGGATAGTTTTGCTGGTAGCATGAGAAAGAATCCATAGATCATACTGTTCTATCTCCTTAACATAATCTAAAACTCTATCTGAAATTATTCCTCATGAAGAGGAAATTATTCCAAAATTCACTCACAAATCCCAAAAATGAAAGAACAGAAAAAAAATAATTTTTTTGCCTATTGCAAACAGAAAAAGCTCAATGAATCATCAAATGTGTGGCTCAGCCTCATTTTGTGGCATTAAACCCTTGCATATGAGAGGAGAGACATCCAACTCAGATGAGAAAATTGAAATCCACACATGAAAATGTAGCAGTATCATAATAAGATCCAGTCTTACTTGATGATGGATGATGAACAATAACCTCTCTCTTCTTTTGAGCTGTTCAAGCTGGATCCTCTTCTCCATAACAGAGCTTTGAAGCTCTGCAATCCTCCCGGAAAGCCCACACAGTGATTTCTAAAAAGAACTCAAACTGTTCGGTATTTGTTCTGTAATGGACAAGAAACCAAATCTAATTGCCATTGCAACCTCCACACTCACTGACCTGAGCCGCAACTCCCCGAGCTTCCACCGTCCCCCGAGCTTTCGCATTGAGAAATCTCCACTGCACATAGCAGTTGTCGAGAAGCCTAAGCACATGGGCGTCCTCCTGTCGGCCCAGTGCCTTGTTGACCTTCTTCACCTCGGCGGCTGGTTTATAACTCGGAGGTTGTGGTGGCTTAGACGAGAAGAGAGGCCTATTGACGGACTTGCTCAAATTGAAGGGGTGCTGCTGTTGGCGGCCGGAGAAAGCCGAGCTCAGGGAGCGCAAGAAAAGCGAGCTGGTAGATGATCTACAAGAAGAGACCTCGGCCCCGTCTTGGCGTCTGGCCGACATGGTGGGCAGCAGGTCCGCCTCCGGCATGGACGACCGGACGTCGGTGGCCAGCCTCGATCTGCAAGACGCAGGAGGGAGGAGGGGCGGGCTGTCGCAGAGGCCACCCTGACTGCTAACGCTGCAAGTCTCCGTGTCGGAAAAGGAATTCTCCGAGGTGGTTTCATCCAACCCGCAGTCGCCGCTTCCATGAGCCCAGCGGTAGCCATCGGAAGGGAAGAGGCTCACCCGGGAGGGCGTAGGGGGTCGAGTGTTCGTCCTCAGAACGGTGGTGCTATCCAGGACACGGTGGTGCGCCACCGGGGTTCCCGGTCTCGGCCTCCGCCCAGGATCATCCAGCCTCGGCGGCTGCTCAGCAGCGTCGCTGTGGTTGTCGGTGAACAATCGGACGACGGCCCGCTTCTTGATGGTGCCGATAGGCTTGCCGTGGGCGGAGAAGGGGAGGGGGGTCTCCGAGCTCCGCCTGACGGATGCCAGGGGCTGGTTCTCGTCGGCCTCCTCGAGTTCGGGCCCGGGAGAAGACGGGTGGCTCCGGTGGGGTTTCTGCTGCTGGTGCTTCTTGGAAAGGATTGCGACGGAGGAGGGAGCGGCGAACCCATTTCTTGGAGAGGCGGCGAAGCGTAGGGTTTCAGAAGAATAGACGGAGGAGGAAGAGGAAGGGTAAGGGGAAGAGGAAGGGGACAGGTAGCGAGAGCTGATCTGCCTCGCGCGGGGGCGGCGGGACTTCCGATCAGTGGCCAGAGGGGTGGGGACTGGTGGTTGCGTCGCCGATGGCACCGGAGTAGGAGGGGGGAGGCTGCGGTGCTTCCCCTCGGCATCTGACCCGGAGGGGGGAGGAAGAGGAATGTCGGAGAAATGGAGATCGGATTCCGCTATCATTTTGTTGGCAGAAAGAAGTGGGAGAGGAGGATACAAGATTAGTTCTCCATCTCAAGGGGGTTTAGAGGAGGAGGAGGAGGAGGGAGAAACAAGATCAAGATCAAGAACAAGGGTTTCTATGGGGGGGAAGAAGTAGCCGTTTGGTCGGGGCGGGTGGCTGGGGTGCGTAGGCGACGGCCACGCAACGGCTAGTTTTCTGTGCGATTGATCTTGCAAAACCATCTTTCGTTACGCAACCATCTTTCACTGGTCGACATCACGGTCCCACAGGTGGGTCCCATCCAACTTCGGAATCACAGTTAAGCCAAGGAAGTCGATAATTTTGGTGTTTATCCCTAAAATTTTTCCAGTTAAATAAATTTGGAAAACTTACCACGTAACACATTTTATGTTGAGATTCTAATAGACATCAGTGTCGATGATTTAAAAAAATTAAGGACATTTTTAAGCATATTATATAATTTAATTTTAAATGGACACCGAAAAGATAGCAATAAGCCTACAAGAATAAAAGTGTGTTTTATTTCTGTGATTTGGGCCAGACGTTACTCAAAGCAGTCTAAATTGAACAGGCAGGCAGGCTTCTACATTACAAGCTGTTGTCAACGGAGAAGTGGAAAAAGAAGTCCATTGTTTTACGTGGTAGCATCCACAAAACAAGAATATATAAAGCGCCCGATCCATACCACTATCTGTACAATTCCCCTTCCGGTGTTCGATCGATGGAGTGTCCACTAGAACCTGCGCACGCCTCCTGCATTTCTCTGCTGCGGAACCGCTGATCCTGCAACTGAGCAAAACGATCATAGAATGAAGATTGGAGTTAATTATGACTTGGAAACTGAAACCACACGAGTCCTCCAGAACTTGTTGTTTGTATGAAATTATTTATACTCAATTGTCGATTCGAATCAACATAATCCATACCATATGCAAATGACAAGAACTGGAGGACTTGTAACATGGAGACTCAATGAGAAGAGAGTCGGCAAAGGTATCTGACATTTACCTTGAAAGATTTATGTTCTCAGTCATCATTTGTTATCGTTGTATCCCTGAAACGGGTAATCAGATACTCCGTGCTGACTCCACGTGGGACCTCTTATTTCTAACAAAGGCAATTATATAAGCTGTTAGCAAGCATTAGAGTAGAAGCTTTGATTACTGTTTTGTCAAAGTTGGCTTACCTGGTGCAACTTGAACAAGTGGTGGCAGTAGAGGATTGCTACCCACATGTTGCATATTTAGGACTTGGCCAGGATATTGACCATAAGTCGCATTTGCCTGGTGTGAGGAAACATAAAGAGAGAGAGAGACTTGGTTTTAGTGTTATTTCCATTGTGTTCCACCAATACAAGTAGTAGCTATTTTCTGATGGTCCACATACCTGCAAAATGGTTTCTTGCGTTCCAATCTCAGTGGAGCCTTGTGCAGTTGCCCCTACAATATCGCGTGCATAGGTGTCAACAGTTTGGTGGTGTTGTGATACCTGCAATTTGAAGTGTAAAAACTCGCACAGATCGAATTTGTTAAAACTTTATAATTCGGCAACGAACTGAGACATTGTGTGTTCACCTGTTGGTCGTGTTCGCCACTACTTTGACCCTTCTTTTTGGGTTGCAGGTGTTTCTTTATAGTTTGCTCAACCTTGGATACCTTTCTTTTTGTCGAAGGACGCCCCTGCCTACGAAGAGCTAGAGGACTAAGCAGTCTGTTTTCGATGGTTAGTCTTGCAGAAGGGTGTTGAGTGCCCTTGCCATCCACATCACTTTTATTTATTCTTTTCTGGAAATCATCAATACAACTCCAAAGCATCTCAGAGTACTCATCAGACTCAACTGCCATGTCTGCTGCCTCATCAAACTTATTGTGTATATAATCATATCGTTGGGCCTTTGGATTATTGCTCCAACCGCAATAACCAACTCTCACCTTCATATGACGTCTTTTCAAATCTTTCCTCCATCGTGGGAGAATGTATCTTGACGGAACACTAGAAATTTGCCTCTTTACTAGGACAGATATCATATGCCTGCATATGATTCCCTTAAATTCAAACAAGTGACAGCTACACTGAACTTCACAATCACCCTCGGTGAAATGCACCTTGAAGTGGACCAGCTTATGATGTTGATCATCATCATCCCCGATCAAGACATCCTCAGACACATCATACTCTGAGATTCCATCACTCCCACCTGCTAAAGTGACTTCACAATAAAGCTTTGCTACCATCTCTTGCTGAAATTCTTTAAACTTGTCGATGGTATAAACTTGTTGAAATTGTTTTTCTATATCAAAATGAGTTACACAGGGGACCCATGAGTTGAAGGACTGAAAATCCGCTTGGTCTTCTCTCTCGACTTTACTTTCCAATGCAACATCATACTGCTCAACAAATTGCTTCATCGTTGTCTTCGAATATACAAGCCCATCGAAGAAAGGATTCATCCTTTGACTCCTTTGTGTTGTAGACATCCCAGCCCAGAAAGAATCTTTCACAAATGCAGGGACCCATCGGTGCCGCTCTTCATATAAACCTTTTAACCATGCATTATCATATAAATTAAATTTCTCGATGACTTTAGTCCAACTTTCTTCAAATTCCTCCTTTGTGAATGAATCATAAACTGCATTTTGCATCAATTTTCTCATTTCTTCATACACCCTATAACCCTTAAACTTCTCTGGCAGTTTCTTCATTATGTGCCACAAACACCATCGGTGACGAATGCCCGGGAATACAGTCTCAATAGCTTTTTGCATGGCCTTGTCTTGATCTGTGATGATAGCATTTGGAGCACGCCCAGACATACATGAAAGAAAAGCTCTAAACAACCATGTAAATGTCATGGTGTCTTCATTTGACAGCAAGCCACATCCAAATAAAATTGACTGGCCATGGTGGTTAACACCTACAAAAGGTACAAAAGGCATGTCATATTTATTTGTCAAATATGTTGTATCAATTGTAACAACATCACCAAACTCTTCGTATGCTGCCCTGCTCCTTGCATCGGCCCATAACACATTTTTAATTCGGGATTCTTCATCAACATCCATTGCATAAAAAAAGCTTGAATTCTTTGATTTCATACGAATAAAGTAATCAAAAATTGCTTCAGCATCACCCACACCCAGCCAAAACTTACTTGCCTTCTCAACAGAATTCTTGCAATCTTTCTCCAAAGTTGGTGCAGTCTCACAACCCCCAGCCTGAACACTACAAGTTGTGTCATTCCTATTTACACCAGTCCCTGTCATATTATTCAATTCAAGTCTTTTTTGTGCACCTATAGATAAATCCCTGTTGCACATGCAGAAGCGTGATTTTCTCGGAACCAGAGAATGACTGTGTTCAAGCCTAACTGAATTGATTCTACAGCTCATATTTTCAAACAGAGTAGCATTAACTCGAGCTTTGCATCCAGTTTTTGTTGTCGGTTTGGGTTGTAGAATATTCCGTTTATAGATGTATGGCTTTCCCTCTCGCGAACATGCAATTGTCACATGTTCTATTTTTCCAGAACTTGAGATTGTTCTTGATTTTCTACTAACCCGAAAACCTTCTTGCTTTCCATATTTCTTGTAGTATTCGACAAGAGCATCCAAAGAAGGAAAAGTCATTCCAGGCTCAGGTGCTTTTACGATTTCAAGGCCAGCAACTCTTTTCTCCATTCGTTCCTGATTCCCACTATCTTTGTCACAGATAAGCTCCTCATCACTAGACTCAAGTGGAGATTCATCCTGTTCCATCTCAAGCGCTGTGATAGTAGTACACAACACCCTACATCCACTAAGAAAGATAAAAAGCAAACAACACTTTAAAGCCCCACAAAAGCTGCAAGATTGAAATTATCAGATGCAAGATTAATCCAATCATAATATTATATGAAGCTGACAGAACTAGAAACTAATTCTGAAATTACTGGATCGCCTTCAAATAAAATTCAAAGATTAAGAACAAATTATGTATACAGAGATTTTTTTTTTCCTAAAAACAATAGAATGCCTAATTGAGGGTCACATCTACTTTGACATACAAACAAAAGTACCTAAAATTATCATTGAAAAAGAAAATAAAAAATTTTAAATAGATTCACAACTAGACGCTCCAGGTCAACTTTCCAGGGATCACGGCAGACACCATTGACTGCTGCTTGTGCAGGTGATCCTGCATACCTCAGCAAAAAAGTCCTCCAACAGCAGGGGACCATGGAAACTTCACCTGCAGACCACCTCGGGTTCCTTATCAGATTGCTTGGATATTAAGCCTAAAAAGGTTATTTACAAACATGGTTACCATCTTTTAGGGGATACAAGCAGCTACAGAAATGGTGGCTTATCACAACAAGCACTTTATACAGCTGAAGACAGGATACGATTTCAAATTCATTCTCTAAACCATTCTTACATACCACATTCATGCAACTACCTTTGAATAAAGATGCCCATCATCTATTGATACTTAAGTCTATCTAAAATGATATTTAAAAGTCAATTACCACATGCAGCGGCAACTTATATTGTAAGCCTGGCATGAAATCTAGATAAAAGCTACCCGGTACCATATTGGCTAATATAGCCCATACACTCAGACAGACATTCTTCGTCTATTGATACTTAAGCCTATCTAAAATGCTATTTAAAAGCCATCTACCACATGCAGAGTATCAGCTTATATTGTAAGCCCGGCATGAAATCTAGATAAAAGCTACCCAGTACCATCTTGGCAAATATAGCCCATACAATCAGACAGACATGCTTCGTCACATAAGCTGATCTAAAAGAATGTAGCAGTACAGCAAAGGAAGATAGTTCACTCTTTTCTACTGCCTGCAAATGGTAAGTTTCCCAACTCCTTATCATCAAGTTCAATTGGTTCATCACCGAACTGTGGTATATATCTTTAAAGACTGATCCAAAATTCTTAACATTTCCCTGGAAATTTCATCTTTGTAAACCTAACTAAACATCCCCTTCAACTACCAGAGCAATAAAAAAGTATGGCCCTTGTCAAAAGCCAATTAAGAAAGATCCTCATCAAAAACAAGTTAAGAAAGGCCTTTCAGGTTCAACCTATGATAGAACTTGAGGTTTCCTACTTAATCCTCCAGATGATATCTTCTTCCTGATCTATATATACTCTCAGCTGACAAGCATAACAGTCTCTCATATTGAACATCCTGCATAAGCTCCATCTGGTGCAGAGCATATAAGTCATGATGCTAATCAACTAATGCTCTAGCATGATGTCTACCATATATAAAATGCTCTTTAAATTTAACAGTCATCACATATGTCTCATTCCCTCTGAGATGGTTCATATAGCTTGCTTACTTATCCATGGAAGGATTTCTCCTACTTTGCCGTCGCTATTACCCATTTACTTGTGGTTAGTTATATGATGACCAAAGAATCCGCTGACACTCAATTCAATTACAAATTAAGGACACGTCGCCTGATATTTTAATCGTCGATAGCTAGAGGAACTAGCCTATGATCTACTTGCATCAAGAAACCTTGCATCGATCATGGCACCTCCTCACCCCAACTAATGGTACCATGAAAATGATTAACAATCAAATCAATACAATCCATATGCATCACAAGGCAGTGTGACGAATGCCAAAATCAACCTTGGGATAGCCATGTGAATTCCAGCTGAAAGAAAAAAGATACAGATACCTAGGTATTTCTCTTACATCCTATTTGGAATCAACTTCAAATAATTTTGAACGGATTTCATATTAATTTCAGTTGAGATCAAAATTAAGAGTAATACCTTGGTTGGAACAAAATCGGAATAAATTGAATTCTTCTGTTTTGTGAAGTTTGGAGAAATGGTCAAGGTATGATTTTGGTTACCTATTATTACATGATACACTAATTTGAGACTTAAGTTTATTCCATAATGACGGTCCTCTTCTTATTTAGCTTAATTTAAAATTAGTTTAAATCATAAGTTAACCCTATCCAACACAACCAATTTACTCTTAGTTAGTTCACTAGCAGGTCAAGCTGGATTCATGGAAGTAATACAAGTCCCTATCATCATATCACAATATGTGAAACATTGGTGTACCTTCTTAATTTTGATGTGACATGAAAAGAAGTATGCCATGAAGAGTCACAAAAAAAAAGAAAGCACTGCTTCATTCTAGAAACTAAGAAATAATGTCTTAAGTTTATGAATTTCATCCTAATCCATTGCCAGACCATGTGACTCGATTTTAATTAAAAACAAATCACTTTAGTTCCATCCGACTGAACAAAATTGTAGTCACTTTTCATTCTAGACGAGGAATTTCAAACTGAATGTTAATCACATAGGAGTTCCAAACAAAGAAATTACACAAACAATTGGGGCATGGCAACAAGTCATTAGGAGAGTTACCAATGGCGACGAAAACACAAAGGAGATACTATATATCCATTCAAAGTCGCTCCAAGTCCGCTAGGCCATCACGATACCTCAAATCCAGTAAGCTGCCCCGGCAGCAGCTTTCGGCAAGGGGGCTTGGTCGAAGCAAATCAACAAACAGCTGGTGGGCTCCGTGCGGTCAGCGATAACTTCGCTGCAGTCAGACAAACGAACCAGTAGCAAACAGGGTGATTGAACAAGATATGGTGTAAAGATCAGAGAGCACGGAACGACTACGGTAAACACGGCTGCCGCGCGGGGATGCTACTGATGGGTGGGTTCGGTGTTGTTTTCTAGGAGGGGATAAGATTAAGGTTAGGGTTAGGGTTACGGTTGGGATTGGGGTTTCGGGTTGTTTTCGTGTACCTCCATCGACTGATGCCTCGTCGTCCTGCCGCGGCTACTGCTGCATATTAGTTGTCTCGGTGATCCGGTGGAGGTGCTCCGCCACATCATGGAAGAAGCACCGTCGTCGCGTCGTCCGAGGCGGTCGGGCGGGCGGGTGGGTTCACGGGTTCTGCCGAGGGGTGGGGAGAACCAAGGTTTTTCCACGGGTGATGTGGCCTTCGCATCCGGACCGATCGCGCGGGTCCCATTTCACGTGCATGGCGGTGAAGAGACCACGTGACCCGCAACGCCAAAACGTTTCAGGGGCGGATGTGACCGTCCTCCACCCCCAACCCCCAACCTCCTTCCCTGTCCCTCCCTCCGTCCCTCCCTGGATGCGGTGGGTCCTACGTGAAAGGATTCAAGTCCTTGGTAAAATATAATAACTGATTAAATTATTTTTATTTTCTATTAGGAACTTTGAACATAATAACCCAAATAAAATCATGATATCTCAGCTATTTTAAATACACTTGTCATTAAATTCTTTGAAAATCATTTTTTGTAATTAAATTATAAATATTTGAATATTTTTATTTATAATTAATAATTCTTTTAAATCTCTCCTTGTGTCTTTGTCTCTCCTAATAGTTATTATTATTATTTTCACATATTCAAATTATACTACGTCATCTTAAACGATCCATCATCCTTCAACCTAAACGTCTAACTTTGGTAGGCTCTTTAAGATACTGCATTGACAACTACACAATTTGTATCATACAAGAATTCATAATCATGATCACAACAACTCTATCTCTATGTCTGATGAAGATGGTTGGTTGGGTGGGTGTCGGTGTTGACCAAGATTTATTATCCACGAACATCCATTTTTCATTATTTGTCAAGTCCTAAAGTAATTTGTTTCATGTTAGATAATAGTTGCAAAAGACATGTACTCCTTAGTTATGCGTTAATCCATGACATGAACATCACTTGTTTCTCTTCCAAGTTCATGCTAATAGACAAACAAAGCAATGGTGCATTTAAAGGCAACTGATCCACCATGAGCATAACAAAGCTAACGAATTCGAGAAAATCAATCGATAAGGCCTACTTCTATTGTACACCATGTAAATCATTATTTTTAGGAGTCCAAGCTTGATTTCTTAAAAAGGGAAATCTTGAATGACAATGTATGGGAGAAGGAGGAAAGGGCATCGAACTCATAAATTAGGGCTTATTGGTTGAGCTAATACTTTGGTTAGCCTCAACTTTTTTGGTTTGTCTTATCTCTTAAAGAGAGCAATGTATAGCCGTAGAATATCCCGAAGTCAAATTAGAGTTTCTTGAGGGCTAATGTTTCTTCAACTCTCCTTTACTCTCTTCTCCTTATTGCTCGATGTCATCTGATCCTATTTATCACTTCTCTCACATCGTTATCTAAGAAGATAAAAGAATAAGAGGAGAGAGAGGAGAGGGTTAAGAATAGGATATTTATATTAATTTATAAAGTGATAATTTAAAAATACTAAAAAATTATAAAATAATATTATAAATATAGTAAATATATGGGTATCAAATAGTAGTCTCCTTTATTCCGCCGAGATATAAATAAAAGGATAACTATTTACGATCCATAATTTTATTTTAAATATTTTCAAATTATCCTTTTGTAAATAAATATAAATCTCATTCTCCTCTTCTCTTTCCCCCTCATTCTCTTTTTCTTCTTCTTGTTCTCGTCTTACTCCTCTTGATCTTTTTCTTCCTCAAAAACCGTGGAAAAGAGAAAAATAAATAAATCATTATAAATATTAAAAATAATATTGTTTAAAATAGTAAAATGATGAAGAACGCAAATAGTATATATACTTCTATAAGTAATATTGGGTTGTGTGTTTTTTTTTTTTCTGTTAGACAAAATTAACCTTCTCATTTAGGGTTATATTTTTATTTTTTTAAAATTTCTACATACATTTTATTCATACAATCGGATGTAATCGAACATATTTCGTAGGATATGAGAAGACAAACAAAACCAACTCTAATGGCTTAATCCTCAAAATAAGATTGCATAGAATAATAAATTGCTACTGTTAAACTCAATCTATTGAAGTAATAAGGTAAATAAAAGTACAATTTCATACCTTAGCCTAACCGCATCTAATCCCAATGAGTATCATCTTTTAAGCAATTAAAAGTACTATTATCATCATAGTGGCCCCGACGCGATCCGTGTCGTCTAAGTCAATAGGACGATGAAAACCGACCTCATCGATACATAATAATCATCGAAATCACTGTGCACAGGTCAACATAATGGTCCTTTTTTTAATTTCCAAGAAATCGGAATCTTAAATAAGAAGAAATAGATACGGAGGTTGTTCAACCTCATGCAAGTTGTTGAGATGTCTATTCCGCATCGTGTAAGTGTGTGAAACAAGCCACATGAAACAAGCTTTATGTTGACTTTTATTCTTGTTAGCCAAAACGTGATGCCCTTTAGAAACCGATCGAACCTTTAGACTTTGGATCGAATTGGATTAATAACCTAGTCGCTTAGTTGTGAAAGACTTGAATTCGACGGAAGACCCAACTATACATTAATTATTAGGCGGTTCTGAGACGTGCTCAAGTCAACATCCCTTTGTCGTCAGATCAGACGCTTGGTCAACGACATAAGAAGGGAATTGGACGGTGCTATCTAAAGGAATGGTTGGAGGGGATCCCGTCGTCCGTAGAGTAGAGGCTGGGCTCCACCACTGGGGCCTCGGTTCATCGGCCAATCAACCGGAAGTGGCTTTGGAATGGGATGAACTCAGGGAGGACTCATGTCACGTGTATGCACGTGACATGAATACACGTGACATGATTTGATTCTCAAGCAAGGATTCGAGGGCATTTTGGTTATTTCAGCTTCAAATGCTCGACTATTTCTGAAGGGAGACCTAAGAGAGAGAGAGAGAGAGAGAGAGATTGAGATAGATAGAGAGGGGAAGAGAGAGATAGAGAGTGGAGGAGGAGAAGAGAGAGATAGAGAGGGCGGGGCGGGGCGGGCCATTTGAGTTTTCTTTCTCTGTCCCTCTGGCGTCGCCGTTACATGGTGTTGGGCCCGCCATCACCATGGTTTCGGACCAGGAGATCGCCAGCTGCGTTGAGTCGGTCCTCCGGCAGTCCGACCCCGCCGCTGCGTCGCTACCCGACGTCGTGCGCCAGGTCGAGGCCAAGCTAGGGCTCGACCTCTCCCACAAGGCCGCCTTCATCCGCGATCAGATCGAGCTCCTACTCCGCCCCTCCGTTCATCCTCTCCCTCCTCATCCCCAGTCGCAGGCCGCCGCCGGGCCCCATAACCCCTACATCCTCCTCCACCACCTCCCTCTCCAGCAGCAGATCCCCCCTCCCAAGCCCACATCCTCCGCCGGCGTCGCTGCCCCGGCCCCATTTCCCCAACACCACCACCCCGGCATCGCCTTCCAGTATCCCCCGCCCCCGCCTCTGCCCGCTGCTGCCGTCGTGGCGGCGTACCACCTCCAGCAGCAGCTCCACCAGGCGCCACAGGGGGTCCCTGCTGCTGTCGGGCTTGCGCCCGTGACTGTGGCTATGGCTGCGCCGAAGGAAAGGTGCCTCCTTTTTAGCTTAGAATGCGCTCTACTCTTCTTAACAAGGATTTCTTGACAAGCTTTTCGTGCTCAATTTGAGCTTTTATGTGGCTTAAGTAGCAACTACAAAGCTGAAGAATTGATTCAACTTTTGGTTCCTAGATTCAAATGAGAGTTTTTCTGAAGACTTATGCAACCAGTTAGGTTCAAGTGGATTACATTTTTATAGTTTTTCTTTTTAGTTTTGGTTCTATATTAATATTGATCCAAGATTGGTCAAGAAAGAGAAAATAAATAAAAATAGAATGTAGCGCATGATCATCAAGTGAGTGTGTGTGCGCCCCAGAAACTAACTACTTTTTGAGGTTAGTAAACTAGATGAAGTGAGAGTGTGTTAGTTAACATATGGTAGAAGGTGGTTGCTTGCTAGTTTGAATTCATGTTACGGTGTCACTTCACTGTATGCTAGAGTCTAGTGCGTCCAAGCCGGTACAAGAACCACTGAAACAAAGCCACAAGAACCAAAACATAAACCAAAGATGTCTTTTTAGCCCCTGTTTCGGAGTTCTTGATGTAGGTTTATCCATTAAAAGAAAAACTTTCTAACATTTAGATCATACCATTTTCTTGGTGATACATCCAAATTTGAAATTCCTACCATTCTTTTTTGTTTTGTTTTAGTCATTTTTCGGTTTATCTCTTTGCATAGCTTGCACCAGGATGTGAACTCGAAATGCCATATGAGTGATGCAATGCAAGCTTGAAGATTATAGGAGATTTGCATTTAATAGAGAGATTTTACCGATCCAAAGATTTTTTAAGTGTTGGGAAATCGGCAGATCTTGCGTAAATTATGCATATACGATGATGACTCACTATTCACTTAGTCCTTTACTCGGGCTTTGTGGATATACACTTGCAGCCAGTCCCATAATGAATTCAGAATGGCATGTTGGGTTGATGGGTAGGAGGTTGCCTACCACATTATGCACTTAAAGGAACAAACAAAATAGATGCTGAAACCTAGGTGTTGCAGAATCTCTATAACCTAAATCTCTCCCTTGGAAAAGTTATACTTAAGTTACATGAAACATTGGTAACAATCTTAAATACAATTTAATCACTCAGAATAAGTAGTTTTATGTCACTAATTCATATTGAATCATCTGATTAACTTATGAAGGAAGAAATCTTACCCTGCTTGAATCTTCAACTGTAATACACATGTTGCTGTTTTATTCTATGAACACATCGGGAAATTAATAGAGCACTGACTTCTACAACTTGTTTATGGATACTGTTTAATTTGCCATAATAAACTGGATGTCTTCTTTATTTTCATCTTTCCATGGTTGATAATTACTGCAACTGGTGGCTTCTGTACCAAGAAATATGCATCTTTACTCCTGTTTTGTACATTCATATTTTTGGACTTTGTGGTACTTGGTCTGGTTACCCATACTTCATCCTTTGTGCAGTGCGCCACCTAGGGCTAAAAGAAAAGGTGGTCCTGGGGGTCTGAATAAAGTTTGTGGTGTTTCACCTGAACTGCAGCCCATTGTTGGTGAGGCAGCAATGTCAAGGACTCAGGTTCTTCATTCAATCAACACTCTAATGTGTATAACACTTTGCTCGAGTTTTTGCTATTGTCTGTGTGTGGAATACTAATTGCATATATCTTGGTTCAGATCGTAAAGCAGCTATGGGCTTACATCCGAAAAAACAATCTGCAAGATCCTAATAACAAGAGGAAGATCATCTGCAATGATGAACTACGGCGGGTGTTTGAGACAGATAGTACTGATATGTTTAAGATGAACAAGCTGCTATCCAAGCATATAATTCCACTTGATTATCCAAGTAGGCTAATCATCTCGTGCATTTAAGTGTGTTTGAATGCTTGTATGCCGTGATAACCTGAATGAATTTGAATCCACTACTTTTTTCGCAGAGGATACAGGTGCTGAATCCAAAAAACTAAAGGCTGCAGATGTTTCTGCAACTGAAATTACCAAACCTGATTCTGATGAATATCCTATGGTTATTTCTGATTCACTGGCCAAATTTTTTGGAAGTGAAGAAAGAGAAATTCTCAAATCTGTGGCTCTGAGTCGTGTATGGGATTACATAAAAGCCAACCAGCTGGAAGTAAGCTCTGGCTGTGTATAAGAACAGCATTAGTTCTGTTACATCAAAGATCAGCATTAGTTCTGTATATATATATATATATATATATATATATACCTCTTTTTACTGTGTTCATGATATCCTGCTTGCCCATGTTGATAATAATATTAATCATAGTTCTTTTACTTTTTTAATTGTATTTGGCTGCCCCCAGCATATATTTATTATTTAACAGCAAGTAATTTCACATGCTTCTTTGATGAAAATGAACTATTGGCTTGTACAAATTGATGTTATGCTAGAGGTGTTGTCACCTCACCAACTTGTGTACAAATGTCATTGATTTTGACCTTATATCTTTTGTAGACGGATACATAGATGGTTATTTGCCATGCAAATTTCTTATGCCATTAAACATTTTAATTGTGACCAAAAACAGAACTTTTTGAATGAACATTGAGGTTAGTGGGACTGAGACCAGTAAGAATAGATCTGGGGCCATTGTGAAAAAGAGATCTTGAATGAAAATTTGAGATTTACAAAAAAAAGGAAGAAAATGTATATAGTATGTAAAACTAAAAAAATGAAGACTATTAATGATATGTTTGTTATGAGGAATTCTAGGTCTAGTTTGCAAAATTTTTGTTCTACTAAGTGCATGACAGTTCATTTTAAGTTCTAAATATAGTGTTCAGCCTTCTCACTTTGTGATCTACTGTAGCCATTTGATTTTAAGATGCACTCTTCCATCCCCATTTCCCTTTCAAAGTATATTCACTCGAAAATACTTGTAAAATCGTGTGACCTGGCTCACCATCTCCTTTCTCCCCTGATCTCTGCCAAACTGATCGACAATGGACAAGATCCAGTTGGACTTGATTGAATCATCCAGGGTTGGCTGGAACAGGTTAATTTCTGGTGAATATCAATTGAATAGGGGGAAATGAGGTGGGGGTGGGGATTTGTAGTGTTGTCAGTTAATACACCTAGATCAGAGTAAGGCCTTGCAGGGACCAATCATGATGAATATGTAATATAAGATATTTATTGGATTTGAGAATATTTGCTAGTGTTTTAGTTTGAAATTTAAAGGTTGTTCATCAAAATTTTGTTTGGTTGATTAACATCTAAGCTAACCAGAGGTTCTATGTGACAACTGCATTTCATTTTCTGAGCAATAACCGGTGAGGACAAAATGTGACTAAGCATGGGATACAACTCTATTTCTGAATAACATTGATTTGACAAGATTCTCACATTGCTTTAATGTTTACAGCTGCTGATATTTTATGTGACCACAATTTCTACTTGTTTATTTCTATTGTATCTGCTCTTATCTGATATATCTCTTGATTAGAAACACTACTTAATCTGAGTTTTTCTGCTTTGGCTTATTGTAGGATTCTGCAAATTCATCTATTCTCTGTGACCCCAAGCTTCAAGAACTATTTGGTTGCGAGAGCCTTCCTGTCTCAGGGATATCTGACTTGTTGGCAAACCATTTATTAAAGAAGTCGTGATACTATCCAGTAACTGGTTAGATGGCCTACGCCTTCACCATTTTCCTTGTGTCCTTTTTTGATTTGTCACCTGGCTCTAGAACTATATTCATTATTTTGCTGATTTGAGGTTATATTTGGAATTTATTATTCTGTTTAACTACCATTTTCATGGAGCCTTCTCAATTCAAGCTTTTCCATGGTGAAACTCTTTTGGATATTGAGGGCTTGCCTGATGCAATTGAGTAGTATTTAATATGCAGGATGTAACTTTACTGTCTATCAGATGAATAACATGGCAACATTAACTATAAATACTTACAAAACATATTTGTGTTTTGTGATCCTCAAATCTCAGCCTTCCTGTGCTAGCTACAATCATTGATGTTTCATTTGCAAGGTTAGCATTACAAAACATAAAAATTGGTTGAATCTTTATTCTAATGATGCCTTAATCATATGTAATAAAGTTCTTTTATATTGCAAAATAGTATAATTAGAAGTTAAAACATCATTATTTCATGCTGAAATACACTGAACTTTAGTGGGCATATATTGTAAGTTATCGCAAACCTTTGGTAATGTTGCTCGCTTGGATCCATATTTGACTTCGATCTCTTCTGCATGAAATACTTTTCACTTCAATAATTTCTTAAAAAAAATGACCTTAAAAGTATGTAACTAAGATGCATGTGTATAACTTCAAGATTGGAGATTGAATAGTCCTTGCCTAGTTGTAAATTATTTTATGATACTGTATGTATGTCATTATGTAGAAGACCTTGATTCTTTGTATTCAAGATTTATCAAGATGTCCAAATGTTGGTATTCTAATTAAAACACTTAGTTACATTGGAGCTCATAAAATCATTTCATAATTCTATATCATCAACGTACTACTAATTTCTCAAAAATATTTCTCAGCATATGCTTTCCATGTGTGGCCCCATGGTTACCTGGGTCATGAGTTGATATGTAGTTGGTATGATACAAGGACATAGTACAGAAAATTTCCTGACGAGCAGTAAGGGATAATCTCAGTTGGGGGGCCGTTTCTGGTTGGGGTCTGCATGGGTTGTTTATATAATTGTATTTTGTATTTTTATTATATAATCTATTTTACATAATTATTTTCTCTTTATTTTCCTTTTATTCTTGTCTCTTTCTGGTTAGACTCATGCCTCAGAGCTTAAATCCTGTCTCGTTGCATTCAAGTCATGCCCCTCTTTCTCTCCCCCTCCCTAAAATGTTGTTGAACACATATTCGTATATATATTGAGTGCAATTTGCCTTGGATGGCACATGACAAACATTGGACAGTGCATGGTCAGTGATGGGTGGTTAGCAGCGGCAAACAGTTATGTTCATCTCCTTTTCCTGCCCCTCATCTACTCCTCTCCGGCTGTAGGACATCTATTGCATGCTCCTCTTCTTTCATTTTTTTTGTCTAACATAACCATAGAGCACCATCACAATCCATACATGTGACCCAAATTGCCGTTCAAAGGGTGCAGCGAACCTGTTTATGCTGCATTACTCTTCATTATGTCTAAAGCTATTTGTAACGTTAAGATATCTCACCTCTGCTTATTTACTTCAGCTGGAAACTATAATTGCTGTATGCAATTGCTATAAGTTTACATCTTTTTTTTGCCTCCAGCTTGCTAGGCACCGGTTGTTTTGCTATTGACTGAACTGGAAATATCATGCTTTATGACTTGAATATTTACTGCTCCTTTCTCGTGTCATTTTCTGTCAAGATAGGCTGTTAATGATGGTCTTGCATAAGCATTGTACCCACTCATCTAATTCCACAGCATGATCAGGACTTTGATGATTTTTTTTTCCTCAATGTTCATTGATCAATCAACGAAGTTATTGTGGAAAGAAGCATTGATCTTCACCATTATTGCTTTTCTTTCAACTTGCCCTATAGTTACTTTATACGCTAAGTTACAGGTGTAGACTTGTTCATAAATTAACCTACAGTTGCTTCAAAGGTGTTCTTCAGTAAATTTCTTATGCTCATTTTCTACGTTAACACTGTGATATTTAAATGGCTAATGTGAAAAGAAATAATATGTTCCTGTTCTTGTGCTTGCAGGTATGTGGTTCAGTTGCATCAGCTTGATCTAACACTTACAGAGAGCTGGAAAAAGAACCCTATTGTAATATGTACTCTTGCTGACTGTATGTGATGATGATAGTCTGATTAGTTTCTTGTTAGGATGTTGTGTAATTTATTTAGCAGTAGTGATCCAAATGATGATAGTTGACCTTGAATACTTGGTTTCCAGTCTTAGACAATCAGCATCTGACTTAAATGGCTCTGACAAACTTTTGCTTTATGTAAGTGAAATATTTTGAGTAAATATGAATACCAAGTTGCAGATGAACAGTGCTACTCCTAAGGTAAGAGACATCCAAGTGTTCTAGGTATGTTGAGAGCTTTTGTCTGTCTCATTTATGTTATGTTGTTCGGAATCTACCTAAATGTTTACAACCATTGATGATATACTGTTGGGAGTTTCTGCTGAAGTCTCATCAAATTTATCCTGATGAGCAGTGACATCTGATTAGGTTAGCCTCGTATTATTTTGTATAGTCTAAACTATAAGTTGCCTACTCTTATGCACAAATTTGCAACTCAGCTAATTTGGATTCGCTAGGATTATGAGAGACTGTTGTTTAGCTAGTCATCTTACGTGCTTACTCATGTTGAATTCGAATTTGTTATCATGCTCACCATTAAAATCTTTGAATATGATATGAAATGCCTTGGTAAGAGAAGAGTTATGAACAGTGTAATTGCATGAGTTAGATTGTCTTGCTTACTTTTCCAACGCTGAGAAATGAGCGCTGGTAATTGCAGAATCTTGCGAACCATCGATGCTCCTCCGAGGCGTGGCTGGTCAAAGAGCAGGTCGTCGGTGAGTGATATCATTTGGCTGTGACCTGCAATTTCATTGGGCACTCAATAGCGAGTTAAAAGAATAAGGTAAGCTGTTTTAATTGGTCATCAACTGTGCCTTTTGTTTACCACCGCAACAGATGCGCAGATGAGATCGATCGAGAAAGATGGGGAAAATAAGACTCACGGAAACCTCCCAACTCTTGAAGATTCATAGAGACGCTCGACGCTCTCCGTTCTCCGCCAACGTAACGTAATCTGCAACGGTGCACTGAGGTGAGCTAGCCGTACGAAGACTCGATGATAAAGGTTAGTCAAGAAAAATTAGTACGCACTTGCGGTGAGCAGAATGCAGCATACATACGTCGCACAATTCATCGAGCATCTGATGGGCGGCCGGCATGGTATGGGCAGCGACGTGGGCCGAAGGTGGCATCTTAGTCACCGTCTGGGTTCGGAGAGTGACGGTGAGTTGGAGGCGGCGTTGAGGAAGCAGATGGGAGGGGAGGGGAGGGGAGGAGAGGAGGGAATAGATGGCGGGGGAAGACAAGAGACGGAGGACCGGATGAAGTTGGGCGTCTTCTTGATTCTGTTGCAGGTGGACCGCAGCGAGTGAGTGAAAGGGAGTCGAATTGCAAGGTCTTTGGTAATGGAAGTTCCAGCCGCATAAATATGACGCCTGCCCGTAAAGACCGGTCTGTTTGTGAGCGGTCCGCTTTTGTTCGCTCGGGTTCGGGCTACAAAACCTTGATCGTGATGCATGATAAGATACAAAGTTACTATTTGCTTCTGCAAGTGTCAATTCTTTGAAATGAATCCAAGATATGTCTCTACCCATAAATCTATTTCTGCCAAGTGCAATACACAACAATCTGAAACATCAAACAAAATCCGTCGCCGCCAGCACCAGTAACATTGCTGTTAAGGCATTAAATAGCAAACAATGGTCCAATTAAAATGTTCTCGAAAATATTGCTCCAAATATTTGTTGGAGGAATCTAAATTATTTCAACAGAACTTGGAAAAACAAAAGGCATGGAAAGGCTTAAGAAATAAATCTCAGATAAGTTATCGTCACCATCAGATTATTAGGTGGATGCGCCACTGGAACACCACCGGAACCGTACTTCTTGCCAAAAACAATCTCAAGCACCACCTGAACCGTACTTCTTGCCAAAAACAATCAGCTGCAGCTTGTCATACCCGGCGAGCACACCGGCACCGGCAACGGCACGGAGAATGTTGGCACCTGCACCCTTGAATAGAGACTTGGCACCCTCCTTCTTCAGGATCTGGGAGAAGGCGTCCAGGGAGCTCTTGTACTTGACAGCCTCTCCAGATGTCATCATCATCCTTCTGCGAACGGTGTCAATAGGGTATGACGCAAGTCCAGCACCATTGGTGATCACCCAACCTAGAGCAAAACTAGCAAAGAAACTATCCTGAAATCGTAAAAAATGCAATGAGTCAGAATCAGATCCAAGAACACATAAGATACGAGTTAAATGGAACCTGAGGATAGCTGATAAGATATTTAGAAATCTATAATAAAAATCCAATATTTGTGGATAGCTGATGCAATATTTAGAGAAAAATATTCAAGTTAAACCACATACCTGTAATTTCCCTGTAAGAACCACCGGCTTCAAGGAGTCGTACATTCCAAAGTAAAGACCACGGTAAACTATAATTCCAACACATGAAATATTGAATCCTCGGTAAAGGCCAGCAATGCCATCAGATTGCAGTGTCTTCCTGTAGACATCAACTAGGCCATTGAATTGTCTTTCCCCTCCCTTTTTAGCAGCTTTAGCATCATTAGCCAATCGAGTTCGGGCGTAATCCAGAGAGTAGACAAAGAGTAGAGAAGAAGCACCAGCTGCACCACCAGAAGCAAGGTTTCCAGCAAACCATTTCCAGTATCCATCCTTGTCTTTCTTGAAATTGAACATTCTCTTGAAGTAATCTTTGAAAGCAAAGTTTAGAGCCTGGAAGGGACGACAAGAGAAGACGGTAAGCATATATAAAGAAGATAAAGGAAATATAACATCTGAATAAGATCTTAAGAGGGAACAGTACATATATGATTTGTGAAGACAGGTACAAGGGAATCAAACCTATGAAAAAAGGATGATAATTATAATAAATGTTGAAGCAACAATAGACAGTAAAATCTAAGGGGCCATTGCCACCCCGATCTAAGCACAAGAAAACCTATATGAGAATTGCACAGGGAGAACTACAGAAAGTGCAAGCCCAGCAATGGTCATTCAGCTTGCACAAGCCAAGACTAATCATGTGAACCAGACCCACCCCCATCACCCACATGACAAAAATGGATAAATACAAAGTGAAAACATGGCATCAGGTCTAATATAATGATTTATTGCAAGCAAATAGCTATCAAGTGGACACATTATAAATCAAATCGATTGAGAAATAAAACAAGAAAAAGAAAACATCACAAGGTAAAAGGTATCACTAGGTCATGCAGCAATCCAGGATCGAGGTTAGGGAAAAATAGAGAGCAACTACCATAGCTGGATGAGTTGTAAATGCATATGCTCAAAAGGATGTATGGCATACAAACTTAGAAACTGCAGCTAAAGCCAAGTAAACCAGTCAAATGCTACACGCAAAAATATATACTATTCCATAACATATATACTATTCCAATGATGTGATGGAATAAGTTACAAAAGTGAATATAAACAGTAAAAGTGTACAAAACTCACCTGAGTTGGAAAATAGCGTATAACATTTGCTGTGTTGCCTCTCCACAGTGAGGCAACACCTTCTTCCTGCATTGTTCGTTTGAAGCAGTCAGTTATACCTTTGTAGGGTTCAGAAAGACGACCAGTCTTTATCATCTCATCCTGGTTCTGGATAAGAAGTTTCACACGTTCAATGGGAGCAGCAGCTGTTTTAGAAACAGCAGCAGAGACTCCACCCATGAGGAAATCAATTGCAAAACTCGCAAGACCTTTTTCTGCAGGTGCATTTGCAAAAATAGGCGATGCAGATGACAACATAGAGAGATCATAGCTAGCTCTGCATGCAGGCACCACTGGAGATTGAAGTGCGCCATTAGTGTAGTTTGCAGTTTTGAAGTGTCTCTTGTATACTGAAGTCGTATTGAAGTTATAACCAATAGCCTGCATGTCTTGTGAAAAGGTAGAACCAAGATGGAATTGGCCAGCAAATTTTTGGACAACAGTTGGGTGGTTAACTTGGTCAGCCATGTCTCACTTCCAGATTATTCTACATGTACAGCACATAATCATCAAATCAGTACAAGTTGGAAATTAAATTCTTGAACATTCCATTTATAAGAAAACAAAGAAAGGGACGATTTAAGAACATATTTTTTGAAAAAAAAGAACACCTTTTTCACACTTTTACTTATTTCTGTTTTTGATGTAATATTTTCTCCTATGAAAAGCCTGGTGTTTCCCATTGTTCTATATTTCTTCTCATGCAAACTGAATGTTTGCGGATTGCCCCATTTACAGCTCAGACAGATATCTAATAGATAGACTACTGTAGTCAGCAACAAGCACTTAATCTTATAGGCAGTATTTATTTCACACATAGTTATCTTTAATATAAATTCAGCACCTGCTTAAAGGGGTTGACATTATGTTGTTTAAACCTTCTAAATGACCAGCCAACAGAGACAAGCTTTAAACTGGAGTACAGGAGGTTGATTTAAGCATAAAAACAGCTATCACAAAGTTTAAAACAGTTCCATCCTAACAACAGAACAGCAAAAGAGCAAAAAAAAAATTAAAAACAAGAAAACAGCATCAATGACATTATCAGACTACTCGGTGCACCTGCATTAGACAATAATGCTACCGAGAATTAGAACCATCAACGCTAAAAGGTTTGATCTTATTAAGCCCTTAAAAAAAAGGCAGTTTTTCTAACACCATTGTGTTTGCTTTTAGTTGCGTATGAGCACCTAAGCACAATTTTCAAAGTAAACAAAAGGAAAGTGAAGGATCCAATCTTTCAAACCCAGGAAAGATGATCGTACAAAGAAACGTAATCCTCAAAACTATCCTTAAACAAAAAAAACAGTACATAATTGGAAAAACATCTACAAAAGTGCTCAATAAAAGGTCAAATAAGATTATTTCTCACTGCATTCAGTAAAGGATGGTAAAAAACACAACATATCAATGCATTAGCTTAATATCAATAGATAACTAACAACATCTAATTATCCATCTACTGGCAGAAAGGGGCATATTGGCATACAAACCAAACACAAAGATTAAGCAATTAAATCAATCATATAGGATGCATTAAGAAAAATATAATATACAGAACAAATGCGCATAGCACACAAAAAGCATAAATATCATAAGAAAAGATCAGAACAAATGCACGAAGAGGGAATAATCGACGCCTTCTTTTGTGGTAGATCTACCAAGCGAAGCAATAGATGCACCAAAAACCTTATAATACAACATGGAACGGCTCCAGATCCGGACCATTCAACAGGAAAAGAGCCCAAACAAAAACAAGATCAACACCAAAACAGAGATCTTTCGCCGCAACAGGAACAAGTTAACACGAACGAACCAGGATAAGAACGCTACGGCTTACCCTCTCGGAGTTGGGAGTAGCAGACACTCCCTCCTCTCTCTGGGAGAACCAAGCGAACGCGCAAAGAGATGTGAGACCGCGAGAGGAGGAGGGAGGAGAGGGAAGACGCGGGCGGATGGGAAGGGAGGCAACCATCGCGTGGGTGAGTATTTATATAGAGAATCCTAGGGTTTCACAACCGCGTTGTTCTTGTGGAGTGACCGCATAGAAATCTTGTCAGCGACAAGCTTGATTGCCATCGAGAGGTTATGCGAACGAATCTTGACCGCCTGATCTTGACGCTGTCCAGCTTTCGAATGGCCGATGCTGTTGTGTACTCGAATTCTTATGCGCCCTTATTCGTATGAAAATACTTTCCCTATTTCTTCCTTCCCTTATCTCGATATATTAAATTAAATTTATTTCCTTATTTTTTTTAATTCCAAAACTAACATACAACGTAATATTCTTGTTTATTCATGTTTTGATTGTCCGAGACACTAGGAATGCTAGTTTAGTGTTTGGTTAATCGACACATCAAGGACTCTAATTCAATCTAGGATAAGTGATCTCGTCTAATGTGTGTCACTATGGATTGAAATGATTTAAGAATCAAAATAATATATTTTTCTCATATATCTTCACGATGTTAATTTCTAGGACTACATGTAACCCAATATAGATGTTAATTTAGGTTTTGATTGTCCAACACACTAGGGATGTTAATTTAGTGTTTGGTTACATCAAGGACTCTAATTCAATATGGGATAAGTGATTTCGTCTGATGCGTGAGTCACTAATGATTAAAAGTATTTAAGAACGAGAATGATATAATTTTCTCGTGATGCACTCATTAGATCTTTTTATGATAAAGTTAAGTAATTATTGAATTGAATTGAATGAAAAGTTAGTTCTATGGTTCAAATCGATTATTATTGAGTCATAAAGACATGCGTTGATCATGTGAAATTATTGATAATTACTAAAACACATGTTAAGAGCGTCAAAGGTCCTCCGTTTTTAAGTAGGTAATAAATTTATAAAATGATTGCAATGTAAAAATATATGCCCACATATTACTCTTTTTTATCAATATTATTATTCTCATCGAAGCATACTTAACTTTGGAGTTACGATGCATTGATGCATTATTGCTGATATCATCGCACCCATGAATAACTATGCATTAGCCAAATGAATATCTCAATAACATCTACTTTTCTTAAGATTATTTTTTATTATTTTAATTTTTTTGGATAATTTTACTTGATCTTCCTCGTTCACCCTAACATATTAACTTTCACATCCTCATTGTTTTTTTACATATCAATATGAGAATCCCACAGTCAAATCTGGGACAAAAACTTAAATGCAAGTCAACACAAAAAGGTTAACCCAAGGGTTGATCATCGATGATTACCTGAGAGGTGGCGTTTGTGACAAATGCAAGAATACAAGGCTATGATAGCTAGTCTTTCGACAATTGAGTTCTTATGCAAAAAACCCTGAAAAGGGTAGCAGCACTGAAATAATGACAAACCTAACTCTCCCAGTCTGCATCACTGTCACAGATGAAACTGCCAACATTATCGATCGATCCTTGAAATGATTTGTGAAATTAACATGTACTACAGAAAAGTTCAGCAATCCTGGGAACAATACAACTTATAATTCGAGCAGGTGGTGATCGATACAATGAGAACTCCTGCTTCAAACATAATTCAAGTAATCTCCACGTCCCTGTGCATCCTGGACTTGCAGTGGTTTCTTGTACGACTGCAGAAGTAAAGAGGAGCAAACGACGCTGAGCGATGAGGCGGCCATGCAGGCACCAGCGAGCCATGGAGGAAGCCGGATTCCGGTGAATGGGTACAGGATGCCAGCAGCAATTGGCATGCCGAGTACATTGTAACCCAGAGCCCATACATAATTGAGCCGGATCCTTGCTAGAGTCTTCCTTGATAGATCGATGGCAGTAATTACATCCTCCAGGTTGCTCTTTATCAGAACGATATCAGCGGCTTCGATGGCAATGTCTGTGCCAGCGCCGATGGCCATACCAACATCTGCAGCAACCAGAGCTGGTGAGTCATTAATCCCATCACCGACCATCGCTACTGTCAACCCCTCCATCTGCATTAAGATAAGTCCTTGAAATGAATGGCAACAGTATTGGAGGCAATTATTGAGACAGACAGGAATCAATTAACGTGTTCAACCATAGAAAATAATAGTCTGCTAAGAAAGAAGACTAGAACAAGAAATTTCTGGAGAAAATTTTCAAAATTATTGAGCTATCCAAACAGATAATAATGTCAGCCATGATGCATTAGCCTTACAATAATATCTCAACGAAACAATTTCTAACAAGTTCTGATGGAAGTTCCAAAATAATGCATATATCATGGTCATCTACCACTGATAAAATTGGTTTGATTAATTTTTTTATCACTCAGGTGTAAGAGACTAATAATATTAAACTAACACAAAATCCTTCCAAAATATATTTGTACGTTGCTGACTAACCAAGTATCAGCTGGTTATGAGCATGAAGATAGAATCAGTACTTGTGAATCAGAACTAAGGTGAAAAGACTAAGGAGCCAAAGCAAGATAACTATGTCCATCCTACCTGCAAATCCTTAATTCTTTCAGCTTTTCCCACGGGATCTGTCTCAGCAAATACTTTCTCAATTCCGACCTCCCTTGCTATGGCAGTGGCAGTAGCCCAATTATCACCGGTCACCATAATGCTTGAAATACTCATGGAATTTAGAAATGAAATTACACGGCCAGCCTCAGGCTTCAAGGGATCAGAGACAGCAAAAGCACCACAGATCACACCATCAACAGCAACCAGAACACAAGTCCTGGCTAAATGCTCCATGTCTGATACATAGTCTTGGATTTCAGGGCTTACTGCGACTTGGAAGGCAAGCATGAGCCTCTTGTTCCCAACAAGGACTCTTTTGCCTCCAATACTGGCGCCAACTCCAGCACCAGGATGCACTTCAAAGTCCTTGGCTTCAAGCAAGTGATCATCAGAAAACCCATACTGCTGGTGTAGTTTCTTCGAGTGTTCTATAACAGCCTTTGCTAAAGGGTGCTCACTGTTAACCTTAACAAAAAAATAACAAAGGTTGATAGAGAAATTGCTAAAAGATATCCAAAGCAGAAAAAGTGGTTCATTAATTACTAATCTCTAGTGCAGAAACTGCTGAAAACACAAGATCATCTTCTACACGTCCACTAAAACATACCTAATTGGAAAAGGTACATAATTTAAACTTGCTTAAATGCTAACCTCTGCAGCAGCAGCCAATTTGCATAGCTCTTGTAATGATATCTTTGAAAAGTTCTTTATCTGGACGACTGCAGGTCTTCCAATTGTCAAAGTTCCAGTTTTATCAAAAACAACAGCTTTCACCTGTGAAGCAGAGAGACAACCAAAGTCAAATTCCATCTGCATAACCCAAATCAGATCAAAAGTAAAAGTACATCAGATTACAAATTAAAACCATTTCCACTAGGCTCCTACGGTTGATAATTGCGACATTTTTCCTAATTACCTTGTGGGCTTTCTCTAATGCATTACCACCTTTTATAAGAACCCCCTGAGAAGCACCTTTTCCAGTGGCAACCATAACAGCTGTTGGTGTTGCTAGTCCTAGAGCACATGGACAGGCAACCACTAATACTGAAATCCCAAATTGCAGAGCTAGCTCAAATCCATCCATCGCCTTTGGGATCCAACTCCTTGGATATAAGTGTGTTTCTCCAGGGATGAACCAACCAAGCCAAGTGATGAAGGCAGCAACCACAACCTGCAAAATAATTCAAACATTTGGAAAGGTCACCATCCATATTGTCCATCTTCAGATTTCATATGCTGATAAAATGGGATTGCATGGTTCTTTTACAAATTGCATTAGATCTACAACTTAATTGGAACAGTAAAATGTACTCGTAACCAGTGGCATGTCTTTGGGCATGATACGACTGCAGATGTTTTTCTCAGCATCAGAAGGTCGGCAACAATATGAACTATGACCACAATAAGAATATTTCTCAAAGGCAACATATTAGTTCAAGATGGTCAAGTCTTTCAGTGAACTGGAAAATCTTCATGGTGAAAAACGAAGAAGACCGTGAAAAGCAACCAGCAATTAGTTCCAGACAAGAAATATTAGCATCACATGCACCTTAGCTTTTCTCTATAAGGAATTTTCCAAACTCAAAAGTGCCAAACAAATAAATTTCTGAAGCTTAACTAGATTATTCCAGCTAATTATCTGCTATTCTCCAAAATTGGTATGCAATTTCGAATGGTACCGCCCGGTATAGACGGTACGTACCAGTCCGACAGTATATCGGTATGCGGTACGCCCGCTACCGAACGGAACGTGCTACAGTGCTATACTGTAGCAGTGCTACGGTGCTACAATAAGATGAAGAAATATTTAAAACCGCTTGGTAATAGTGATACAGTGCTCCAATGATCAAATTGACCGTTGGAGCCCTTTCTCATAATATTTAAACCCCTTCTCCCCTATTTTACTCTATTACATTTTCATATTCTCTTAAATTATCTCAAACTCTTTTTTTCCCATATTTGTGCTCTCCTAAACTCTACGAAAGAACGATTTGTTAATTGAATCAAAGTTAATTTAGGAAGATTAAGAGGAAAAATTTTCTAATCAAGATATTCTTCAAAGCCAGAAAAAAATATGTGATACTATTCTTATCTAATTTACATTGATTTTGTTAAACTTATACTATTACTATATTTATTTCTAACTTAAAAATCCTATCCTAACTTTTTTTTTCATGTATTTTCGGAGGGTTTTACGCCTAAATTAGGTGTACCACTCGGTATGCCCTGGCGTACCGCTCGGTACACGGTACTATACCGTACCGAGCCAACCTCGAAACACCGGTATGGTATGGTATTGCATACCTTGCTCCAAATATTGACAATGTCCAACACTCTTAATGTGACATCGTAGTTTCTGGACAAGAATAAGAGCCTTCTAATCCGGCAAAGGTAAAATCAACAACACAGCACAAGTGACATTGCAGAACTCTCAGGTCTACAGGCAAAAGGCTCAGCAGAGGTTCCAGAATGTAACAAATCCAAATACAAGCTCATTTAGAGCAAGATACTCAGAAGTTCCTGCAGATCGGAAAACAAATATATGGCATATATTGATATGTTTAAAAATTGATAAGTTCATCTTGCTTTGCTAGACAGGGTGTTTGCATTGCTGAAAACAGGTTAGCAAGAGAATCTAAATAAAGCAAATCAAGGTTAGATGGCAAAAGAAGAATGAACCGGCTGTGTTGACCAAAATTTATCAACCAAAATTCAGTACATTTAACCATTTTATAACCAAATAAACTTTGGACAAGATAACAGTACATGAAACCTAAATACCCAATTAACAAGAATGAAGAGTAGCTATTGGTTAAGCAGTTCGTTTGAGCCAACAAGCAATACATTGGAATGCCAGGGAACCAGATTGCTATCTAATGCAAACAAAAGCCAGATAATCACAGTGGATCTAGTAAGATATGCAGCAAAAGCATAAGACTTGCCAGTTAACTGTCCACTCACAACAAGTGCTAGAAGTGGGAGGGAGGGAATAAGTAAGGGGCAAAGAAGCAGGAGAAAACTCACAACAAGGACATTTTAGTTAGCAGAAAAATTCTAAAGATTTTACCTACTCAAAAGAGTCGAATCTAATTATTGTAAATTGCATACTAGTGCAACCATTATTTATATAACAATCTTATATATATATACAGGTTATTCATATAAAGTAATTTTATCATAATCAAAGAACCTCATCGAACTTATGCTATTTTTTTGGTGTATCAGCATTTCAGCAAGATGGAGAACAAGAACATTCAAAAATACTAGCGCATAGTATAGCTCATATTCTGCAGGCATCATATCAAAATGTGCATCCAAATATGGATGCCCGCATGGGGAATCATGTAAACGCAGCCTAGATAATTTGTTTCTTGTTTACAGCCTAGGCAATATCAAAGTTGCATGGTCAACCAACCTTGCCAATAATGTTGTATGCAAAACCTTTTTCATAATCAATTATGAATTTCTCAAAAGATATTGATAATGACCAACAAATCCACAAATTGCTTCTAACTGACAATGTACTTACCATTGGGACAAAGAACCTAGAAATCTTGTCTGCTAACTTCTGAACTGGAGCTCTTGCAAGTTGAGCCGCCTCCACTAACTGAACTATCTGTGAGAGAGCAGTCTCTGATCCAACATGAGTTGCCTTAATTAGTATGCATCCATTCTCATTCACTGTACCACCGATGACCTGTTTGAAATTCTTCTTAAAATAAATGCACAAAAAAAATAAAAAAAAATGCACAGTAAAATAATTACATATTTCCCAATACAAAACCTTATCTCCTTGTCTCTTAGCAACAGCCTTTGCTTCTCCAGTAATCATACTCTCATTCACATGGCTTTGACCCCTTATAACAATCCCATCTACTGGAACTTTTGAACCTGGAACTATCTTGATCACATCATTCCTCTGTAATAACTGAGTACTAATATCTGTCTCTGAGATTACATTTCCATCCACATCTAAACTTAGCAGAGTAGCTGTATCAGGAGCAAGTTCTGTCAGCTTTGCCAAAGCATCTGATGTCTTGCCCTTTGCAACCACCTCCAAGTACTTACCCAGCAGAATAAAAGATATTAACATAGAACTGGTTTCGAAGAAGTCCTGACCTTCGAAAGATTCTGAGGTTAATGCTTTTATAACAATGTATACGGAGTAGAAATAGGCCGCATTAGTTCCTAATGCAACCAGAACATCCATGTTAGCGGATCCCCGTCTCAGTGCATGATAAGATCCAACATAGAATCTGAATTAATTGCCAAGCACAACCATGACTTAGTAAATTCTGCAACACTGTTAGAATAGGCTGTATCAATCATGCTTGTGAAAAAAAAGAATATCCACATCATAATCTATGCATAAAAATATAAAGCATTGAAAAGTCTTCCACTAGGATATACACTTCAGCAGACTTGATAAAAGAAATATATATGGCATCACAAAAAACAAACATTTACTGTCAAAACCTACACCACCATTTTTAAGTCGTTAATAAAAAGTGAACCTTTAGGATTGATAAGTAATACAAGTCATATAAATCAGAAGTCCCAGAGTATCCAAATGAACATTAAATCGTAAACGGTAATGGAGAAAATTTTATTAGTCTAATTATCAAATTATTGTATTTTATAAAAAGTGATACAAGTATCATTTCTTAGAGTGATAGACACAAAACTAGCATCACACAATGAAATAGACTCGTAATCATACCTCCAGCCAATAATGAACTGCACTGGTGTACAGAAGACACATCGCAGTAACATTCCCATGTTTAAATTGTTGTATAGTTTGTAGCTTAACCAATCGCCAACAGGTGAAAACATAGGGAGTACCATAGAGAACATAAACACAGGAACCGAGAACAAACAACTCCAAAGGAACTGATTTCTGTAAGCTGTAATTTCATGATGCTGTTCTGTTTCTCTTACTCTAGTGGTTGTATACAAGCTGGCATGATATATGTTTGGACCATGACCAGCTTCTTGTATGCGTTCGATAAGTGATCTGGGACCTGTGAGATCGGGATCATAGGCAATAATTACTTTGTGGCTCCCTTCATCAATTTCAATATGATTCACACCTTCAACTGCTTCGAGGTATGACTTCATGATAGTGGCATCTTCTGAGGAATTAAGACCTTCGACTTTAAGATGCACTTTATTGAAATCATCTCCAGAGCTAATCAGATCAGCTCCAAACCCTGCATCCTCGATAGCCTCTATTAGGTGAACAGAATCTGTGACATTGGGATCAAAGTGTATCTTGGCTTCTTCAAGAGCAAGGCCAACTATGGCCTTTTTAACACCATCAACTATAAGGAGTGCTCTCTCAACTGATTCAGAACAGCTTGTGCAGGCCATTCCTTTGATTCGAAGTCGGCATACAGCAATCTCTTGATCTGGAAATTCATCAACTTCAAATTTTAAGTCTCCTATGGCGTCTTTGATTCTTTTTGCCTTGGGATAAAGAAAAAACATTATTAACAAATATAGAAACAGAGCACAAAGATAATGTTAATGATTATAGTAATAAGAAAATAGATACCACTCACAATCAGCATGTAAGGAGAGGACCTGAATCATCGCATTTTGCATATTTCAATTCATAACAAACATAATTATATTTTAGGGAAAGATAGGTTCCAAACCACAATAAGAGTGGATCAAAATCAGGCAAATGAATCCAGACGGTGATCACGTTACAACCAAAGTCCATGGATCAGTATATTATGGATCATCATAATATTATCATAATATTTAAGCTTAAAAGTACAAAAGTAAAACTTCTTTCCCAACTTACATTGATAAATTCAGGGTTGTATCTTATAATTGCTTGGCCGTGAAGAGGAGATACGGAGATGCTCTCGACTCCCTTCATATCCCCCACCACTGATTCTATGGACACTGCACAAGAAGCACATTGGATTTCACGAATTCTTAACACAACCTTCGTGGTCTTCTTGTCGCTTTCGGAAGACTCATGCGAAAAATCAACAACAACACTTCCGTTGGGTTGTAGAAGCGGTGCTGTTAGATTAGCCTCCCCGTTCTGCTCCATCTTGCTTCAGCTGATAGCCTGATTCAAAATAACTTCAAGAACAAGTTCCATACGAAGATAAATATACGTAATCTGAATATTAACGAAGAAACAAAACCACACGACCATAGAAAGATAAGAAGACCCATGTCGACGCCAATTAAATCTTTGACTTGTAAGTACAAGAATCCGAACACAAGTCACAACAGTACATTGTGGGGCAACAAATTAATGCAATGCTCTAACACAAAGTAATCCAAGAAGGGTAGGAGGGCTATGAATATAAATCAGGCAAACACTTTTCAGTTCTTGTGAGCCGTTCCCTAAAAGTGACTATGAAACGGATAATAAAGAAAACACCATGCAGTTGCTTTCATTGAGTTCAAAACCATTACCGAAACCAATTCTCAAAACTGTTCCTACAGTTCAAATATTGAGATTCTAATCCCCCGTTTCCAAGAAAACCATGCCGATGACCAAAACCTATTTGGTCGAGGTAAGACGAAACATCAGCGAAACCCTAATGGCTTTGTACTCTTATTCCGAAAACCTCAACCGGTAACGACCGTACTCTACTCGACATAAACCGATCGATTGTGGAGGACAAGGAAGCCAACACGGAATGCACGACCAAGAATCTGAGACCGGACAGGAGATAAAAGAGAGGACACTTGGAAAAAGCGGACGGCATGGCTGATTCGAACCCGTGCGATTTGGCGGAGCGAGAGTGAGGAAGACAGGCGACGGCGGCTACGGCTCTGAAAGGTCTTGGGTCTTTGGATTTGGAGCGGAGAGAGAAAGAGATAAGGGAGGACGGGAAGAGAAGAGACGAGAGACGAGAGACGAGGGTGAGAAAGAGGAAGAAGACGACCAGAACAATGCCGACGGTCGTTCTCTCTCTCTTTGTGCGAACCGCCGTAAGCCCATAAAGTTTGACTCGAACTTCCCCCCTTTTCTATTGCTATTTTAACTATATTATCAAAATTACTTATGTGTCCCTTTTAATTTTACCGTATTATCTATCCCCAAAAAAAATTATAAACTTATATATATACCTATATTATCATTTCTCTTCTTGAAAATTATAAAATTAGATGTTTAATATTTTTGATTTAATTTTAACAATGATAATCAAATTCATATTCAAGTAATCAAATACAATTTGTGATCAAGGAAACATTTGCATCACACAAGGCTGCCAACTAGATTGAACAGACCAAAATATCTCCATTATTTTAGTAATAATCAGAATAAAAAATATATATTTTTCTTCAATTCAATGTATTTTTTAATCATTTTTTAAAGTTAATCTATTGATTGTACTGTGGAGATCAGCACACAAAAAAGAATAAATGGCCAATTTTCTCTCCCAAAAAAAAAATAGAATTATAATGCGAGATAGCTAAGCCGTTAATACACTGATTGTCCTCCCTAAACACGTAAGAGATATAAAAATTACTAAACATGCTCAAGAGGACAAAAATATATCTCATAAGACTTGTAGTGTTTCATGCAGGATCTAAATCCTTTGGCATCAACTTCAACAAATATCCTTTCCTTGCTTAGCCAAATGTAATCGCATCTCTATTTTCCTAATTTGAAGGTTTGACTGACCAACATAGATCTTGTTATTATCGGATGAGGGACATCAAAGTTTGACTTCACTTCAAAAAAGTATTGTCGATCAAACAGACAAGGATTCTCGCACAACCTAAACTCGATTAAGCTACCCTTTGAAGGCTATTAATATCTAAGGTTCATCGTATCGTATCGTAATGTCGTTTCGACCCAGGCTTTGTACGGTACGGTACCGATGTACCGAGCGGTACATCAGGGCGTATCGAATAGTACACCATGATGTACCGAACAATTATATATGTTTTCATATTGTAGCAGTGCTACACTATAATGCTATAGCACTGTAACGATATCGGGCAGTCCGCGTATCGGTAATCTGTCGGACCGGTACATACCCCCGTACCGAGCGGTACGCTTCGGTACGATAGACCTTGATTAATATTAACATCAGGAGCTAATTAGTTCGATATTAGATTTTAAAAAAATATTATTTATATTATATATGATTAGTAAAAAAATATTCTAATAATATTTGTATAAATATGAATTAAAAAAATACCAAAATTAACGAATCCATCCATGATATTTAATAGATTTGATCGTCGTAGTCTAGATAATATTAATATTTTAAATTAAGAGAGTTAATATTAATCATGATTAGGAGCAAGTAATACAATCTTGTTGTAGACATAGGAAAGATCTCATGATTATATATATACAATGCAAAAACGAGTTCGGAATTCCAACGGTGGGAAAGAGGAAGGAAGAGTGGGAACAGCACAATATGGTGGAATCCAACGAGGATTCCAACGAGCAGAGGAATCGTCTTTAGTCCATAAATTGTACGTTAAAAGATGGCGGTCCAATGCACGCCATTTGTACATACAAACGAAGGACTCATCCATAACTTTACACGCCAATTGATTCATTGCTTTGTTTCTGATATTGACAGCTTACTTGTTGCAGACGTTCGAGATTGGCCATCTAATATACCACTGAGTGGTGTTAGATTGGCTACCAAGGATCTAAATTCATTGCAATTTTGATTGGTATATCTATTCTATATTCACATCTACCTATTAATTTCAACTTTATTTATATATTTTGTACCCTAATTTATTATTCGAGTACTTATTAATCCTATAATTGAGCATTACTATGACTTATTATGGAGATGATGGGAGTTGATCAATCTTAACCGAAGATGAAAATAAATCTTCAATTAATCTTTCTTATATTTTTATTAACTGATTGGTATATCTATTCTATATTCACATCTACCTATTAATTTCAACTTTATTTATATATTTTGTACCCTAATTTATTATTCGAGTACTTATTAATCCTATAATTGAGCATTACTATGACTTATTATGGAGATGATAGGAGTTGATCAATCTTAATCGAAGATGAAAATCCTCTGGTAGGATCTTCGACTTTCTTTTTATAAGAGAAATTCATTACCAGCTTTCGATAAAGATCCTTTCAATGATTAAAGCAATCTAATAAATATTTTAAAATAGATTAGAGAATGATAAAAAATATTTCATTGACCAATCATTATCTAACACGTAGTCTCCATGTGGAGTCTAGGTTGAAAGTGTTGAATTTCGAATTTTGATGATGAAATCAATTAATGAGTTTAATGAACTAATATATTTTTGAGATAAGTGACACAAAAAATACTTTGATCACAGTCTTAGATCATCGAATGATCAACTATCGAGCAAGAGAGGCGAACGTTACATCGAGAAATTATCGTGCCAAAAATTACACGTTGAGCTGAAGGATTAGTCGATATGCTGGAGATCGGACTTCGTGCTATAGGTTCGACATCGTGCTGGAAGGATTATATATTACGTCAAAAGATAAGATATCGTGGAAAAGTCAATATGCTGATAGAATGGGTGATATACCGAAAGAAATGATGATGTGTCAAAGGTTCCAATTATAGATAATTTGTCAAAGTCTTGATCAAAATCGTTTTGGGTTAATTGGAGTTGGTATTATATCAAAACAATGCCAACTTATTAAAAAAGTTATTGAGCTTGAAGTTAGGCTGAACTAGACCCGTTAAAAGGCTAAACTAGTAGCCTAAAGTAGGCTTAGGTGATGATACTACAAGCCCACGCGGTGGTACAACCTGAGTCAATAAATAAGCACTATTTGTGTTTATCAGTCTATGGCGGCGATAATACTACCTATAGTAGTGATAGTACTGTTTGGAATTTAAATTTTACAATAGTAGTACCATCGAAGTCCAAAATTACGATGTCAAAACTTACAATGGTAATATCGCCCAGTGTCAACGGTACTACCGCTCATACCCTGAAATTTCAATAATTTAAAATTTTCAGCATTATTCTTGAAGCCTTTTAAGGCCTATGAATATCACACTTAGGCTTGATTGATGGAGTATCTACTCTTGAGTTTGTGAAGTATCATAACTCTCTATTTGAGTATTGTTTAAGTTTCTTCCTCTTTCATAAGTTTAGTTGTGATACTAAGTTATAAGAGGTAAAAGATCTCTCGTAAAAGAGTGAGTAGAGGTTTTCTCCTAGGCCTGAAAAAAAAAAAGTTGTAACAAGAGTAGTTAATCTTCGCCTATTAGAAAGAAGATCGGTTGTGAAAGTTTTGACCATTACCAGAGCTACTAGCGTACTCTCTGGTTCTTATGATATCTTCCTGATTAATCTCAAGTCATTCATACCATAGTCGTCGATTGTTAAAACCTACAAGATATTAATAAAAAATTAATAATGCAACTCAATTATTAAGACCTACAGGATAATTGAGTAGTGCGTTCCATGCTTTTATAGATATTAATAGTCTACATGACTCATGACTTGAGCTATGATACCACAACTTATAATAATCTACTCTTAGTCCCACGCATACCAGATATGCATAACTAAAGTAGGATATCACTTTCTAGTTTTTTAACTACTATCAATAAAAATATAGATAATCTTAAAAGTAAAATATGTAAATTTAATAAACAAAAGATTTTTTATCATTGGAGTTGACTATTTTTATGAAATGAGGGGAGGCTAAGCTACTGGTGTTGATCATTGAGAAGCAGGTCGAAGGATTTATATGGAAGAATATTATCACCCGCTTTGAAATTTTGAGAGTCATAATCACCAACATTGAAACTTAATTTAACAATATGAAGTTTAAAATGTTTTGTCAATCCTATGGAGTTCAACTAAAGTTCAGCTCGGTAGCTCATCCTTACATTAATAGTTTTACCAAGATCACCAACCAAACTATTCTTGAAGGGTTAAAGAAGCGGATCATTGGAGCAAAAGACAATTGGGTGGACGAGCTACTGAGTATCTTATTAGCCTTCTGAATTACACCTAAGATTATGTCGAAAGAGTCACCATTTAGCTTAGCCTTTAGCACCAAGATATCCCGTCACTTGAGATAATCTTTCTAATACCTCAATTTGAGAATTTTAATAAGAAAATCTTCGAAGGACTTTAGGCAAACTTAACCTAATCAGCAAGGCCAGAGTAGAAGCACAACTAAGGATATTGAGATACAAGAAAACGATGGCCAAGCTTTATAATCGAGATGTTTACTCTAGGGAAATCAGATTAAAAATACTTGGTGCTTTGAAAAGCTAAAGTCAACAACTTAATTAGACTTGGGTAAACTAGCACTAAATTGGGAAGGGTCCTATCGAGTTATTTAGATCATTTGAGATAAAACCTATCACCTCGAACCAATAGAGGGGTGTTGCCAAGGACATGACACATTGTAAACTTAAAGACGTCTTACCCTTGAGGCATCTCTCGAGATTGGATTGGGATGATTATGTCTTAAATATTAAGCCTTGGTTTACCATGTCTTTTGTCATATCCCAGATTTAAAAAAAATAATAAATTAATATTTTATTATCCATAATTTATATAATAAGCTCTTTTCTTTTTCTTTTACCTTCGTCCTTGAATTCAAATTCTTGTCTTTACAATAATAAATATTCTATTAACTAGAAAAATGATCATATCTTCTTGGTAGGGTCACAAGTCACTTCCATCCAAGCTTTAGATTTATTACAAAGTAGTAGATTACTCTAAAAATAAATATAAGATAAAAACATATCAACAACCATACATGCTGATAGAAACCTCAAAAAAATCATTAAAAAATCTTCAATATTCATGAAATATAAATAAATATCAATAATTTAATAAGAAATAATAATAAATCGATTCATCATAAAACTTATACATAAGAAAATTGATTATAATTTCTTACAAAATAAATAAAATGATACATCAGCCATATGCAACGCATATATAATAACAAAGGCGCATCACCCGATGATGCACTCTCCCAATAGCGGATGTAGAGACATATTTCACATGATGGATTCCTCCCAACAACGGATAGAGATAAACTATATCGCACTCCCAATAGCGGATGTAGTGGTATCCCTCATCCACCCAAGTGGGGACACGTTTCTCCCAACAACGGATGGAGGAACCATCTAACCATCACGTTTGACAGTCCACTAATCCCCGAAGGGAATCACCATGCCTACCCTCGACAGGGATACATAAACATCTATGATCATTCATTTACACTCATTCATTTACTCATGCATGCATCATGAAATCAATATGATTAAATATTATGAGAGACCATACTTTGATGTAAATCGACTAAACTATGTTAATTGGTGGCTCCGCATTGTGATAGGCCCATAGCTCCTTTCACATGTTGCACTTCGAATGTGAACTACTAGCCTAGTCATATCTACTATATGATAATAATCATATCAATATTATAAATTTAGGAAAGTAGAAAACTAATAATTATTTTTAAATGATATCTTCATAGAAAACTTTTAAATTCATCAAATCATAAAGGCATGAAACATTAATCTATCAATAGTCCTCAATCAACTACAATCGTAATTGGAATAACTCAATTGACTTAAATCAAACTCAATTCGATTATGACCTAATAGAACCAACCTCAAATCTTTATAGAACCAGTCTGGAATTACCATAGACCGGTCTAATTTAGATTTAATTGATCTCGATTAGGTCAAGTAGGTTTAAACTAGTCAAGTTAATCTGGAATCATCTTAAATCGGCTTTAACCGATCAAACCTATCTGATTTAGTCAATTAATGAGCTTAAACCAATAAAAGGAGATGAAATTAGACTATGTCGTATAATGCTAGCCTGAATCAAACCAACCCACTTGAGTTTTGGATGGGTCACATACGCTGTACTTGTTTATTCCAAATAATAAGTTGAACTAAGGTACAACGGGCTAGATAGAGGAGCGGCAACGTGTCTAATGCTAATCGTATAGCTAGGCAAGTTTAACTTCATGGACTAGACTAATCGTCACTCATAAGTTGAGTTAAGCATTACTATTGAATTAGGCCATGCTTGACTCACGAGTTAGTCTTACATACACACATGAGTTTGGATCGTATCTGACCACATAGAATGGGCTGTACCTAGCTGCATGAATTGGCCCGTGCCTAGCCACATGGGCTGGGTCATACTTTGCCACATGGACTGGGTCGTACATGGCCCATGGGTTAGGTCATGCTTAGTCACATGTGTCAGGTTGTACTTGGTCACATGGGCTAGGTCGTACATGACCACATGGACTGAGTCCATCCAGTCTGACAGGTCAACCTAACTTAAGCTAGACCCTAATTAGACTCCTCTTATCAAATTAGATTTCAAGATTTAAAATTATTAAATAATAACTTAAATCCATTAATTAAAATTTTAAATTCATGATCTTAAATTTAAAACTAATTACATCATAGAAATTCATATATAATACTTGAAACATAAATATATCTAATTAAATAAATCAGAACTATTATGTTAATCCAAAAAATAAGAATTTTAATAATTAAATTAATATTAAAATTCACTTAAGTTCCATAGATAAATATAAATCAAATAATCATTCTAACATCATAAATCAATTGTCATTATTTACTATTCATGAAAATTTAAAATTAAAACATCATTAAGCATCATAAAATTATAATAATCTCAACATCAAGATTTCAAAAGATAAATCAAAACTAATTAAAAAAGAAATGATTCTACCTCTTCTCGATTATCCTTTCATCGATATCGTCATCTTGGAAGTTCTATCCTCAATCCTCCCATTATTAGGCTCGGTGAGGAATGACGGAGGAGTAGTCCCCTTTATATAGGAGAAGATGAGATCTCCCCGAAAGGTAAGTAATAATTTAATTTAATTTTTAATTTATTTTTATTTTGCTTTTACACACAAAGAAAGAAATATGATATTCATTTCTTATAGTTAACACATAAAAATGGAATGTAAATTATTTACTTCCTAAAAATCAAATCATTCATTAGGAAATAAATCAATTAATAATTTGATTGATTAGTAGAATTCTTAACTTATCCACATGATTAAGGAAACCAAATCTAATCATTTCCTTAACTATAGTACACAAACATAGAAGTTAATAATAAAGTAATATATTATTATAGTAATTAATTTATGTTAAGGGAGAAATTATCGATGATTACATCTTTGGCTAGTGGTAAAAAAAATTTTCAAGATGTAAGTTATAAGCCAAGGAAAAAAAGTTTCATTGCTTTAGAAAGACTATACTAACTCGATCGGACCTTTACATCCAAAATAAGATATCGACCTACCCAAATAAAAGACTAGTCAGGTGGATAAGCCTAAGGATGCAAGAAAGTAAAGACACAAGAACTAAGTCGAGTAGATAGATTTGACGACTCGGAGGCTACCATAACATGAAAAGATAGTGGATTAAGCATCAAGGCGAGGTGGTGAGTCAGATTGTTGTTAAGGGACACATCAAAAGCATAAAAAAGATTGATGTGCAAAGACTACCTTAGAAAGCTTAAAAAATCTTGCCATGGTGAGACACAAGGCAGAATATATCCAAAGTGTATGAGTTGGGAAAACTCGACCCATATGAGAAAAAAACTGTTATGATCCCTTTATTTTTTGAGCTTTGAATAATATGTTTTATTGAGTTTGTCTAGCTCAATAAGAGTCGAATATGGGTTTATTTGATATTTATTTATGTATTAAGAGTCCAAGTCTTGATGAACTCGGGGGTTAAACTCTATAAATAGGGATGTATTTATTTTTTTTTTATCAATCAATGAAATATAATTTCAATCTTTTGACAAACCCTAGAAGGCTGATCCCCTTAAAGTGATCAAGGAGGCCGATCCCCTCGAAGTGATCATCCAATTTCTCCCTCTTTTTCTATGATAAAACCCTATGGGTCTTATCATTTGGTACCAGAGAAGCGATCCTCGACGTTCTTGTTGTAATTTCTCACAACACTTCGTCATAGCCATCATCATCATAAAAAAAAAAAAAAAAAGCTGACAATCGCGCCCCATTCTGCTCAAGCGAGAAAGGGCCATCGCCTTTATTTCCTAACCATGGTCCTCGACATCTCTATAGTCATCGTCTCTCCTCAGTCGTGCCTTTACTAGAGACAATGCTACCAACATCTCCTTCCAGCAACGCACCTCCCAACCCTCAGCAGTCGCTCGTGATCGATTGGTGTCTGATGCTAATCAATCGTGCGATCGTCACGGCTTCCTAATTGACCACTTCTTCTTTGATCTTACCTTTTGTTGCAATCCTCGACATTCTTGTTGCAGAAGCCCAAGCCTCATCCCACCTTCCGCCGTAGCTGCGCATGTAGTGACCATGCGAGATCGGCATCTACAACCCCTTCTGTTGCCATCTCTCTCCTCAGCTATTGCAGGAGAGTATTTCTTTCGCCGGAGATGCCACCACTAGTAGCGCCCAACATTCCTCGCGATCCTTGCTACCTCCCCTTGGGTCACAACCATAGTCGCTCATGGAGATGCTTTTACCTCAAGCCATGCACATAGTGAGCCCTCACACGACTCTCGACATCCGCTTCCTCGGTAGCCTCACAGCGATCCCTCATGCCTTCAACGCTGCTCTTAACTGTGCCATTGCCACTGCCTCTAAACCTTGGCAACAACGTCATCCTTGCAGCGACCGCAGTGAGCCCTTACACTGCTCTCAACATTCACTTACTCGGTAGCTTTATGATTCCTCATGCCCTTAATGCTGCCTCCAGCCAAGCTTCACAGCAACCGCACCGAATAGGGCAATACTAATGCCCTTGACTAGACAATAGAAATAAGAGTCGAGGATTGCATATCTACAGTCCTATGCAATGGCTACCGATAATTCAGTGAAAGCTCAACTAGAAGCCTTCAAAACCAGAATTGAGAACTGACTATAAGAAACACTTAATGATTTCAAAAGGAGCCTACTAGAGAGATTCAGCAAGCTTCAACAAGATGAAAGTTCAAGTCTTACATTGAACCGACCTGGAGGTACTGAAAAAAAGGAATCAAGAATAGGACATAAGCTACCCCGCATGAAGGTGGAATTCCCAAGATGGAGATCTGACCAGTTGGATCTCTAGGGCAGAAATTTTTTTCATTTTCATAGAACTCTAGAAGAATCTAAAGGGGAAATAGCTTCAATCCAACTAGATGGAGATATAATCTAATGGTATGATTAGTACGAAACCTACCATGGGGTCCCCTCATAGGAGCAATTCAAGAGAGAGATTCTCGTTCGTTTTGGATCATCTGACTATGAAAATATTGATGGCCAGCTCATTAAAATTTATCAGATTTCTATAGTACTAGAATATCATCGTAGATTTGAACGATTGTTAAATCAAGCCAAAGATTGGTTCGGATAATAGCTGGTGGAAACATTTGTTAAAGGACTTAATCCGGATATCCGGTGTAAAGTCAAAGCTCGCCAACTCCGCACTATGATAGCTGCAATCTCATTTGCATGTTTGTATGAGAAAAAAATTAGCAAGAAAAATCATCAAAATAGAAGTGATAATAAACAGATGATCAACAAGCCACCCGCCCCATCTATTCCCTGCCAAAACCCTAATACCCGAAGACTAACTCGAGAAGAACTCAAGAAAAGATCAGTGAAGGGTTTGTGTTGGCACTATGATGAAAAGTGGAGTAGAGAGCACTAATGTAAACAAAGACAACTTTTGATGATTAAACCAATTGAGCAGGAACCATAAGCTAACATTGTAGACTTCGATCATGAAGGTATGGATTTTGATGAAGATGTTGAACCTATCATACGTACAGTGCATGCATTAGTCATATTGAATCTCAGATTTTGATGATGAAATCAATCAATGTGTTTATATTTTAATCTATGTTTTAAGTGATACAGGATGCTTTCATCAGGATGAGACAATTAAAGCAAGAAAAATCATGTTGGGCCGGAGGAACATGTCGGAAGATTAGACGTCGGGCCGGTGGATCGGTCGATATATCGACAGAAGGCTTTGGGCCATGGATTTGGGCATCGGGCCAAGAAAAGCGGGTATTGCGCCAAGGATATCGGAGTTGCGGAGTCAACTAGCCGATTGGGCAATAGGCCGCAAGAGAGGACGATTGTAACATCCCCCATTTTTGAAAATTTAGTAAAAGGTTTGTTTGTAAAAAAATAAAGATTATTTAATTATTATTTTATATTAAATGATTAAATATTTATGGCTAGGGACCTAAGAGTAAATATTAGAAGTTTGATATAATTTATTTAAGATTCAGATTTAAGTTTTTAAAAAAAAAATAGTGGACATGTGTCACTAGCTAGCCTAATGGTGCCACCTAAATTTGCTCTAAGGATGACACCTAGCATTTTTCATGCATTCTTGCCACCTTGCAACTTTGCAACCCTTGTGTTAACCAAAAGTAATTAAATAAGAGATTAAAGGAGAAACTAAATGTAACCTTCAGATACTGCAGCCAACGTGAGTTTAAGAAGAGAAGAGAAGGGAAGAAGAAGAAGAAGAAGAAGAGGAATTGAAGAAGAAGCTTTGATTGAGGTTTTGCATCAACTCCCCCCATTTGGGAATCAAATTTGCTTAAGGCAAGTATTCTAACCTCTTCCTACAGAATTCCTAATCTTTGTTTTCCTTTTAATTCTTCATAATGCAAAAGATTTCAGCTTAGTACCAAACCGTTCTTTCCTTTTGATACAAAGCCATGAATCTGAAATTTTTCGGTAATCTGACTTCTATACATTAATTTGGATCTAACTTTTAGCACTAAACTCTGATTTAGGCAAAACCTATTCCATTTAAAAGTAGACTCAAATATCTTTATTTTGACACTAAGATTGAATGATTTGAAGTTTAAATGCCTACTAAGACTTCTGTTTCAATTAACCCTACAGATTCTGCAAAATAGGGACTGAAATTTCTGACCTTCTGTTACTAAATTGCTCATAACTCTCTAGAGAAAATTCTGAATTATACAAAGCTTAGTTCTTTGGAAACTAGATTCGCATAACTTTCTTTTGACACCTAGTTGGAAATTTTGAAGTATGTTTTCCTTCTGAAACTTCTGTTTAAATCGATTCTATCAAGTCTGCAAAACAGGGATGATCAATTCTGACCTTCCTTTACTCTATTTGTTGTAACTTCCTGTTAAGAACTAAAAAAATTATAAATCTGAGTTCATCTGAAAATAGATTGAAACAGCTTTCCAATGACACCTATTTTTAGTGATTTGGAGTATGCTTGGTCACTCAAACAATTCAGAAAATGTACCATTCAAATTCTGTCATAATTGAAAACTTTGTTGGGTTTTGCCTATTCAATTTTCATCCTATTGGAAATATGATTTTTGTTAAATTCTTCTTCAATTGAGCTTTATATTAGTCCTTTGAAGTTCTTGTATTGTTCATCCTGAAATTATTTTATATCTGAAATTTATTATGTAATGCTTTGTTTGCATTTCCTTGTTTGATAAAGGCACATGCATATCTTCGTTGTTCCGCATGTGCTTCTGATATGTGTCAATGTTATTGTTCATACTACCCTTTTTGTACTCTGATGTCTTGTGGGATATTGTGAACCTTTGCCAGAAATGGTAAAGGGAGTTATGCTTAGAGCCCGCGATTGCTCTGCCAACCCCATTGACTTCACTCAGACGTGGGTGGATGGAGCTCCCAGACGTGGGAGACTTATGCTTGGTGGTCATCCAGAAATGGATGGACCATATTATGTTATGATCCCACTTCACCTTCTATCTGTTTGATATAAAATTCAGAGCCGACCTACCACTTAGGCAGGGTGAGAGGGCTCGAGTAGGAAAGGGCTACCCGTGGATGGAGTCGAGAACTCATCACGGCGTGGAGCCACCACTGAGTTAATCCTCACATGCACTATGCTAGAGTACGACGTTTGAGCTTCTATTTCATATTTGTTCTTTGATATATTCTGAAATGCTTCTTATGCTTCCGAAATATTTTCATATGCCATTGATACGTTCTGAAGCATTTCATTCACCATTGATATGTTTCGAACTGTTTCATATGCCATTGATATCCAAAATGCTCCTTACGTCTTTGTTATGCCTTGAAATTATCATATGTCATCGATATGCTCCTTATGCCAATGATATGCTCCAATTTCCTTTCTCCTATTGTTATGTCTAATGCCTGTTTTTGAACGAGGTAAACCTTTGTGATTTTATATCAAATGAGATGACTTCAAATGAACACTTGTATTTCTGCTTTTGTTATCTTGATACTAAGCCTGCTTGAACTTCTCCTATCGCCATGGATATGTTAGTCGCTTGCCGAGCTCTTTATGCTCACCCCGTTGCTATATAAAATTTTCAGAGTAGCTTGTTATGCACTGAAAAGCTAGAATTGGGTTGAGGCAGTGGAAAGCTAGAAGGTTTTGGGGCAAATCTTTCGTAATTAATAAGTTGATATTGTATAAGTTCTTTTGTGTGTATCAACGACAAATCTAGATTGATGTATTTTGTAAATATTTGGAAAGTACCTCTTGCGTTGGGATTTTGGGAATGTTAAAGTTTAAACTGTGTAATGATATAAACATGTAATACATGTTGGTTTTGTGATTGTATAGATTGCTACGCTTATGGATTTATGATGTGGTAATGGTTTAGTTGAGTTGGCTTTGGATTTTGTGAATCATTAAGTGATATTATAGTATGATTATAAACTGCACAGGTTTTATGAATTGGAAAATTATAGATATGAATGACCTGAATGTTTTCTCAGTATCCTCAAATGTGTGAACGGATCCTGGAATGAATTGTTGTTGAATTATAATACAAAAAAAAATAAAAAATTCAGCGGGGCGTGACAACGATGCACCGAAGAATCGGACGAAGCGTCGAGGGACCAATGACATGCCGGACAACTTGATTAATGCTTAGTATTAATTGTCTAGATCGAAGTTTGTTTTACATGTGTAGGATTAACTACGATAGTGAGACATGAAGCAAAATGAAGTCCTGAAGTCAAGATCGAGATCACGTTGGGAGTTCAAGAGTTCATCGGAATTTCTACGGGAACCAGCCGAGAAGTCGCGGAGCTTGCCAGAGAAGCTCGTTGGAACTCGCCAAGAAGATCGTCGTGAAGTTTAGGAGCTTGTCGGGAGTCCACCGGAACATCACCGAGAGTTCGTCGGAGGTTCACCGGAAGATCGTCAGAAGCTCGCTGTAAAAATAGACTTACAGACTTAGTTTAGCTTAGAATATGTCTTAGGAATCGTAGTTAGCACATAATTAGGCTTGGATTGGGCTAACCCAATTACGGGCCAACTAGGCCCATGTAAGAACTGTGTTGGGCCCAATAAGAAGCCTAAACAATGCCCTAAGAAGACTCGTCGTTGTGACATAGTCTTCTAGACTGTGTCAGGCGATGGTACCACCAGTCTGGGCGGTTGTACCACCCCTAGCAGGGTGCCAGGCGGTGGTACCGCCCAGCATAGCCTCCCAGGCGATGGTACCACCAGACCTGGGCGGTGGTACCACCCAGGACAATGTCAGCCAAACTGACGTTGGGCGGTGGTACCACCCGTGCCCGAGGAACCCGGGATAAGATGTTTTTAGGCTCCAAGTTTGAACCAACTTGAAGCCTATAAATACCCCTCTCATCTATGGTTAAAGCATATAAGCACAAAGAGCAAAAAAGGAAAGAAACGCTGTAGAAATCACTTTGAAATTCCCTCCTCCACTCTAAGTTTAGAATTCTGTAAGAGGAGTGTGAGTGCTTGTAAGGGTTGTCCCCTAAACTCATGAAAAGGAGAAGAGGGGTGTAAGAAGGAGTTGGTCTTTGCCTATTGAAGGAAGACCTCTAGTGGATGCCGGTGGCCTTGACAGAAGAGAAATCGGAGGAGTGGATGTAGGTCATGATTGACCGAACCACTATAAACAGTCGTCTTCTCTGGTTTGCATTTATTCTTGCTATTACCTTACTGCAAACCTCTTCAATAGCTTACTACCTTCAATACTTTTATCATCTCGCTTTCAAGTTAAGTTTCCGAAAACAGTTTTACGTCAGAAACGATTTTATCGTATGAAAGTTTTTAAACCGACGTTATTTTACCGCTGCACAAATTCACCCCCCTCTTAGTGCCGACCATGATCCTAACAATTGGTATTAGAGCCTCGTTTTTTATATTTGGTTTAACACCCAAATAGAAATGGCTCATATCGGCTTTCAAGAGGGTCAATCTCTCATTCGTCCTCCCTTTTTCAATGGGACAGACTACACCTATTGGAAAACTCAAATGAGAGTTTTTTTGCTTTCGATTGATTTAAATTTATGGCACATAGTCGAAAACAGATTTGAAATGTCTTCTCTTCCAATGAACCATTGGAATGATTTGGAGAAGAAGACGTTTTCTCTAAATGCAAAGGCTATGAATGTCTTATTTTGTGCCTTAGATAAAAACGAATTTAATCGGGTTTCTTTGTGCGAAACGGTTTTCGATATTTAGCACTTTCTTGAAACAACACACGAAGGCACAAGTAGTGTTAAGGTTTCGAAGGTCAATCTTTTAATGCATGATTTTGAACTTTTTCGAATGAAACTAAGCGAAACCGTTATTGACATGTACACCCATTTTACGTATGTCATCAATGATTTAAATGCTCTTGGTAAAACTTTTTTGAATTTTGAACTTATTAGTAAAGTTTTACGTTCTCTTGACAAGAGTTGGGATTCAAAAGTAACGGCTTTACAAGAATCAAAAGATTTGAATCATTTTCTTCTCGAAGAACTTATTGGGTCCTTGATGACCTATAAAATGACGTGCAATGCATGTAAAGAACTCATGAATAACCTTCCAAAGGATAGGAAGAATTTCGAACTTAGAACATTTGAAGACCACTCGAGCATAAGCTCAAGTGATGGTGAACTCGAACTCACTAAGAAATTTAAAAAGTTAATGAAACAAAAATTAAAGAACAAAAAGAACGAAGTTACTTGCTTTGAACGCAAGAAGAAGAACAAAAATTGGGATGAATCGAGCTCCTTTGAAGACGAGGAGAAAATCAACAAAGGCAAGGTGGCAAACTATGCCTTAACGACTTTCGACGTTGAGGTAATCAAAACGCCTTTAGTCTATTTTGAAATTACATGATATTTTTCATGTGCTATCTTTAATTTAATATAGAATAATTATTTTTTCTTGAAAATTACATGCTTAAAAATGAAAATGCAAGAATATGATCATGCTCGTAATTTTAAAAATAATAATAAAAATTATATGTTTTATGTTAATGGAATAAAATATTAGATTTAAATCTAATGATCATATGTATGTTTTTCTTAAAAAGAAAAAATGTGTATCTTGATGATTTCCGATTTTGATTGAAACTATGCATGGCTTTTGTATGGAAAATTAAGCATGAAAAGATAGATTCACCTAAAAAGAAAAATGCATGACTACAACAAATAACAAAATGATTTTGGTTGAAAATATATTATGCTCAATGAAACCATGATTAATGAATATGATTTATGTTTAATGATTTCTTTGCCTTGTATGTCCTATCATGATGAAGATTTTGATTAAATGAAATCATGTTTGATTTAAAGTAATGCATAATGATGGAATGAAAATATTAAATGTTTTGATACCATGATTGATAATTTTATGCATGAAAGTTATACATGATAATTTTTGTGATTTATTGGTCTTGATGGTTTTTATGACGAAATTCATTTTTTGATCCTAAACGTTGATGCATGTTTTTATTTGGCATAAAAGAAAAGAACATGCATGTAAGAAATAAATCACATGAATTAAAACAACTAAAAAGTTGAAAGGTTTCTCCTTGAAAAATTTATTTTTTTGACTTTATCGATTTTTCCAAAAAAAATATTAATGAATCTATTTATATCATCTTTATGAATCTCTTGAACCATGAAATTGATTTTGATGGTTTGAATTTAATGGGTTTTATCGAAATCACGATCTTGATTTCTCGAGATTTATTACATGAAATCTTTTATATGAATCAAGATTTTTCATAATCTCCTAAGAATTCTTTACGTTATTTATTTAAGAGGAGATGTGTCAAAATGAATCATGTCTTTTGGTTTTCACATGATCTCATCTTTCATGACATGATTTTCTGTCTTTGTATAACTCCTTGTATTCATCACCCAATTAATTTCTCTTGATGAGATGAAATGAGTGAGATGATATAAAATTATGCATGAAATACTCTTGATATTATTTTGATGCATGCAAATGTGAAGTTATGATCATACATAGTAGGATGTAATTTGACAAATTAATACCATCATGATATGAAACATTTATGATTTGCAATGATGCATTCAATACTTGTGTTTTTTAATTATGATGTAATGTATTGTATATGATTTGAATCATGATTTAAAATACTATGAATTATTGCTAAAATGATGTATTATAAATGTTGATTTAATGTTTTGTATCATGAATGCTCTAAATGATGAATGTTTGGTATCATGATCAAAATATTGATAAATACTTAAAAATTTTAATGTTTTAGTATCATGTATGATATGCTCATAATGATGATTGATTTTTCGGTATCATGCATGAAAAATGAAATGTAATGTTATTAAATTTGTGCATATTGTAAATTGACACTATAATGATGCACAAATAAGAATGATTACTTACCTTTTTCATGATTTAGAAATTAACATAAAGGGTCTTTCCTTCTTTTTGACAATGACAAAGGGAGAGCAAAACATACTAGAAAGCAAAACTTTGCTAGTTCGCACAATTCAAGAAGAAAGCAAAAATTACAATTCTCAAAAGAGAAGAAATTGCTATCTTGAATATCATCAAGAATTGCTTGCTTGAAATCTCAAGAAGATGCAAAAAATATGCTATCTTGCACATCGCAAAGAAAAGCAAATATGTCAACTTGCATATCTTTAAATTTGCTAGCTTGTATGTTGTAAAACTTGCATATTTTAAGAAGCAAGTATTGCTTTCTTGAACATCTCTAATTTTCTAGCTTGCATAATGTAGAACTTGCTATCTTGAACACTACAAAGAAGTGTTATCTTACTTATCTCAAGAAGCAAAAATGCTAAACTTATACATCTAGCAAATTTACAAACTTGCAAAACTCTAAATTTTTGCTAGCTTGCATAATGATAAAAAAACTAGAAATTAAGTTTATCATGCAATGTATTGAAATTAGATATCTCAAACACATGAGAATTGTACTTCTCCTTTTTGTTGATGACAAAGGGAGAGAAGCATGTTGTTGGTATGTCATGATTTGATCATGACATGTTGCTTGGATTTTTGAATCCAAGAGTTTCTATCAATACGACATTTTGATAGGGGGAGTTTGTTTAAACTCCGGGAGTTAAGGTTAACTCCGTCGTCGATTGATTGTCATCATCAAAAAGGGGGAGATTGTTGAATCTCGGATTTTGATGATGAAACCAATCAATGTGTTTATGTTTTAATCTACGTTTTGAGTGATGCGGGATGCTTCGATCAAGATGAGATAATTAAAGCAAGAAAAATCATGTTGGGCCGGAGGAACATGTCAGAAGATTGGACGTCGAGCCGGTGGATCGGTCGATGTATCGACAGAAGGCTTCGGGCCATGGATTTGGGCATCGGGCCAAGAAGAGCAGGTATTGCGCTAAGGATATTGGAGTTGTGGAGTCAACTGGCCGATTGGGCAATAGGCCGCAAGGGAGGACGATGCGTCGAAGAATCGGACGAAGCGTCGAGGGACCAATGACATGCCGGACAACTTGATTAATGCTTAGTATTAATTGTCTAGATCGAAGTTTGTTTTACATATGTAGGATTAACTACGATAGCAAGACATGAAGCAAAATGAAGTCCTGAAGTCAAGATCGAGATCATGTTAGGAGTTCGAGAGTTCGTCGGAAGTTCTACGGGAACCAGCCGAGAAGTCATGGAGCTTGCCAGAGAAGCTCATCGGAACTCGCCAAGAAGATCGTCGTGAAGTCCAGGAGTTTGTCGGGAGTCTGCCGGAACATTGCTGAGAGTTCGTCGAAGGTTCGCCGGAAGATCGTCGGAAGAATAGACTTACGGACTTAGTTTAGCTTAGAATATGTCTTAGGAATCATAGTTAGCACGTAATTGGACTTGGATTGGGCCAACCCAATTACGGGCCAACTAGGCCCATGTAAGAACTGTGTTGGGCCCAATAAGAACCCCAAACAGTGCCCGAAGAAGACTCACCGTCGTGGCACAGTCTTTGAGACTATGTCAAGCGGTGGTACCGCCCAGCACAAGCTCCCAAGCGGTGGTACCACCCAGGAAAGTGTCAGCCAAACTGACATTAGGCAGTGGTACCGCCCGTGCCTGGGGAACACGAGATGAGATGTTTTTGGGCTCCAAGTTTGAATCAACTTGAAGCCTATAAATACCCCTCTTATCCCTGGTTAAAGCATACAAGTATAAAAAGCAAAAAAGGAAAGAAACGTTGTAGAAATCACTTTAGAAATTCCCTCCTCCACTCTAAGTTTAGAATTTTGTAAGAGCAGTGTGAGTGCTTGTAAGAGTTGTCTCCTAAACCCGTGAAAAGGAGAAGAGGGGTGTAAGAAGGAGTTGGCTATTTGAGAAGAAGGGGAGAGGAGAATAGGAGTTGGCTACTAAGAAGCCCCGGCCTATGAGCCTTTAGTTCCCTCTTATTTATAGAGACCCTTAGTTAACCCTAATGGATCTTGCGTTATTGGGTATTCGATTTCCATCCAATTACCCAAGCCTCTTAAATTAGTGAGTCTCTACCCAATAATCTCTTATTAGCTTTTATTGGATCACATCCATGGGATCCAATAATTCAGGAGCTTATTGGATATCCAATAAAATAGAGACTCTAGCGGATATCTCATATCCGAACCTCTTTTCGTCATAACATCTACTATATGTATGTGACCCTCTATGTCCAATATTGAACTGGCCGTGAGTTATACATGTCAGAACTCCTTTTGGCTTAATGAATTATTATATCTATAATAATTTACTCGACTCATCGACTACGGATATACTAAGCCACTACGCCGTAGTCCCCAAACGATATAGGGGAATCCAATCCTTAGGACCTATTCGTCCTCAGTTACCATGTACATATAATCCCTCAACCATCTAATATCCCAGAGATTACATATCGAGCATGATGCTATCAGGCCCATATAGTTTCTCCTCGAGTCTTGCTATAATCGGATTCTCCTAGAGAACTTTTTCTCTCTCAATCCAAATGACCTTAGCCAAGTATTTGTCTGAGCAAGAACATACAGGATATTCCTCTCATGATACCGAGAGCGGATGATCCTCTATCGAAACTCAATAGCCCTCGTAAGGTTGGCTGTCACTCACAATAACTAGTTGTACTAGATTTAGAGCTTCCAAACCTATAAGTTTGGTATCAAAGAGTAGAGTACTCATATAGGACATCCTTGGTGTCTTAAGTCTAAAGACTAAATACACCACTGGGACTACGGAATCGTTGTTTGACAATAAGGCATCATCAACCATATAGTATTCCGTGAGTGGATCAATTAGTGAACTCATTCTCAAATGAGCACCGACACTATATGCTTAGTATCCCCACATGAGCAACTATAAGACCAGCTGCATCCAACATATGGATGGGTATACATCACACCAATTTGTCCGGTTATCTCGATGTCTCTCTTGAGTGACTTATGATCGAGATTATTTAGGATCCGTGTTTAAAGGCGAATCGATCTCATTATCGTGATCTAATCATGATCTGATTCTCATTGCACATATCTATGAACATCATAATATATATGTATATATGCAACAAGTAATATAAAGTGATAAAAATGTCAAAATATAATAAGTAAAAATAATGTGTATCATGTCACACGCGTCATCACTCACGTGATTGACTTGTAGGGTACCTATAACTAACACTCTTTCTTGATAGTACTCTTTACCTCCCTCAACATATTGAGGAGCTCAGGGAGAGTCACCTCAAGCTTGTTCATATTAAAATTCATTATAAACTATGAAAAAAAGTTTGGTAGAGACTGAAGCACAAGATCCATACATAGGTTCCTCTAGGACCATTCCTAGACCTGAGTTTCTCTATATATTCAATCATTTTTAGGACATGGTTTTGAACCAGTGTCCCCTCAGTTATCTTAGCGCAGAAAGGCTCTTGGATATCTCATATCGCTAAGTCCTTCTATGTTCCTCAAACATTTTTTGGACATTTAAGAGAATGAATCTGGCATCCATCTTTTCATGCTGTCTTTGTAACTCAGGAGTTATGGAGCCCAACATGTAATACTAAGCAAAAGTGGAGTCATCTATGTACTTCACATAGTGAGCGATCTCATCCTCGCTTGCCCCTTCCTTGAGCGTATGCATCATTATATCAAGAACGTACACAATTTTTTCCATCATGAGAACAATTCTCATGTTGTGGAGCCAATCCGTATAATTCGGACCAGTGAGGCGGTTGACATCAAGTATGCCACGTAAGAGATTTGAAAGTAATATTTTTTTAAAATAAAGATACGGTAAAAATAAATAACATACAGATTTCATAGAAAAATTAATAAGATATGAACTTCTATCTTAATATACTCCCACTATTTTTCTAGCGAGTCACGCGACACCCTCAACACGTGAAACGAAAGTCTCCGGTAGACTTTTAGTGGGGATAGGAATCCAATTAGCATCTTAGTATAACCTCGAGGGACTCGATAAATCATACTAAGCCCAAAAGGTAGGAAATTCTTGCCCACAACTACTTATGATCCCTATCCTTTTCGACCTCCGAACCACTTGAGAGACTCGATCAACCATGATGTTCAGTTAAGTCAACACTATCATTACAAGATGAGTCTGATTCGATGATATATCATCGAGGGACTCGACCAAGCATACCATGTCCTCAGGTCATCGGTAACATCTCAATATCATTGGCAAGATAGTGATTCGCGATATAGGTGAGTCTCGAGAGAATCAACCAACTCAACCTACATCGAGAATCGGTCCATACTTATAATGATGGAATGTCATGTTGGTCAATCTAATTACATCACGTTTACCGACTTAATATTATCGAGAAAGAAAATTTTGATTTGGTCTCCTAATATGACATGTCACACATATACATATTTAATATATATTTATATCATATGCAAATATATATACAATAGGTGTATAAGCAATCCCACATCACATGAACAATCACACCAAATGATCATGGACCACAGCCTAATATGATCAGGCCCGAGCTAGTGGGTCTAATTACTCATATCAAAATCTATGTGCAGCGGTGCATCTTTATACCCTGTGATCGTTCATCTCGTCCTCGTTGATTCCATCGACATCTTGACACATCTCCATATGTCGCGATTGTCAATCTCGATCTCGTAGGTCATGCTATAATTTCCACGCTCTCGTTGCGCCTCCTCGTATGATTACAAATTAATCATAGGCACCCTGACCCGACAATAAACAAAAAATAAAGTGGTGGCTCACAGGCCCTAATAATAATAATAATAATCACATCACATGTACACACATCACACGGTCCATGATCATCTGTTCATATCATACATTACATTACAAATCATCATCATGTAGGACTACTAGATAATAATAATAGTTAATTAAACTATTTAATTAACTAATATTTTCTGAAATTAGGGACATATAAAGAATTTTCTGAATTATGAGGGATATTTTTATAATTTGGATAAAATGATAGAATTTGAAATTTCTCAAATTTCGAGGGGTAAAATTATTCTTTTACCCAAAATGCCCTAACCCCATCCTTGTTGCTGTGTTGTGGCCATCGCCACCTTGCCGGCAATGACCACGACGTCGGGGAGAGGGGGTGCCGCCCCCACGGGCTGCTCTACTCGTTGGCATAGTGCCCGCAGGCGCCGCTGCCCCTCGGCTGCCTATGCTCGTGGGTGCAGCGCCCGTAGGCGTCGTTGCCCCTGCGATTGCCTGCCTGCGGCCCGCATGTTGCTGACCGCAAGCGGTCGGCTACTGCCCGCTAGCCACCTGCACGCAAGTGGCCAAGCCTCGGCCAAGGTTGTAAGCAACCATTGGCCAACCTGCGAGGGCAGCAACAATTGCTACTCTCTCTCACCTTTTGCATCAATGATTTTGGCGAAAAAAGTCTTCCTGAAACACAACACATGTAGTTCAAAATCAATCTTTCACACGAGCAACTTGACTCTAATATCATCGAAGGGAATTCTAGGGGCGACATCACATGTGCAACGAAAGAATAGAAAATAAAATTCCCTAAATTTTTCATAAATTATGTTCGT